>NC_141878.1:231284521-231587551 GCF_056163025.1 Triticum urartu
AGAAGCCCCCAGGTATAATAGACGTACATATTTGAGTATGTGTATGTCACAGGTGCACAGTTGAGCCGCGAGAAGAGCTTTAAAGCTAAAAAAGAAAAAAGCGAAAAGAGAGGGAAAAGTATGGGAAACAATAGGTAGAAGGAAACGAACAAAGAGTTCGGCACTAGGCATAGAATCTTCAGAGTCTGGCCGCGTTCCAGGGGTTCGGCTCTAGGCAATTGTCAGATGCATCATGCAGGCGGTACACTCCACCAGTGAGAACTTCGTCAATGATGAAGGGACCCTCACACTTTGGCTTGAGTTTGTCCTTTTTCTTCTCTGGGAGGCGTAGAACAAGTTCACCAACGTTGTAAGTCTTGGCCCGTACTTCTCTGCGTTGATATCTGCGGCCTGCTGTTCATAAAATGCGGAACGGGCTTTTGCGACGTCGTGCTCCTCCTCCAGGGCATCTAAGCTGTCCTGCCGATCGAGCTTGGCCTCTCTCTCTTCGTACATGCGCACTTGAGGTGAGTCATGAATAATGTCGCGGGGTAACACAGCCTCTGCGACGTACACCATAAAGAAAGGTGTATATCTGGTAGTGCGATTGGGTGTGGTCCGCAGCCCCCAGAGTATGGAGTCAAGCTCCTCAACCCAGTGCTTGTCTGATTCTTTTAAAGACCGCACTAGTCTGGGTTTGATGCCGCTCATAATAAGATCATTGGCTCGTTCGACTTGACCATTTGTTTGCGGATGAAATATGGAGGCGTAATCAAGCTTAATGTTGAGATTAGCACACCAGTTTGTCACCTCATCGGCTGTAAAGTTAGAGCCGTTGTCGGTGATGATGTTGTGTGGAACACTGTAACGGTGCACAACACCGGATATAAAGTCTATCACTGGTCCGGCTTCGGCCGTTTTAACTGGTTTGGCCTCTATCCACTTAGTGAACTTATCTACCATAACTAGCAGATATTTTTTCTTATGGCTGCCTCCTTTAAGGGGTCCAACCATGTCAAGCCCCCAGACCATGAAAGGCCAAGTGATGGGGATTGTTTGTAGAGCAGTGGGTGGCATATGGCTTTGGTTGGCGAAAAGCTGGCATCCGACACAACGTTGGACGAGGTCCTGTGCATCTGCTTGGGCCGTCAGCCAGTAGAAACCTGTACGGAAGGCCTTGCTTACAAGGGCCTGAGCTGTGGCATGGTGACCACCGAGACGGGCATGAATTTCACCCAAAAGTTGCCGCCCCTCCTCCTCGGAGATACATCTTTGAAGCACTTGATACGTCTCCAACGTATCTATAATTTTTTTTATTGTTCCATGCTATTATATTACCTGTTTTGGATGTTAATGGGCTTTATTTTACACTTTTATATTATTTTTGGGACTAACCTATTAACCCAAGGCCCAGTGCAAATTGCTGTTTTTTGCCTATTTCAGTGTTTCGCAGAAAAGGAATATCAAACGGAGTCCAAACGGAATGAAACCTTTGGGAGCGTGATTTTTGGAACAAACGTGATCCAGAGGACTTGGAGTGACGTCAAGCAACCAATGAGGATTCCACGAGGCAGGGGGGCGCGCCTACCCCCCTGGGCATGCCCTCCCCCTCGTGGGCCCCTCATGGCTCAACCGACCTACTTCTTCCTCCTATATATGTTCACATACCCCGAAAGCATCCAGGAGCACCACGAAACCCTATTTCCACTGCCGCAACCTTCTGTACCCAAGAGATCCCATCTTGGGGACTTTTCCGGATGTCACACCCTCGATGCGACTATAGCTCCCACGTGTAGAGGCACGACTTAGAGACATAATTGCATTGAAGGCATATGTCGCAAGTTAGCAATCTTCACAACATCCCATGTAATATGAATAATAAAGGGGAGAACATAGTTGGCTTACACTCGCCACATCAATCAAGAACATAAATAACATTACATCATCCAAACACACTCATGGCCCGACTACGGCGCCAAAATAGAAGAAAACCCAACATGTGACAACGGTCCCAATCAAACCCCAACTAGGCACCACTACTGATCATCAGGAAAAGACATGTAGTAACGCTGAGAGTCCTCGTCGAACTCCCACTTGAGCTCGTACTCGTCACCTGGAGCGGAATCACCTGGACCTGCATCTGGAGTTATAGTATCTGTGAGCCACGGGGACTCAGCAATCTCGCACCCTCACGATCAAGACTATTTAAGCTTATAGGAAGGAAAAGGCAAATATATGTGGAGCTGCAGCAAGCGACTAGCATATATGGTGGCTAACTTATACGTAAAAGAGAGCGATAAGAGGAGGCAAAGCGCGAGTGAGAAACTAGGGAGCAACCTGCGCAAACATTACTCCAATACCGTGTCCACTTCCCGGACTCCGCCGAGAAGAGGCCATCACGGCAACACACTTAGTTGATTCATTTTAATTAATTAAGGTTTAAGTTATCTACAACCGGGCATTAAAAAATTCCCATCTTCCCATAACCGCGGGCACGGCTTTCGAAAGTTCAATCCCTGCAGGGGAGTCCCAACTTACCGCATGAAAAGCTCTCACGGTCAATGAAGGAATAGACCTCCCAAGACGTTCCGATCAGACTCGGTATCTCGGTAACTCAAGACACTTCGACAGGTTAAAACAAGACCAGCAACACCGCCCGAAGGTGCCAACAAATCCCGATAGGAGCTGCACATATCTCTTTCTCAGGGCACACTCAGATGAGCAAGACGTCGGGTAGGCCAGCCCAGAGTTGCCCCTGGTAGCCCTGGACATCGCTCGGTTGGACCAACACTCAGAGGAGCACTGGCCCGGGGGGGTTAAAATAAGATGACCCTTGAGTCTGCAGAACCCAAGGGAAAGAAAAGGGCTAGGTGGCGAACGGTAAAACCAATGTTGGGCATTGCTGGAAAAGCTTTAATCAAGGCAAAATATCAAGGGGTTCCCATTATAACCCAACCGCGTAAGGAACGCAAAAATCCGGGAACATAACACCGATATGACGAAAACTAGGGCGGCAAGAGTGGAACAAAACACTAGGCGAGAGGCCGAGCCTTCCACCCTTTACCAAGTATATAGATGCATTAAGATAACATGGCAATATAATGATATCCCAACAAGTAAATAAATGTTCCAACAAGGAACGGCCTCCAGTCTTCCCCTGCAACTAGGAACGCTATAAGTGGGGCTGAGCAAAGCGGTAACATAGCCAATCAACGGTTTGCTAGGACATGGTGGGTTAGAGGTTTGACATGGCAATTGGGAGGCTGACAAGAAAATGGTAGGCATCGTAGCATTGGCATAGCAAGAGCGAGCAAACTAGCATAGCAAAGATAGTAGTGATTTCGAGGGTATGATCATCTTGCCTGCACAGTTGTCAGAGTTGACTGGATCCTCACAAGCAAACTCAACGGGCTCCTCGGTAGCGAACCCGTCTCCCGGCTCTACCCAAACAAGACAAACAAGCAACAAGGATACAATCAACCACGTGCAAGACCAAGCAATATGATGGAATGATGATATGCTATGCGGAATGCGATGCGGGATGCAAAATGCAAGATATGACAGGAAATTCATGCACCTAGCCTCAACTTGGAATTCCAAGGGTGCCACTGGAAATATGAGATGAAATCGCTTGAAAACGATATAAAGAACGCCGGAATCGGAGTTACGGTTTGGAAATGGCAAGTGTTTCAAAATTGACACCGGTCTGCGATTTACAGCAAGTAGGCATCTAAATGCAACGAAATGAACATGCTACAGCCACCAAACATGAAAACAAAATACATGGCAGGGATGCACACAATATGCTTAACAAAAGACTAGCACTGAGCCACGGCCAATTCATCCATTACGAGGTTCAAACAAGCATGGCAAAAACGCAAATGCAAAACAGATTCCAGACTTAGTGAAATTAACACTTGTCTGAAATTTCAGATCACGAAGCCCTCTTCGGAGCAGCAAAACAACATGATACATGACCTGATTAGGACAAGTAAGAACATGGCATGTAGCTACTCAACAAGCTTAACAAAAGTCCCAAAGTGACCTGGGGCCAAAAGGGATCACAAAATATACTAATAAGCACACGAACATAGCTAAAACACAATCAGTTTTCAGACTTAGTGAAAACTGAGACATGCTGAAATATAACTCACGAATGCATGTAAACGAGCTCGATGCACTCACCACGGTGCAAGTCATGGAAAGGCGGGCATACATCCATTAAGAAGGAACAAAATAAAAGCTATACATGGCAATAACAATGGCATAGCATGCATGGATCAACTACAACAACATCGGCAAAATCGCAAACGAGTTGACGATCTGCCCAGATTCACCACGAAGCAAAAGTAGAGCTCGATTGACTCAAGCTAGGGTGCTTCAAAATTGCAAACGAAGACATAGATGGATAGATCATAACATGATTAACAGAACTCCTTTACTGATCATCCTCAAAAGAGGCACGGATCACTAGGAAACAAGCTGAACATATGGCATCATGAACTAAATAATCGCAGACTTTGTGAAAACTACTAAGTCCCTGAAAACAGATTTACCGGGTGCCTCACTTTGCAAGCTTGCACAAGTCACCACACACATCCTAAAAATGCATGGGTTGCACCTATGGAAAGAAGACAAAATCCTTAACAAAACATATGAAGGACTCACAGGCATAGCACGCACACAATAATCATGGCAAAAATGACAAAAGTCTAAGATGAACTAGCAGATCTGACAAATAACTCACGAAGCCTCCTTCTAACAGCATTTTGGGTAACAAGATGAACTCAAATGAAAATTATGCAATGGAATGAAATGATGTACTCGTCGAGACGAACATTTTGATATACTATATGCCCAAATCGGAGCTACGGATACGGAGATACGGCAGGTCAAAGTATGCACAAAAATTAGGGTTCAGGAGAGAAAAGTCAACCGAGATATTTTTGGATCTAGATCCAAATCCGGGACACTGTAGCGCGCACGCAGCCCGAGGATGGCTGGCCGGTCTTGGGGCTCACCGGAGAAGACGTCAGTGGCCGGAGTGGAAGAGGTCGGCGAGGTGCGGCGGCGTTGGAGGCGGCGTTGGCGCGGTCGACGAGGCGGCGGGGCCCGATCCGGGGCGGCGGTGGCCGGAGCTTGCTGCGGCGCGGGAAGGTGAGGCCGGCAACGGCGGGGCTCGCCGGTGAGGTGGCGTGCGGCGGCGCGGCTCCACGGCGTCGGGGAAGAAGGTGCGGGCGAGGGGCACTGGCGGCGCGCGGCGGATGGGCTCGGGGGGCCGTTCGCGGGCTCTCCCGGGCCGGCGGCGGCGGCGGTGGGCGCGGCCACGTGGCGACTTCTGAGTGGCCGGGCGCGGCGGGGCGGACGCGTCCGGTCAGGCGGCGGACATGTCCGTCGGTGGCGGGGGAATTTTAGGGTTTCGTCGGGGAGGAGAGATTCGAAAAACGGGGGGGCTATTTATAGGCGTAAGTGGAGGTAGGAGAGTCCAAATGAGGTGCGGTTTTCGGCCACGCGATCGTGATCGAACGCTCTAGAACATGGAGCAGAGTTTGGTGGGTTTTGGGCCAAATTATAGGGGTGTTGGGCTGCAACACACACGAGGCCTTTTCGGTCCCTCGGTTAACCGTTGGAGTACCAAACGAAGTCCAAATGGTATGAAACTTGACAGGCGGTCTACCGGTAGTAAACCAAGGCCGCATGGCAAGTCTCGGTCCAATCCGGAAACGTTTAATCCCCACACACGAAAGAACGCTAGAATTGACCACCGGAGGAGAACGAAGCGCCAGAATGCAAAACGGACAACGGGGAAAATGCTCGAATGCATGAGATGAACACGTATGCAAATGCAATGCACATGATGACATGATATGAGATGCATGAAAAAGACAACAACACACGGATACAAAGACCTGAACCCGAGAAATAAATATAACTTAACGCCGGAAACGGCAAGAGTTGGAGTACAAATTGGGAAAGTTACATCTGGGGTGTTACACCAGAGCTCCACCGGAGGGGGCATTGATCACGGCAGGCCTCTACATCAACTCCATGGCCCCTCCGATGATGTGTGAGTAGTTT
Organism: Triticum urartu; assembly: GCF_056163025.1. Lineage (NCBI taxonomy): Eukaryota > Viridiplantae > Streptophyta > Magnoliopsida > Poales > Poaceae > Triticum > Triticum urartu. Next base: position 231,290,579 of record NC_141878.1, read on the forward strand.
ACTTCAGACCTTCGGGTCCATAGCTAGTAGCTAGATGGCTTCTTTTCTCTCTTTGGATCTCAATACAAAGTTCTCCTCAATCTTCTTGGAGATCTATTCGATGTAACTCTTTTTGCGGTGCGTTTGTCGAGATCCGATGAATTTTGGGTTCTTCGTAATACTTATGCTATCTTGAGAGAAGCCACTAGTGAAACCTATGGCCCCCGGGTCTATTCTCCATCATATAAGTTTACAATCTATTTTATTTTGCAATCTTTACTTTCAATCTATATCATAAAAATACCAAAAATATTTATCTTATCATTATTATCTCTATGAGATCTCACTCTCATAAGTGACCGTAAAGGGATTGACAACCCCTTTATCGCGTTGGTTGCGAGGTTCTTATTTTTTTGTGTAGGTACGAGGGACTTGCGTGTGGCCTCCTACTGGATTGATACCTTGGTTCTCAAAAACTGAGGGAAATACTTACGCTACTTTGTTGCATCACCCTTTCCTCTTCAAGGGAAAACCAACGCAGTGGTCAAGAGGTAGCAAGAAGGATTTCTGGCGCTGTTGCCGGGGAGTCTACGCACAAGTCAAGACATACCAAGTATATCCATCACAAACTCTTATCCCTCGCATTACATTATTTGCCATTTGCCTCTTGTTTTCCTCTCCCCCACTTCACCCTTGCCGTTTTATTCATACTCTTTTTCTGTTCCCCTTCTCTTTTCCAGTTTGCTTGTCTCTTGTTTGCTTGTGTGTTAGATTGTTTGCTGCGATGGCTTTACCTAAAGGTTTTGATCCTCACCTTAAAAGGTTGGAAGAAATTGAAAACAACGTTAGAAGTTTTATGTCCTTGCAGTTTGAGCATAATAATTTCTTTAGAGACGAACTTAAAGAACAAAAAGGTTTTATGGGATACATGAATGAAGAGCTCGATGATATGTCTAAAGAATTTTATGGTCTGAAATCTCAGTTCACTCATCTTGAGAACTTAATAGCCCAAATTTCGGATAAGCAGCCCACCTTAGTTAATAAGATGGCCGCCAAACCGGAAGAATTTGATGATAATAAAGATGAAGATCTAAAAGTTATTGATGTGTCACCTATTAAATCTTTGTTTTGCAATATGAATCTTGATAATGATGGGACTGGAGATGAGTCAACTTTAGTTAGAAGGTGTCCCAATGATTCAGAGTTTTTAGACCTTGATGCAAAAATTGATAAAAGTGGGATTGGAGAGGTCAAAACTTTAAATAGCAATGAACCCACTATCTTGGATTTCAAGGAATTTACTTATGATAATTGTTCTTTAGTAGATTGTATTTCCTTGTTGCAATCCGTGCTAAATTCTCCGCATGCTTATAGCCAAAATGAAGCTTTTACTAAACATATCGTTGATGCTTTAATGCAATCTTATGAAGAAAAGCTTGAATTGGAAGTTTCTATCCCTAGAAAACTTCATGATGAGTGGTAACCTACTATTAAAATTAAGATTAAAGATCATGAATGCTTTGCTTTATGTGATTTGGGTGCTAGTGTTTCCACGATTCCTAAAACTTTGTGTGATTTGCTAGGTTTCCGTGAATTTGATGATTGTTCTTTAAACTTGCATCTTGCGGATTCCGCCATTAAGAAACCTATGGGAAGAATTAATGATGTTCTTATTGTTGCAAATAGTAATTATGTGCCCGTAGATTTCATTGTTCTTGATATAGATTGCAATCCTACATGTCCTATTAGTCTTGGTAGACCTTTCCTTAGAACGATTGGTGCAATTATTGATATGAAGGAAGGGAATATTAGATTCCAATTTCCGTTAAGGAAGGGCATGGAACACTTTCCTTGAAAGAAAATTAAATTACCTTATGAATCTATTATGAGAGCCACTTATGGATTGCATACCAAAGATGATAATACTTAGATCTATCCTTGCTTTTATGCCTAGCTAGGGGCGTTCAACGATAGTGCTTGTTGGGAGGCAACCCAATTTTATTTTTGTTTCTTGCTTTTTTATTCTGTTTAGTGATAAATAATTCATCTAGCCTCTGTTTAGATGTGGTTTTACGCTTTTAATTAGTGTTTGTGCCAAGTAGAACCTTTGGGAAAACTTGGGGAAAGTCTTTGCGATCTTGCTCTAAAAAATAGAAACTTTAGCGCTCACGAGATTTGATGCCATTTTTTACGGGAGAGTGATATTTAGTTAATTATTTTTTAAGATGATTAATAGATAAATTCCTCACGTCCAGAAATTTATTTTAGAATTTTTGGGGTTCCAGAAGTATTTGAAACCTACAGATTACTACAGACTGTTCTGTTTTTGACAGATTCTGTTTTTCGTGTGTTGTTTGCTTATTTTGATGAATCTATGGCTAGTAATAGAGTTTATGAACCATATAACAGTTGGAATACAGTATGTTTAACACCAATATAAATAAATAATGAGTTCATTACAGTACCTTGAATTGGTGGTTTGTTTTCTTTTACTAACGGAGCTCACGAAGATTTTCTTTTAAGTTTTGTGTTGTGAAGTTTTCAAGTTTTGGGTAAAGATTTGATGGATTATGGAACAAGGAGTGGCAAGAGCCTGAGCTTGCGGATGCCCAAGGCACCCCAAGGTAAAATCCAAGGACAACCAAAAGCCTAAGGTTGGGGATGCCCCGGAAGGAATCCCCTCTTTCGTCTTCGTCCATTAGTAACTTTACTTGGAGCTATATTTTTATTCGCCACATGATATGTGTTTTGCTTGGAGCGCCTTGTATTATTTGAGTCTTTGCTTTTTACATTATCACAATCGCCCTTGCTGTACACACCTTTTGGGAGATACACACATGAATTGGAATTTATTAGAATACTCTATGTGCTTCACTTATATCTTTTGAGTTGGATAATTTTTGCTCTAGTACTTTGCTTATATCTTTTAGAGCTCGGCGGTGGTTTTATTTTATGGAAATAATTGATCTCTCATGCTTCACTTATATCATTCTGAGAGTCCTTTAGAACAGCATGGTAATTCACTTTGGTTATAAATTTTAAATGCTAAGAGAATGTGGATGCTTGATAGTTGTTTTGAGATATAAAGGTGGTAATATTAGAGGTGTGCTAGTTGAGTAATTGTGAAATTGATGAATACTTGTGTTGAAGTTGGCAAGTCTCGTAGCATGCACATATGGTAAACGTTATGTGACAAATTTGAAGCATGGGGTGTTCTTTGATTGCTTTCCTTATGAGTGGCGGTCGGGGACGAGCAATGGTCTTTTCCTACCAATCTATCCCCCTAGGAGCATGCGCGTAGTGCTTGGTTTTGATGACTTGTAGATTTTTGCAATAAGTATGTGAGTTCTTTATGACTAATGTTGAGTCCATGGATTATACGCACTCTCACCCTTCCATCATTGCTAGCCTCTTTGGTACCGTGCATTTCCCTTTCTCACCTTGAAAGTTGGTGCAAACTTCGTCGGTGCATCCAAACCCCATGATATGATACGCTCTATCACACATAAGCCTCCTTATATCTTCCTCAAAACAGCCACCATACCTACCTATTATGGCATTTCCATAGCCATTCCGAGATATATTGCCATGCAACTTTCCACCATTCCATTTATTATGACACGCATCATCATTGTCATATTGCTTTGCATGATCATGTAGTTGACATCGTATTTGTGGCAAAGCCACCTTGCTTAATTTTTCATACATGTCACTCTTGATTCATCGCAATCCCGGTACACTGTCGGAGGGATTCACATAGTCATATTTTGTTCTAAGAGTTGAGTTGTAATTCTTGAGTTATAAGAAAATAAAAGTGTGATGATCATCATTAGAGCATTGTCCCATGTGAGGAAAGGATGATGGAGACTAGGATTCCCCCACAAGTCGGGATGAGACTCCGGACGAAAAAAAAGAGGCCATAAAAAAAGAAGGCCCAAAAACGAGAGAAAAAGAGAGAAGGGACAATGTTACTATCCTTTTTCCACACTTGTGCTTCAAAGTAGCACCATGATCTTCATGATAGAGAGTCTCTTATTTTTTCACTTTCATATACTAGTGGGAATTTTTCATTATAGAACTTGGCTTGTATATTCCAATGATGGGCTTCCTCAAATGCCCTAGGTCTTCATGAGCAAGCAAGTTGGATGCACACCCACTTAGTTTCTTTGATGAGCTTTCATATATTTATAACTCTAGTGCATATGTTGCATGGCAATCCCAACTCCTTGCATTGACATCAATCGGTGGGCATCTCCATAGCCCATTGATTAGCCGCGTCAATGTGAGACTTTCTCCCTTTTTGTCTTCTCACACAAACTCAATCATCATATTCTATTCCACCCATAGTGGTATGTCCATGGCTCACGCTCATATATTGCGTAAAAGTTGAAAGAGTTTGAAAAGGCTAAGTATGAAACAATTGCTTGGCTTGTCATCGGGGTTGTGCATGATGGGAGCATTTTGTGTGACGAAAATGAAGCACAGCCAAACTATATGACTTTGTAGGGATAAGTTTTCTTTGTCTATGGTATTTTGATAAGACATAATTGCTTCATTAACATACTTGGAGTATTTCTATTTTTATGTCAACAATAAACTTTTATCTTGAATCTTTCGGATCTGAACATTCATGCCATAATAGAGAAAAATACATTGAAGAACATGCTAGAAAGCATTCCACATCAAAAATTCTGTTTTTATCATTTACCTACTCGAGGACGAGCAGGAATTAAGCTTGGGGATGGTGATACGTCTCCAATGTATCTATAATTTTTTATTGTTCCATGCTATTATATTACCTGTTTTGGATGTTAATGGGCTTTATTTTACACTTTTATATTATTTTTGGGACTAACCTATTAACCCAAGGCCCGGTGCAAATTGTTGTGTTTTTTTTGCATATTTCAGTGTTTCGCAGAAAAGGAATATCAAATGGAGTCCAAACGGAATGAAACCTTCGGGAGCGTGATTTTTGGAACAAACGTAGTCCAGAGGACTTGGAGTGGACATCAAGCAACCAACGAGGAGTCCACGAGGCAGGGGGCGCGCTTACCCCCAGGGAACGCCCTCCCCCTCGTGGGCTCCTCGTGGCTCAACCGACCTACTTCTTCCTCCTATATATGTTCACATACCCCGAAAACATCTAGGAGCACCATGAAACCCTATTTCCACCACCGCAACCTTCTGTACCCGAGAGATCCCATCTTGGGGCCTTTTCCGGAGCTCTGACGGAGGGGGCATTGATCACGGAGGGCCTCTACATCAACTCCATGGCCCCTCCGATGATGTGTGAGTAGTTTACTTCAGACCTTTGGGTCCATAGCTAGTAGCTAGATGGCTTCTTCTCTCTCTTTGGATCTCAATACAAAGTTCTCCTCGATCTTCTTGGAGATCTATTCGATATAACTCTTTTTGTGGTGCGTTTGTCGAGATCCAATGAATTGTGGGTTTATGATCAAGTCTATCTATGAACAATATTTGATTCTTCTCTGAAATCTTTTATGCATGATTGGTTATCTTTGCAAGTCTCTTCGAATTATCAGTTTCGTATGGCCTACTAGATTGGTCTTTCTTGCAATGGGAGAAGTGCTTAGCTTTGGGTTCAATCTTGCGGTGCTCGATCCTATTGACAGAAATGGAAACGACGCGTATTGTATTGTTGCCATTGAGGATAAAAAGATGGGTTTTATATCATATTGCTTGAGTTTATCCCTATACATCATGTCATCTTACCTAAGGCATTACTCTGTTCTTATGAACTTAATACTCTAGATGCATGCTGGATAGCAGTCGATGTGTGGAGTAATAGTAGTAGATGCAGGCAGGAGTCAGTCTACTTGTCACGGATGTGATGCCTATATACATGATCATGCCTAGATATTCTCATAATTATTCGCTTTTCTATCAATTGCTCGACAGTAATTCGTTCACCCACCGTAATACTTATGCTATCTTGAGAGAAGCCACTAGTGAAACCTATGGCCCCGGGTCTATTCTCCATCATATAAGTTTCCAATCTATTTTATTTTGCAATCTTTACTTTCAATCTATATCATAAAAATACCAAAAATGTTTATTTTATCATTATTATCTCTATCAGATCTCACTCTCGTAAGTGACCGTGAAGGGATTGACAACCCCTTTATCGCGTTGGTTGCAAGGTTCGTATTTGTCTGTGTAGGTACGAGGGACTTGCGTGAGGCCTCCTACTAGATAGATACCTTGGTTCTCAAAAACTGAGGGAAATACTTATGCTACTTTGCTTCATCACCCTTTCCTCTTCAAGGGAAAACCAACGCGGTGCTCAAGAGGTAGCAGCATGTAACACCCACGATGCGGCTATATCTCCCACGTGTCGAAGCATGACTTAGCGGCATAACCGCATTGTAAGCAATGTCGCAAGTGAGGTAATCTTCACAACAACCCATGTAATGAATAAGGAAAAGAGATACATAGTTGGCTTACAATCACCACGTCACACAATAGCATAAATAACATTACATTCATCCAGATACACACAAGGTCCGACTACGGAACCAAAATAAAGAACAACCCCAAATGCGACAAAGTCCCTGATCGCCCCAACTGGGCACCACTACTGATCGTCTGGAAAGGAAACGTAGTATTGTCTTGAGTCCTCATCGAACTCCCACTTGAGCTGAGTCGAATCTCCTGGAGCGGTATCATCGGTCCATGCATCTGGTTTTGGAAGTAAACTATGAGTCACGGGGACTCAACAATCTCACACCCTCGCGATCAAGACTATTTAAGCTTAAAGGAAGGGTAAAATGTATGAAGTGGAGCTGTAGCAAGCACTAGCATATATGGTGGCTAACATACGCAAAAGAGAGCGAGAAGAGAAGGCAAAGGCACGGTCGAGCAAACTATGATCAAGAAGTGATCCTAGAACAACCTACATCCAAGCATAACACGAGACCATGTTCTCTTCCCGGACTCCACCGAAAAGAGACCATCACGGCCACACACTCTGTTGATTCATTTTAATTAAGTTAAGTTTAAGGTTATCTACAACCGGACATTAACAAATTCCCATCTGCCCATAACCGCAGGCACGGCTTTCGAAAGATCAAATCCCTACAGGGGTGTCCCAACTTAGCCCATCACAAGCTCTCACGGTCAACGAAGGATATTCCTTCTCCCAAGACAATCCGATCAGACTCGGAATCCCGGTTACAAGACATCTCGACAATGGTAAAACTAAACCAGCAAAGCCGCCCGATGTGCCAACAAATCCCGATAGGAGCTGCACATATCTCGTTCTTAGGGCACAACGGATAGGTCAAGCTACGAGTAAAACCAACCCTCGAGTTGCCCCGAGGTGGCCCCGCAGGCTTCCCATTTCGGACCAACACTCAGAGGAGCACTGGCCCGGGGGGGTAACATAAAGATGACCCTCGGGCTCCAGAAACCCAAGGGAAAAGAAAAAGGCTAGGTGGCGAATGGTAAAACCAAGGTTGGGCATTGCTGGAGGAGTTTTATTCAAGGCGGACTGTCAAGGGGTTCCCATTATAACCCCAACCGTGTAAGGAACGCAAAGATCAAGGAACATAACACCGGTATGACGGAAACTAGGGCGGAAAGAGTGGAACAAAACAACGGGCATAAGGACGAGCCTTCCACCCTTTACCAAGTATATAGGTGCATTAAGATAGACAAGATATAATAATGATATCCCAACAATAAACATGTTCCAACAAGGAACAAACTCCAATCTTCACCTGCAACTAGCAACGCTATAAGAGGGGCTGAGCAAAGTGGTAACATAGCCAATCAACGGTTTGCTAGGACAAGGTGGGTCAGAGGTTTGACATGGCAATATGGGAGGCATGATAAGCAAGTGGTAGGTATCGTAGCATAGGCATAGAAAAAGAGCGAGCATCTAGCAAGCAAAGATAGAAGTGATTTCGAGGGTATGGTCATCTTGCCTGCAAAGTACTCCGAGTTGACGTTATCTTGATCCCCGTAAGTGTACTCAACGGGCTCCTCGATCACGTACTCGTGTCCCGGCTCTACCCAAAGAAAGAACACAAGCAAAGGGAGACACAATCAACCACGTGCAATGCACAAGCAACATGATGCAAAATATGGCATGATATGCGGGATGCGGTATGCGATGCATATGCATGTTTCAGAAAGGAAAAATTGAACCTGGCCTCAACTTTGAAAACCAAGAGTTCCACTGGAAAGAGGAGTTGATTTCGGTCAAAATCGATATAAAGATCACCGGAATCGGATGCACGGTTTGCAAATGGCAAGCAAAACAAATATGGCACCGATCTGTGATTAACAGCACGAGGCCATCTAAATGCATCAAGAACAACAAGCTACTGCACTCTAACATAGCAACAAAATACATGGCAGGGATCCACTCAAGATGCTTGACAAAATATGAACACTAAGCTACGGCTAATTCACTGAATAGAAAGTTCAAACAAGCATGGCAAAAGTGCAAAAGATATCAGGTTACAGACTTAGTGAAATAAACAACATGTCAGGAATTTAACATCAGGAAGCAAAGTTTAGAGCAAGATAACAACATGCTACAGGAACATATCATGGCAAAGCAAGGTATGGCATGAAGCTACTCAAAGAATACAACAAAAGTCCCTTACTGACCATAAGCCAAAAGGGATCAGAAAATACAATGGCAACCATGTGAACATAGCAATTATCGTTAATAGATTCAGACTTAGCAGAAAACTGGAACATGGCAAAACAGATAACAAGTAGGCATGTTTACGAGCTCGATGCACTCACCACAAGGCATTGCATGACAAACTAAGCATACACCCAGCAAGTAGACATGGCATAGAAGCTAAACATGGCAAGAACAACAACATAGCATGCATGGATCAACTACAACAAGGTCGGCAAAAATGTTTAACACGTAAACATTCTGCCAGGAACATTTTATAGCAAAAGTAGAGCTCGATTGAGTCAAGCTAGGGTGCTCCATAAATGCAAACAAAGACATGAATGGATAGAGCACCACAGTATCTACAAAACATCCTTACTGATCATGCTCAAAAGAGGCATGGATCCCTCTATAGCAACATGAATACATGGCATAAAAATATTGACAGGGCAAAGACTTAGAATATTTCTAAGTCCCTGACAATAGCAACATTACGAGGGCTACTTTGCATGCTTGTGCTAGTCACCACAGAGATCACAAAAATACATGGCATACACCCCTGTAAATATGGCATGGCATACTTCAAAACACATGTAGAGCTCAAGTTGATAGGAGGCACACATTAATCATGGCAAAAATGACAAATGTCCAATTACTGATATGAATCTGAAACTAACAGAAACTAGCACTCTTCCAACAGCATTTAGGGCATCAAGATGTGCTCAAATGAACATGATGCAATGAGATGAAATGAAGTACTCGTCGAGGCGAACATTTTGATATGCTACACGCCCAAAATGGAGCCACGGTTGTAGAGATATGATGCGATGAAATATGCAAAAAAGTATTAGGGTTAGGGGAAAAGTCAACCCTAGCGGATCTCAGATCTAGATCGGCACGGACTTTGAGGTCGCCGGAGTTACTTTTCGCCGGAGTTGGAGTCGGACTTGGTGGACGGCGGCGGAGGCGCGGCAGCCGAGGCGTCGGGCGGCGCGCTGGCCGGCGAGGAGCGAGGCGGCAGGGGTCGGCTGCGACGGTGCTCCAGCGAGGGGGCGCACGGGCGAAGCGAGGAGGCGGCGGAGGCAGGCGGCGGCGCTCGAGGGCGCGGGCGGCGCGGGAGGAAGACGCGGGCGGCGCGCCGCTTCGGGCCGGGGGGCCGCGCGCGGGCTCGCCGGGCCGGTGGCGCGGGGCGGCGGCACTCGCCACGTGGCGCGCTGTGGTTGGCGCGGGCGGCGGCGGCGACTTCGTCCAGCTAGGTGGCGGACATGTCCGGCGGCGGAGACGCGGATTTTTTAGGGTTAGGGGGAAGAGACCCGAGATTTCGGGGAGGAGCCTATATTTATAGGTAGAGGGAGCTAGGAGGCTCCAAATTGAGCACGGTTTTCGGCCACGCGATCGTGATCGAACGATCTAGATGATGGAAGGGGTTTAGGTGGGTTTTGGGCCACTTTGGAGGGGTGTTGCACTGCAACACACACGAGGCCTTATCGGTCCCTCGGTTAACCGTTGGAGTATCAAACGAAGTCCAAATGGCACGAAACTTGACAGGCGGTCTACCGGTAGTAAACCAAGGCCGCTTGGCAAGTCTCGGTCCAATCCGAAAATGTTTAACACTTAACACCCGCACACGAAAAGAGGTAGAAAGGGACACTGGAGGCATAGGAGCGCCGGAATGCAAAACGGACAACGGGGAAAAAGCTCGGATGCATGAGACGAACACGTATGCAAATGCAATGCACATGATGACATGATATGAGATGCATGACAAAGACAATAGCACATGAACAAAAAAACCCGACAACGAGGAAAAACATTACTTAGTGCCGAAAATGGCAAGAGTTGGAATACAAATATGGTAGGTTACATACGGGGTGTTACAACACTCCACCACTACGAAAGGATCTCGTCCCGAGATCTAGGACTGGAAAAACTCCGGGTACTCGGAACAGAGGTGATCCTCGCATTCCCAGGTGGCTTCACGGTCGGAATGAAGTGACCACTTGACTTTCAGGAATTTGATAGACTTGTTGCGAGTCTTCCGCTCAGTTTCTTCAAGAATAGCAACGGGGTGCTCATGATAAGACAGGTCTTCCTGGAGATCAATCTCTTCAAAGTTGATGGTGTGGTCAGGAGTCTTGAAGCACTTGCGGAGCTGAGAGACATGAAACACGTCGTGCACGTTTGCAAAGTTGGAGGGAAGCTCAAGTTGATAGGCGAGATCGCCTCTTTTGCCAATGATCTTGAAAGGACCCACGTATCTAGGGGCAAGCTTCCCTTTGATACCGAAGCGACAAGTACCTTTCATTGGAGAGACGCGGAGGTAGAGATGGTCTCCGATCTCGAAAGCCAAGTCACGATGTTTGCTATCATAGTAACTCTTCTGGCGAGATTGCGCGACTTCGAGATTTTCACGAATGACTTTGCACATTTCTTCAGCCTCTGTGATCAAGTCATTTCCAAGAAGTTGGCATTCACCAGTCTCTTACCAGTTAAGAGGAGTACGGCACTTCCTACCATAGAGAATCTCGAATGGGGCCTTGCCCGAACTCGCTTGGAAGCTGTTGTTGTAGGAGAAATCAGCATATGGAAGACAATCTTCCCACTTCATACCGAAAGAGATGACACATGCCCTGAGCATATCTTCAAGAATCTGATTGACTCGCTCGACTTGGCCACTGGTTTGAGGATGAAAAGCTGTGCTGAAGCGAATGTTGGTGCCCATGGCCTTCTGAAAAGAATCCTAGAACTTGGAGGTGAAGATGCTGCCACGATCTGAAGATATCAACTGTGGAATGCCGTGCAGAGAGACAATCCTGGAGGTATATGGCTCTGCCAACTGAGCTGATGTGTTGATAGGAAGAAAATAAGCCACTTTAGTGAGCTTGTCGATGACAACGAAGATAGCATCATTGCCACGCTTGGACTTTGGAAATCCAGTCGCGAAGTCCATCTCAATATGGTCAAACTTCCATTCTGGAATGGCAAGAGGTTGGAGGAGACCAGCTAGTCATTGGTGTTCTGCTTTCACTCTTCTGCAGACATCACATTCGTTCACGAACTGAGCAATCTTGCGCTTCATTCGAGTCCACCAATACGACTTCTTGAGGTCATGGTACATCTTTGTACTTCCAGGGTGAATAGAGAGGAGTGAATTGTGAGCCTCGTTCATAATGACTTTACGAAGATCACCTTTAGGCACAACAATGCGATCCTCGAAGAATAGAGTATCCTTGTCATCAATACGATAGCACTTGTACTTGGGTTGACTCTTGGCAATCCCAATCTTCACCTTCTTCACCATAGCATCAAGAAGTTGAGCATCGCGAATCTAATCTTCCAAAGTAGGAGAGACTTGTGGGTTGGCAAGGAATCCTTGAGGAACAACTTGAAGATTGAGTTTGCGGAAAGCTTCACAAAGCTCTGGTTGGTAAGGCTTGATAATCAGACTATTGCAGTAAGCCTTCCTGCTCAATGCGTCAGCAATTACATTGGCCTTGCCTGGAGTATATTCGATACTCGGATTATACTCTTGAATCATTTCGACCCAACGAGTCTGCCTGAGGTTGAGGTTTGGCTGAGTGAAGATGTACTTGAGACTCTTGTGATCAGTGAAGATGTCCAGTTTTCTTCCCAACAAGAGATGTCTCCATGTTAAAAGAGCATGGACAACTGCCGCCAACTCGAGGTCATGAGTGGGGTAGTTCTTTTCGTTGGGCTTCAACTGGCGAGAGGTATAGGCCACAACTTTCTTCTCTTGCATCAACACTGCACCAAGACCTTGAAGGGAAGCATCACAAAAGACCTCAAACGGTTTGGATTCATCAGGAGGAGTCAGAACTGGAGCAGTGACTAACTTCTCTTTCAGGGTGTTGAAATCTATGTCACATTCATGCGACCAGACGTACTTCACATGCTTCTGGATAAGGTTGGAAAGAGGCTTCGTGATCTTTGAGAAGTTCTCAACGAACCTTCGACAATAGCTTGCGGGCCCAAGGAAGCTGCGGAGTTGCTTCACATTCTGAGGTGGTTCCCAATTTACAATTGCAGACACCTTTTCAGGATTAACAGCTATGCCCTTGGCAGAGATAATATGCCCAAGGTAGAGAACCTCATCGAGCCAAAACTCGCACTTAGAAAACTTCACATAGAACTGATGTTCTCTGAGTTTATCCAGCACCAATCTCAAGTGCTTGGCATGATCCTCCTTGTTCTTGGAGAAGACCAAAATGTCATTGAGGTAGACCAAGACGAAGTCATTTGTGTAGGCGTTGAAGATGAAGTTCATCATGCGAGAGAATGTTGGAGGAGCGTTGACAAGGCCGAAAGACATGACAGTGTATTCATATGAACCATAGCTTGTTCTAAATGCTATCTTCGGGATATCTTCTTCACGAATGCGAATCTGATGATAGCCCATACGGAGATCAAGCTTGGAGAATACTTGAGCACCTTTGAGTTGTTCGAAAAGCTCATTGATGTTGGGAAGTGGGTACTTGTTCTTTATGGTCTTCTTGTTCAATGGACGGTAGTCGACACAAAGTCGGTCCGTTCCATCCTTCTTCTTAACGAAAAGAACACCACAACCCCATGGAGAAGAACTTGGTCGGATGAGACCCATACGCTCTTGAATATCGAGTTGCTTCTTCAGCTCCTTCAACTCTTCAGGTCCAAGCTTGTAAGGACGTTTGCAAACAGGTTCCGTGCCAGGCTCAAGATCGATGACAAATTCAACTGGCCGGTGCGGAGGCATTCCTAGAAGCTCTTCTGGAAAGACGTCTTGATATTCGCAAATGACTGGAATCTGAGAGATGGCATCCAGCTCGCCCTTCTCATTGAGAGAAAACAGTCGGATGGTATCATCACGAGCAGCAAAGACGATTACATCCTCACACGAATGTGTCAATTGAATCTGTCTAGTAGCACAATCAAGCTGAGCCTTGTGCTTAGAAAGCCAGTCCATTCCGAGAATAAGATCAATATCCGAGTTACCAAGAACCATTGGAGAAGACAGAAACATATAGTCGCCCAACATGATAGTAACATCTGGAACCACCAAACTGGCACTCAAGCGTTTACCTGGAGAAACGATATCCATTGATTTGCCCAAAATGAGAAGAAGCGAATTCATTCTTGGCAAAAAATGGCTTTGACATGAAACAATGCGATGCACCAGTGTCAAAAAGAACTTTTTGCAGGAATATCGTTAACAGGAAGGTTACCCATGATCACATCTGACGAGTCCTCTGCCTGAGCTGTGTTCATCAAGTTGACCTTGGCATGCTTGGGATTATGCTTGACCACTGCAGTGCTGGCAGATCTCACAGGAGGAAGACGCCTCTGATCGAAAAATTTGTTGGCATAGTGACCCTTCTGCTGACACTTGTTGCACGTGACCTCCGAGAGCGGACGGTGATACGGAGCACTTGATCTTGGAGCATGAGACGAAGTCTTGTTCTGAAAGCCTGGGTTGGGTGGGTGGGAAGATCCATTGCCACCTTTGCTCTTTTGCTGATAAGGCTGACGGAACAGAGGAGGAGGAGGCAACCAATACTTTTGCTGCTTAGTTGCCACCTGAGTTGAGGAAGAAGGAGTTGCATCTCTGACTCGCTTCTTGGAAGCATCGCACTTGAGCTGAGCAGTCTCTTGTTTCAGTGCCATGTTGTAAAACTCAATGTACTTCTGCGGCTCAAAAAGCACAAGAGCTAGTTGAAGATCCTCTCTAAGGCCACCTCGGAACTGATAAATCATGCTCTTCTTGTCGGGGACGTCCTTCTTGGTGAAACGAGCGACCTTCTGGAACATGATGTTATACTGGTAAACAGACAAGCTGCCTTGTTCAGGTTGTGGAATTCCTCACGCTTGCTCTCAACAACACTCTGAGGAATGTGGTGAGCTTTGAAGTCTTGACGGAATTCATCCCAGGCAATCACACGACCTCCTCTGGAATCTTTGTATTGCTGATACCACTCTGCAGCTTGGTCTTTGAGTTGGAACGAATCAAACTTGAAAAATTCCTCGGGCCTGACATTGCTGCACTCGAAATGCTTGCAGATATCCACGAGCCAATCATCAGCGTCTATTGCCTCGACACAGTTACTGAAGGTCTTTGGCTGGTTAGCGAGGAACTGGTTGAGTGTAGCAAATTGATTCTGATTGTTGCCATGGCCTTGGTTGCGCTCTTGCAAGAGTTGCATGATTAGCTGCGTGTTTGCATTGGTAGTGGCCATCACAGCTTGCCATGCCTTCGGAGGTAGAGGTGGTGGCGGCGGTTCAGGATTCTGCCGCGTTGGAGGAGCCATCCTGAAGAGGGTGACATCCGTTAGCATCTTGACAGACATATATTCAAGCTGAATCAAATGGATCGAAAATTGCAACATATAGTCTTAACATCCAAACAAAATGTATGAATGCATTCCAATTGAAATGGTCACACTTCCTTAAATTGAGAAGCCACTTAGATAGAGGTAGAAGAATAAAAACAACAAGGCACGGACGTGAACAAATACTTGGTGAGGATTACCCAACCTCAAACCAAATATTCGCGGAAGAAAAACTAGAGCTACATGAATTCCCACCTATGAAACTCCCGAACCTTTCCGGTTATGCAATCAGGTGTTGGGGATACACGGGAAGCATAATATCTCACCCAAAGCTAGCAATTACAACATCCAGTTGTATCCATCCTTCAACACATAACCAAGAAACCTTCGGAAATCATTTACCTCAACCTTCGAAAAGCATCTGTTATACGAGTTATGGCGATACTCCCGAACTCCCGCCCAAGTACTGGGTGGCGTCGAGGTTATCTCACCAACAACTGCATAAAAGAGATTTTGGATGTCGGCGAAACTCGGGTATTCCAGAATTGCAACGATAAAATTGTGATGACAACACCTCGGAGCTCAACTCCCTGGGACACTGCCACAACCCCTAAATGTCATGAGGCACCAAGAACAATGTTCTCGTCACAAAACCATCGGAACGGTTCCAAGATACCCGCGTGATCCTAAAAAAATTAGTGAAATTTGAGAAGAGAAGAGTCAAAACTCTACGTCAGGATGCCTCACCAAAGCGACGAAGGGAATGAGGAGTAAAAAGAATCCTACTCTCAAATATATATAATCCTAAATGACTCAAAACATTTTTCTAGACTCAACAACGCCAATGATTCGATCAAGTAGGGGGCTCCTAAAGTCGGGGAAGGCTCTGATTACCAACTTGTAACGCCCACGATGTGGCTAAATCTCCCACATGTAGAAGCATGACTTAGAGGCATAACCGCATTGTAAGCAATGTCACAAGTGAGGTAATCTTCACAACAACCCATGTAATGAATAAGGAAAAGAGATACATAGTAGGCTTACAATCGCCACGTCACACAATAGCATAAATAACATTACATTCACCCAGATACACACAAGGTCCGACTACGGAACCAAAATAAAGAACAACCCCAAATGTGACAAAGTCCCCGATCGCCCCAACCGGGCACCACTACTGATCGTCTGTAAAGGAAACGTAGTATCGTCCTGAGTCCTCATCGAACTCCCACTTGAGCTCAGTCGAATATCCTGGAGCGGTATCATCGGTCCCTGCATCTGGTTTTGGAAGTAAACTGTGAATCACGGGGACTCAGCAATCTCACACCCTCGTGATCAAGACTATTTAAGCTTAAAGGAAGGGTAAAAGGTATGAAGTGGAGCTGCAGCAAGCACTAGCATATATGGTGGCTAACATATGCAAAAGAGAGCGAGAAAAGAAGGCAAAGGCACGGTCGAGCAAACTATGATCAAGAAGTGATCCTAGAACAACCTACGTCCAAGCATAACACGAGACCGTGTTCTCTTCCCGGACTCCGCCGAAAATAGACCATCACGGCCACACACACTCTGTTGATTCATTTTAATTATGTTAAGTTTAAGGTTATCTACAAGCGGACATTAACAAATTCCCATCTGCCCATAACCGCAGGCACGGCTTTCGAAAGATCAAATCCCTGCAGGGGTGTCCCAACTTAGCCCATCACAAGCTCTCACGGTCAACGAAGGATATTCCTTCTCCCAAGACAATCCGATCAGACTCAGAATCCCGGTTACAAGACATTTCGACAATGGTAAAACTAAACCAGTAAAGCCGCCCGATGTGCCGACAAATCCTGATAGGAGCTGCACATATCTCGTTCTCAGGGCACAACAGATAGGTCAAGCTACGAGTAAAACCAACCCTCGAGTTGCCCCGAGGTGGCCCTGCAGGCTGCCCATTTTGGACCAACACTCAGAGGAGCACTGGCCCCGGGGGGGTTATCATAAAGATGACCCTCGGGCTCCGGAAACCCAAGGGAAAAGAAAAAGTCTAGGTAGCGAATGGTAAAACCAAGGTTGGGCATTGTTGGAGGAGTTTTATTCAAGGCGAACTATCAAGGGGTTCCCATTATAACCCCAACCGTGTAAGGAACGCAAAGATCAAGGAACATAACACCGGTATGACGGGAACTAGGGCGGCAAGAGTGGAACAAAACACCAGGCATAAGGCGGAGCCTTCCATCCTTTACCAAGTATATAGGTGAATTTAGATAGACAAGATATAATAATGATATCCCAACAATAAACATGTTCCAACAAGGAACAAACTCCAATCTTCACCTGCAACTAGCAACGCTATAAGAGGGGCTGAGCAAAGCGGTAACATAGCCAATCAACGGTTTGCTAGGACAAGGTGGGTTAGAGGTTTGACATGGCAATATGGGAGGCATGATAAGCAAGTGGTAGGTATCGTAGCATAGGCATAGCAAAAGAGCGAGCATCTAGCAAGCAAAGATAGAAGTGATTTCGAGGGTATGGTCATCTTGCCTGCAAAGTACTCCGAGTTGACATTAGCTTGATCCTCGTAAGCGTACTCAACTGGCTCCTTGATCACGTACTCGTCTCCCGGCTCTACCCAAAGCAAGAACACAAGCAAAGGGAGACACAATCAACCACGTGTAATGCACAAGCAACATGATGCAAAACATGGCATGATATGCGGGATGCGGTATGCGATGCATATGCATGTTTCGGAAAGGAAAAATTGAACCTGGCCTCAACTTGGAAAACCAAGAGTGCCACTAGAAAGAGGAGTTGATTTCGGTCGAAATCGATATAAAGATCACCGGAATCGGATGCACGGTTTGCAAATGGCAAGCAAAACAAATATGGCACCGATCTGCGATTAACAGCACGAGGCCATCTAAATGCATCAAGAACAACAAGCTACTGCACTCTAACATAGCAACAAAATACATGGCAGGGATCCACTCAAGATGCTTGACAAAAGATGAACACTGATCTACGGCATATTCACTCAATAGCAAGTTCAAACAAGCATGGCAAAAGTGCAAAAGATATCAGGTTACAGACTAAGTGAAATAAACAACATGTCAGGAATTTAACATCAGGAAGCAAAGTTTAGAGCAAGATAACAACATGCTATAGGGACATATCATGGCAAAGCAAGGTATGGCATGAAGCTACTCAAAACATACAACAAAGGTCCCTTACTGACCATAAGCCAAAAGGGATCACAAAATACAATGGCAACCATGTGAACATAGCAATTATCGTTAACAGATTCAGACTTAGCAGAAAACTAGAACATGGCGAAACAGATAACTAGTAGGCATGTTTACGAGCTCGATGCACTCACCACGAGGCATTGCATAACAAACTAAGCATACACCCAGCAAGTAGACATGGCATAGAAGCTAAACATGGCAAGAACAACAACATAGCGTGCATGGATCAACTACAACAAGCTCAGCAAAAATGCTTAACACGTAAACATTCTGCCAGGAACATTTTATAGCAAAAATAGAGCTCGATTGAGTCAATCTAGGGTGCTCCATAAATGCAAACAAAGACATGGATGGATAGAGCACCACAATATCTACAAAACATCCTTACTGATCATGCTCAAAAGAGGCATGGATCCCTCTATAGCAACATGAATACATGGCATAAAAATATTGACAGGGCAAAGACTTAGAATATTTCTAAGTCCCTGAAAACAGCAACATTACGAGGGCTACTTTGCATGCTTGTGCTAGTCACCACAGATATCACAAAAATACATGGCATACACCCATGTAAATATGGCATGGCATACTTCAAAACTCATGTAGAGCTCAAGTTCGTAGGACGCACACATCAATCATGGCAAAAATGACAAATGTCCAATTACTAATATGAATCTGAAACTAATAGAAACTAGCACTCTTCCAACAGCATTTAGGGCATCAAGATGAGCTCAAATGAACATGATGCAATGAGATGAAATGAAGTACTCGTCGAGACGAACATTTTGATATGCTACACGCCCAAAACGGAGCCACGGTTGCAGAGATATGATGCGATGAAATATGCAAAAAATATTAGGGTTAGGGCAAAAGTCAACCCTAGCGGATCTTAGATCTAGATCGGCACGGACTTCGAGGTCGCCGGAGTTACTGTTCGCCGGAGATGGGGTCGCCGGAGTTGGAGTCGGACTTGGTGGACGGCGGTGATGGCGTGATGCGGCGGAGGCGCAGAAGCCGAGGCGTCGGGCGGCGCGCTGGCCGGCGAGGAGCGAGGCGGCGGGGGTTGGCCGCAGCGGTGCTCCGGCGAGGGGGCGCATCAGCGAAGCGAGGAGGCGGCGGAGGCAGGTGGCGGCGCTCGAGGGCGCGGGCGGCGCGGGAGAAAGACGCGGGCGGCGCGCCGCTTCAGGCCGGGGGGCGCGCGCGGGCTCGCCGGGCCGGTGGCGCGGGGCAGCGGCGCTCGCCACGTGGCGCGCTGTGGTTGGCGCGGGCGGTGGCGGCGACTTCGTCTGGCTAGGTGGCGGACATGTCCGGCGGCGGATATGCGGATTTTTTAGGGTTAGGGGGGAAGAGACCCGGGATTTCAGGGAGGAGCCTATATTTATAGGTAGAGGGAGCTAGGAGGCTCCAAATTGAGCACGGTTTTCGGCCACGCGATCGTGATCGAACGATCTAGATGATGGAAGGGGTTTAGGTGGGTTTTGGGCCACTTTGGAGGGGTGTTGGGCTGCAACACACACGAGGCCTTATCGGTCCCTCGATTAACCGTTGGAGTATCAAAGAAGTCCAAATGGCACGAAACTTGACAGGCGGTCTACCGGTAGTAAACCAAGGCCGCTTGGCAAGTCTCGGTCCAATCCGAAAACGTTTAACACCCGCACACGAAAAGGGGTAGAAAGGGACACCAGAGGACATAGGAGCGCCGGAATGCAAAACGGACAACGGGGGATGCATGAGACGAACACGTATGCAAATGCAATGCACATGATGACATGATATGAGATGCATGACAAAGACAACAGCACACGAAGACAAAGACCCGACAACGAGGAAAAACATAACTTAGTGCCGAAAATGGCAAGAGTTGGAATACAAATATGGTAGGTTACATACGGGGTGTTACACAACACTCAGGTAGCGCTTTTCTTGTAGGGTTCTCCTTCATGGACCTTATAGGCTTTCGAAGGCCGAACAATGTGGCGGGCCTCGTTTTGATCCTCAGGGAGCTCTCGCCTATTGTAGTAGGCCAAGAATGGTTCGGTCCATGGGGCAATGACTGCCATTACAAGATGGGTCGATGGTGTTGTTTCGGTGGCTGAGCCTCCGATGATGTCGGTATGTTTGGCATCTGGGGTTATGGTCGGGTCCGGACTAATGTTGCCGCTCTACCCTTGCTACACCACGGATGGCTTGAAAAGCCTTTCCAAGAAGATGTTAGGTGGGATGGGGTCGCGCTTGGCGCCAATGTGAGCAAGGACGTCTGCCGCTTGATTACTCTCTCGAGCCACATGGTGAAACTCGAGCCCCTCGAACCAAGCCGAAATTTTGAGAACGGCATTACGATAAGCCACCATCTTTGGATACTTGGCATCAAAATATCCATTTATTTGAGATATCGCGAGGTTCGAGTCCCTGCGCATTTCCAGGCGTTGTATGCCCATGGAAACAGCCATCCGAAGACCATGCAATAAAGCCTCGTATTCGGTTGCATTGTTGGAGTCTGTGTATAATATTTGGAGTACATACTGAACTGTATCTCCAGTGGGGGATGTTAGGACAACACCTGCCCCTAAGCCAGCCAGCATTTTGGAACCATCGAAATGCATGACCAAGTTGGAACATGTGTCATACTCTTTAGGGAGTTCGGCTTCTGTCCATTCGGTGATGAAGTCTGCTAGTACTTGGGATTTGATGGCCCGGCGTGGCTTATATGTTATATCGAATGGAGGGAGCTCAATGGCCCACTTGGCAATCCGGCCCGTTGCATCGCGATTGTTTATTATGTCGTTTAGTGGAACTTCGGAAGCCACTATGATCGAGTACTCTTGGGAATAGTGTCGTAGCTTCTGGGATGCCATGAAGACCGCGTATGCTATATTTTGATAATGAGGGTACCGGGATTTGTATGGAGTTAGGACGGTGGATACGTAGTATACCGGCTTCTGGAGCGGGAATTTGTGTCCGTCCTCTTCTCGTTCGACGATGAGTACTTCGCTCACCACCTGGTATGTTGCAGATATGTATAATAGCATTGGTTCGTTGGCGCTTGGCGCGGCTAGGATTGGGTTGCTTGCTAAAAGAGCCTTTATTTCTTCCAATCCGGCCATTGCTGCATCTGTCCACTCGAAGTGATCGGTGCGTCGGAGGAGCCGATAAAGTGGCAATGCTTTTTCTCCTAGTCTGGAGATAAAGCGGATTAAAGCTGCCACGCATTCACCTAGCTTTTGGACCTGTTTAAGGTCTGTTGGTGTAGCCAATTGTGATAAAGCTCGGATTTTGGCTAGATTTGCCTCGATTCCTCTACTGGAAACAATGAAGCCAAGTAGTTTTCCCGAGGGGACGCCGAATACACATTTTTCTGGATTGAGCTTAATGTCATATGTCCGGAGATTGTCGAATGTGAGGCGTAAGTCATCTATTAATGATTCGACACCGTCCACATATGCTTCAACTGTTTTACCAATTTGTTTCTCCAGGCATGTTTGAATCATGCGTTGGTAGGCGGCCCGGCGTTTTTGAGCCCAAAGGGCATAGTGTTGTAGCAGAAAAGCCCGTATGGGGTGATAAATGTCGTTGTGGCTTGGTCGGATTCCTTCATTTTAATTTGATGGTATCCGGAATATGCGTCAAGGAAACATAGTGAGTCGTGTCCTGCAGTGGCATCAATAATTTGGTCGATGCGGGGGAGCAGGAATGGATCCTTAGGGCAAGCTTTGTTGAGGTCTTTGAAATCGACACACAAGCGCCAGGATTTATCCTTCTTTGGCACCATCACCAGGTTTCCTAGCTAGTTCGGATGTTTTATTTCTCTGATGAATCCGGCCTCGATTAGCTTAGCTAGCTCCTCCCCCATAACTTTTTGTTTGGGTTTGGAAAAGCGCCGTAGTGTTTGCTTAACTGGCTTGTATCCCTTCAATATATTGAGGCTGTGCTTAGCCAACCTGCGTGGGATTCCTGGCATATCAGAAGGGTGCCAGGCGAATATGTCCCAATTCTCGCGTAGGAACGCTCGTAGTGCGGCGTCCACCGTTGAGTCCAGGTGTGCACCAATGGAGGGTGTTTTCTTTAGGTCCGTCGGGTGGACTTGAAATTTGACTATTTCATCAACTAGTTTGAAGGAGGTGGATTTAGAGCGCTTGTCGAGGATTATGTCGGCCCTATCCACCGTTGAGCACAGAGCATTTAACTCTTCGGCCACAAGGGCCTCAGAGAGTGCCTCAAGGGCCAGGGAGGCTGTTTTGTTTTCAGTGCGGAGGGCTATATCCGGATCACTTGCGAGAGTGATAATACCATTGGGCCCGGGCATTTTGAGCTTCATGTACCCATAATGAGGTATGGCCTGAAAGCATGTGAATGTGTCTCGCCCTAACAGGGCGTGCTATCCACTTTTGAAAGGGGCCACTTGGAAGGTTATTTCTTCGGACCCGTAGTTATCCAGCGTGCCGAATACCACATCAAGTGTGATTTTTCCCGCGCATCGTGCCTCCCGGCTGGGAATAATTCCTCGGAAGGTCATGCTACTTTGCTCAATATAGCTCATGTCTATGTCCATTTTACTGAGTGTATCCTCATAGATGAGGTTTAACCCACTGCCGCCGTCCATGAGCACTTTCGTAAGTCGAGAACCGTCCACAATTGGATTGAGGACCAAGGCCGCTGGTGCTCGGACTGACTGGGCTTTTGGTTCGTCACTAGCATTGAAAGTTATGGCAGTGTCGTTCCAAGGATTTATTGTTGCGATTTGACAGACTTCGGCGAGGTCGCGGAGTGCCCTCTTGCGCCGATTGTTTGAAGCGAAAGTCTCGAAGACTGTCAATACTCTGCGGTCATCGTGTTCCGAGGGGAGTTGTTCCGGGGTATGTTTGGTGAGGATATCCTCGACACTCTTGGCCACTTGCCAGAGTATCCAACACGCTCTAAGGCTGTGGGTAGGTATGGTATCCGGTGTTGTGTGTATTTTGCATGGCCTATCGAGCCATCCTTCCAGAATGGTTCCGCGCCCCGTAATGGGTTTGGATTTCTTTACTGCTGTGTTGGGCGCCTCTCGAGGGTGCATCCTTTTTGTCTGGAAGAAAGGTTGAGTGGGAGCTGGAGGCTCCCAACGAGCTGCCTAAGTTTTCCAAGCGCTTTCCATTGCGCAGTACTTCTGTACTATGGCTGTCAAATCGGAGAAGTGTAATATGTGACAGCGGTTGATAGCGTTGAGGATTCCTTTGTCCGTACAATTACTGCAGAATATTGAGATCGCGTCTTTGTCGTGGCAATCTTTGATCTTGTTCTTGACAAGGAGGAATCTGGCCCAGAAGTGATGGACTATTTCCTGAGACTGCTTCCATGGGTAGATGAGATCGCGTATATCTGGGTGGGTGGGTGGGTGTATTTAAATCCGAACCCTGGCCCAATTTGGGATCTGGAGTTTGAGAAATTTCTGAGCTTAATAGTTCGGATTCTGGGAGATCGACCGATTTTTCAGGTCTACCATCTGATTCCAAGCTCAGAGGAAAAAGCATGTCGTTCCGTGGACAGGTGTCCGGTTCTACGAGCTCGGGGATCCGAACATAGTTCATCCTCAATATAGAGGGAGAATTCTTGTTTTTGTCCTCCACTACTGCTATCTGGTGGGTAATCGATGGAGATTTGATTTCTCTCTGGTCGGGTTTGAGCCCAATCCGACCATAGTCTGTGGCGACCCCCAGGGCGGTGATGCGATCCAGGAGTTTGTTCAAGGATCTGTCTGGAGTATTCGGAGTCAATCCGGAGGCGATTTTTGATGACCCGAGAAGTCATCGTCGGCTCACCAGCCGAACGGGCGATCATGATAAAGTCACCCAACCAGAGGGTTTGGCCTAAGGCCAGGGCTCCATCGGCGGTGATGTTGTCCTTGATCACAAGGCGAGCCATCAACCCTGACTTCGACGTCACAGTGGAACTCTCAATGGAAGCACCAATGTCGGTGTCAAAACCGGCGGATCTCGGGTAGGGGGTCCCGAACTATGCGTCTGAGGTTGATGGTAATAGGAGACGGGGAACACAATGTTTAGCCAGGTTCAGGCCCTCTCGATGGAGGTAAAACCCTATGTCCTGCTAGATTAATATTGATGAGTATGGGGGTTACAAGAGTTGATCTACCATGAGATCGTAATGGCTAAAACCCTAGAAGTCTAGCCTATCTGATTATGATTGTCCCTACGAACTAAACCCTCCAGTTTATATAGACACTGGAGGGGACTAGGGTTATACAAAGTTGGTTACATAGAAAGGAAATAGTATATCCGACCGCCTGGCTTACCGTCCACGCAAAGAAGAGTCCCATCTAGACATGGGACAAAGTCTTCCATCTTGTATCTTCATGGCCCAATAATCCGGCCCATGTCCAACAGGCCGGACGCCGGAGGACCCCTTAGTCCAGGACTCCCTCTGTGTGCGTTAGAGATAGGAGTCGAGTGGATAAAAAGGCTGAGTTATGTGTGGGTGTGAGAGAGATAGAGAGAGGGTGCATATGAGTCACATACAAACAAATATCAAAGAGAAATGAGATCCTGAGAGATGGAGTTTTGTGTCTGTAAGATAGAAAGATATTTTACAACGAGAGTGATAGCTAGAGAGACATACGAGGGAATGCAAGATATATCTATGGAGAGAGAGTGTGTGTGAGCGACATACAAGAGAATGGTGGAGAGATATGAGACCCTGGGAGACATAGTTTGTGTTTGTGGGTGAGAAAGAGATATTTAAGAGGAAGAGGTGTAGCTTCTCATACCTAAGGAGCGAAAGACATCTCTGTGTGAGAGGGTGTGTGCGAGTGGCACACATGGGAATAGTAGAGAGAAATGAGACCCTGGGAGACGAAGTTTGTGTTTATGTGAGAGAAAGAGATTTCACATGGAGAATCATAGTTAGAGACACATTGAAGGGAGCGAGATATACTTAGAGAGAGATAGAGCGATGAAGGTCGAGGGAGAGAGTACCGTCAGTGTGTTACGAAGATAAAAGATCATTGTCAACATACAGGTAGTGTCGGATTTCGGGTTCCGGCAAAACCCTTGAGGTTCGAACACTGGGTTGCGCACAAAGATCTATCCCCCTCTCTAGCTCACGCGCTCTACGATCTCATGGCCTAGCTCGAAGAACCCAAGGAACACAAGACACAAGATTTATACCGGTTCAGGCCACCATTGTGGTGTTATACGCTACTCCAGTGTGGTGTGGTGGATTGCCTCTTGGGCTGAGGATGAATAGTTACAAGGGAAGAACAGCCTCGTGAAGAGATGTGTTCTTGTGTTGGTGTGCTTGTGTGGTTCGGGATGGTCTGGTCCTCTCCCACATATGGTGGTGGCTAGTCCTATTTATAGAGGCCTTGGTCCTCTTCCCAAATATTGAGCGGGAAGGGATCCCACAACGGCCAAATTCAAAGGGAGACAACTAGTACAAGTTATCCTGACAAAAGTAGTCTTCGCCTGCCAAAGGCTTTGGTGGTGACGCCATCTTGGGCTCCACGATGACCTCCGTCTTGTCGTCCTGCTGGTCTTGGTCTTGTTGCACCGATATGGAAACCTTTGTCTAATGCCTCGAGACTCCTCGCCTGCGCTTGCCCCTATAGCACCAAAGAGGAAACGAGGACACTACGCGTAGGCGCCTGCCTGGTTCCAGTCGTCATGGCTTGCGTCACAGGAACCTCGCGAGGTGTCCCTTGCCTTGATCTCTCCGCCCCTTGCGAGCTAGCCTGGTGAGGCCGCCCCTGAGGAGGTCTTGTGTCATTCGCCTCGCAAGGGTCTTGAATGTTTGCTAGTGAAGATGGGCTGGACGGGGCCACTGGTGGAGCCACGCTGCGGGCCGCGGGTAGGCAAGTATGGGGACCCCCGTTCCCAAAACAACGACAATAGCCCCCGGGCCCAAGGAGAGCTCGGGCTTGGCTTCGAGGCGAAGCCAAAGGGCAAGCGTGGAGCACCGTGGGCCCCATCAGCCTGCGGCCATGGTTGGCGCGTGGTGACTGATTGGACATGGGCGTCTCTGCTTCCCCATGCAGCCTCGGCAACTACCCGACTAACAAAAGGCCGGTGTGGGGAACGCCTGCCTTCATTGCCTTCCTTCGTCTTGCTCCAGATCCCCTCTCTTGCTCCTTATTTCTGAAATCTGCAGATCTGCTCCAATATCCTTCCAAGCTTCCGACCAATGGCGCCCCGAAAGACCAAGGTTGACTCGCCGCCCGCCTAGTACGAGTCGGGCCTGGAGGCGCCCAACGTCTCGGCGAAAAACCTTGCCGTCACGCGACTGCTGACGGCGGGGGAGAATAACGAGAAGGGGAAGACCGTGCTCCGGGTTGGCTCCACTGTACCTGAAGCTCCGAAGAGCTCCTTCTACCCCTTCTTCATGAGCGGTGTCGCCGCCGGCCTCGTTCCCCCCTTCTCCGACTTCTTCTACACAGTCCTCCGACACTACGGGTTGCAGGCTCTTCATCTCCATCCCAACTCCATTCTTCTCTTGTCCATCTTTGCCTTCTACTTTGAGGCGTACGTCAGGGTGATACCGTCTGTGGCACTGCTGCGCCACTTCTTCTACCTCCGGATCAACGAAGGCCACACCACGGGGTGCACCAACTTCATCGCTACCGGCAAGGCCAGCGTGATTTCGAAGACCGGGAAAAGGCCGAGGGCTTCAGGAGCAAGTGGGTTATGATGGATGTCGAGTGTGTCCATCCACGGCTGAAGCTGCCGAAGGGGATGCCCCGGCCTGATGAGGGGTGGTCCTGCGCGAAGCTTACTGACGACCGGGCGAAGTTGGTGCTGGAGAAGATGAACGCCGATCTGAGGCCGAGCAACGCGAAGACGGCGAAACTAACGGGGCCTATGCTCCTGAAGGAATTCTTGGCACAATGGGTGGCTCCTCTCTAGGTGCGCACGCGTCCCCTGTGGACGCTTGTGGATGAAGAAGACAAGCTCCGCTTGAGCCCGAAGGCCTTGTCCGATGAGGAGTTGGCCGTGGCCCTCCATCTCCTGGTCGGAGACGACCAAGAGTATCCGCCAAATCCCCATGCTCCCTTGTTCCTCCAGAAGGATGGGGCGTAGGTCATGGACGCCATGCCCAACTTTGAAGGGCGCGGCCTGGTGCCGCCAGCGCCGTCTGAGGTTAATATGGCGACGGTGACGGTGGATGTATCTTCTGGTGATTCCCAGAGGGACGGAGAGGAGGAGGAGGACGAGGACGAGGACGAGGAGCGCAACCTAGAGGCAGCCCCCGAGGAGATGGGGGAGACATCCCCCTTGCGCAAGGCCGAAATCCTCCGCCTCCTGCCTGACGACGATGGCGAGGACGATATCCTCCTAGAGAAGGGGGAGCCGCCCATGGTTCCGACGAAGAGCAGGTCGGCGCTGCTTTCCCGGGATGACGCTCCTACCTCACCTTCTCCTGGAGTTGCTTCTGGCCCAGCTGCTGCCCCTGCTTCTGCTCCCGGAGCTGGCGCGCCCGCACCTCGGGTCGCGAAGCTCTCTGGCTTCAAGCTCCCGAAGCAGAGGGACTATGCCGCGGTGGACCAGTAGGTGTTCTCGTCCCGCCTTGTTCTTGCTTCTGACTCTTCTTCTTTGTTGTGCAACTAGGCCGACGCCTACAATGAAGAGGAGAAGGGAGGGCGAGGTGGTACTGCTTGAGCCCAGATCGTCTCCTGCGGCTGCACCCCTCTCCATGGGTAAAGGTTGATACAGCGCTCATCCTTCTCCACCCCGATCATCCTCGCGAGGCTGGGTGGAGCATCCTCGGGAGGAATCAGCCCCCGAGGCCCCGCTGGTTCCGGAGGTGCCAGCGTCCGGCTCAGGTGCTAGGGTCCCAGAGGCTCAGGAGCCTCCAGCCTCCCAGGCCATGGTGACAATGACGCCTCTTCCTCCTTGATGAGGACATCAATACCATTGTTACACCCACAGCCCATACTGTTACATATACTGGACCAATTACTAGAGCTCGCGCACGCCAATTAAATTACCAGGTACTTTCGTTTCTTGGTAATGGTTCTAATGTTCATGAGATTATGATGCTGCCTAAATTGGATACATTTGTTTTGCTTACAAATGAAGGGCCTAGCTTGGAGAAGGATGAACATTGGAGCAAGAACACGCATGGAGTTGATGGCATGCGCAAGGGGATCAAGAACGGAGTTACAAGTGATGATTTCAGGACTTTGAAGCCGCCATAAGGAGTGCATGAAGCCTTGGACGAAATATACAAGATGCCACTTCATAATATTCGTCCATAGGCTATTCCAGGTGCTGCGTCACCTTATTAATGGGCCAGGCCCATGTAATTTCGAAATACTTAAGTATAGGCTATTTTTAGAGTCCGTATGTGTGGGGAAACAAGAGTTAGGGTTGGTTTGGGACCCACCCTCAAGGGCCACGAAATTCCCCCCTCTTCCTCCATATATACAGCCCTTAGGGCGTCGTTTAGACTTTGGGTTTTGTTTAGATTAAAAGTTCGCCATAGCTGCAACTTCTCGTACTTCGTTTGTGTCCAACGACCAGACCAAGACGTCACAGAACCCCACCTTGATCAATAAAGCTTTCATCTTATATTCGCAATATCTAGATTGCAATCTCAGTTTCTTGCTTGTTCTTCGTTTGCTCGCAGGAAACAGACCCTCGTGGTTAGGTTGATCGTGCTCCGGCGTGGTCAATAACCCCTCGGAAGTTGGTTTAGCGATTGCTAAGGCGCGACGTCTCGCACGTTCGTAGTCGGATCGTCAAGGTTGACTCCCACAGAAAACGATAGCCACCATCTCATCGAAACATCGGGACACCTTTGCCTCTATCAAGTGGTATCAGATTTCCAGGTTGCTCAGTGAGATTTTACAGTTTTTCGTAGATTAGATCGAGTCTGTTCTTCATACCTACAGTCCACGAAAAAGCCACAAAAAAAATTAGGGTTAGTTCATCATATCCGAACCAATCTGAGCCTTTGCATAATCTTTTTAGGGTTTTTTCTTTGTTGAATTTGCGGTTGCATCGTCGTGTCAAGTTGTTGGTCTTAGAGTCTAGTCTTTTAGAGTTTCGAGTTCTGGTCATAAGTTGTCACGCCGCCGCCGCACCATCATCATCGCCCATCTACCACTTTTGCTTATCCACCACCGCTCTGAATCCATACCCATATACCACCACCAATCTGTATCCATATACCACCACCAATCTGTATCCATATACCACCACCGCTACCATATACCACCACCGCTGCCATATACCACAACCATATATCCACCACCAATCCGAGTTCTTCTCATATTAGGTTTGTTCGTGAGATCAATCTAAATTCCGATTCGTGTTTCCTTGCCTGCGTAGGTCTCGAAAAAAAAAGAGTCTGGAGACCCCCGGGCAGTTTTTAGGCCAAAATTTTCATAGGCAAAATTTTTTCCCTATCCTATTTTTAGGCTTTTCTGAGTCTTTTGAGCCACGTGCCATCATAGTGATTTTTTGTCGCACTTTTTCGTCGTCGCTGCCCTGATTTCCGGAAAAAAAAAATTCGTGCCCATCCTATCAGTTTGACGAGGGAAGAGTTTTGAGACACTCGCCATTATAGTGATTTTTCGCAAAAAAAAGAGGAGCGCAAAAAAAGAGCGAAAAAAAGAGAGAGTTCCAGAGTGTGTTTTTCCCTTATTTACGTGCTCGCGTCTCTAGCACGTCTAGCCTAGGACCAGCACAGTACCGTCGTTGAGCGTTTATTCAACTTTGCATCTCTGAATTGATTATTGCTGACCCTTTTTGCTACCATACTATAAGCCTTCCCAGCTCCACATACATCTACGTCGTGCGTATGACTCTCCCTGGCAATCGCTCTATCCAAGCTTTTGAGAGTTTTGACTACAACGGTTGCCGATCACCGCCTGCTGCTGGGTAAGAACTGGTAAGAATTTGAGATTTGCTTGACGGATTTGTGAAACCCGCCACCACCACTTGTTAGTAGTCTGTAGGATCATATTCTTGTGTGTTTCTATTGCTGCTAACCATGCCAGGATCACAAGCCGACGAGACTGACTGGGAGAACTTGACGAACAAGGAGCTTCATGATAAGTTTCAGCAAATGATGAGTGGACAGGTGCAAGATGTGCTAAACAGATTTGAAGAGGCCATGGAGAAGATAGATGGCATGGAGAAGACGTTTGAAACAAAGCTCGATAACAAGTTTGCTGAATTGCTTTCGCGTTTTCCACCACCACCACCGGCTGCTCCTGCCGCACCTCTGCAACAACAGCAACAACACCGAGTACCTCCACGTCGGGAAACAGCCCTCCGCCGAGCGAGCCGTGTCCCTCTTCAGCCGGGCCAAACTGCCGGTGCTGCTGTTGCTACTTCTGTGGCTCCTACTGCTGATGTGGAGGAGGATGATTATGTGGGAGATTATCAGGATGAGGTTGATCAAAATCAGAACTACGTGCCACCACCAGCACAGCAACCACCAGGTCGTCCACATGCAAATAATGGCAATGGTAGGGCTCATCCTCAGGTACGAGATCATGACCATCTCCCTAAACTAAAATTGAATATTCCACCATTTGAGGGTAGATATGTTCCTGATATATATCTTACTTGGGAGTTAGAAACTGAACAACGATTTACATGTTTACAATATCCCGAGGAGAGACGTGTTCCTGCTGCTGTTTGTGCATTCACTAGTTTTGCATGTGTTTGGTGGTCTGAGCATTGTAGATTATATCCTATTCCGGCTACTTGGGCTGCTTTGAAAACTGCTATGCGTACTCGTTGGGTTCCACCATATTATCAACGTGAATTACTTCAAAAATTGCAGCGCTTAAGACAGGGAAAAAATTCTGTAGAAGAATATTATCAGGAATTACAAACTGGCATGATTAGATGTGGTATTGTTGAGGAGAATGAAGCTATGCTTGCACGTTTTATGGATGGATTAAATAGAGAGATTCAGACGATTCTAGAGTATAAGGAGTATACTAATATCACTCGTTTATTCCATCTTGCTTGTAAAGCTGAACGTGAAGTGCAGGATCGACAGGCATTGGCACGACTAACTTTTCTGCAGGTCGACCTTCATCATGGACACCACGTGCATCATCTACTTCCACACGTTCTGCTACACCGGTGCCTCCGTCGGCTGCCACCTCCAACCGTGATACAATAAAGCAGGCACAATCACCACTATCTGCCAAGAGCACACCTTCTGAGCCTGCAAAGAGCTCTTCTTCATCCATGGCATCAACAGGGCAAACACATGATATTATTTGTCGATGTTGCAAGAGTGGAGGTCATTATGCGAGAGAATGCCCATCTAAGCGTGTGATGATTGTTACTGAGGATGGTGGGTATGAGTCCGCTAGTGACTATGATGAGGAGACTTTGGCTCTTATTACACGTGACGAACACGGTGGAGACGATTCTGATCATGAGACGCAATACATGGCTCCTGAAGATGCTGACAGGTATGAATGTTTAGTTGCTCAACGTGTTTTGAGTGTGCAGGTTACACAAGCTGAGCACAATCAGAGGCATAATTTGTTCCATACAAAGGGAGTTGTGAAGGAACGTTCTGTTCGCGTGATCATAGATGGAGGGAGTTGCAACAACTTGGCTAGCATGGAGATGGTGGAGAAGCTATCTCTCACCACAAGACCACATCCACATCCTTACTACATCCAATGGTTCAACAACAGCGGCAAGGTTAAGGTAACACGTACTGTTCGTGTGCATTTTAGTATCTCTACATATGCTGATTATGTTGATTATGATGTGGTACCTATGCAAGCATGTTCCTTATTACTTGGTAGACCATGGCAACTTGATAAAAATTCTGTACACCATGGTAGAAACAATCAGTATACTCTTGTTCATAACGATAAAAATATTACTTTGCTTCCTATGACTCCTGATTCCATTTTGAAAGATGATATTAATAGAGCTAATAAAGCAAAACAGGAGACAAATAAGAGTGAAAATCAGATTGTGGCAAAAGAATTTGAGCACCAAATGAAGCCTAATAATAAACCATCTACTGTTGTTTCTGAAATTAAATTGAAAAGTGCATGTTTACTTGCCACCAAATCTGATATTAATGAGTTAGATTTTAGCAAATCTGTTTGCTATGCTTTTTTGTGCAAAGAGGCATTATTTTCATTCGAAGACGTGCCTTCCTCTTTGCCCCTGCTGTCACTAACATTTTGCAGGAGTTCGCTGACGTCTTTCCACAAGACGTGCCACCGGGATTACCACCTATTCGAGGGATTGAGCATCAAATTGACTTAATTCCTGGTGCTTCGCTACCCAACCGTGCACCATACCGTACCAATCCAGAGGAGACGAAGGAGATTATGCGTCAAGTACAGGAGCTGCTCGACAAAGGTTATATACAAATCTCTTAGTCCTTGTGCTGTTCCTATTATACTAGTGCCTAAAAAGGATGGTACGTCGCGTATGTGTGTTGATTGTAGAGGCATTAATAATATTACTATTCGTTATCGTCATCCTATTCCTAGGCTTGATGATATGCTTGATGAATTGAGTGGCTCTACAATATTCTCCAAAGTTGATTTGCGTAGTGGATACCATCAAATTCGTATGAAATTGGGAGATGAATGGAAAACAGCATTTAAAACTAAGTTTGGTTTATATGAGTGGTTAATCATGCCTTTTGGGTTAACTAATGCGCCTAGTACTTTTATGAGATTAATGAACGAAGTTTTACGTGCTTTCATTGGACGATTTGTGGTAGTCTATTTTGATGATATACTGATTTATAGCAAATCTTTGGAAGCACATTTGGAACATTTACGTGCTGTTTTTATCGCTCTACGTGATGCACGTTTGTTTGGTAACCTTGGGAAGTGCACCTTTTGCACCGACCGAGTATCTTTTCTTGGCTATGTTGTTACTCCACAGGGAATTGAAGTTGATAAAGCCAAGATTGAAGCTATTGAGAGTTGGCCGCAGCCCAAAACGGTCACACAAGTGAGGAGTTTCCTTGGCCTCGCTGGTTTCTATAGGCGTTTTGTGAGAGATTTCAGCACCATTGCTGCACCTCTCAACGAGCATACAAAGAAGGATGTGCCTTTTGTTTGGGGTACCGCACAGGAAGACGCCTTCACGGTATTGAAAGATAAGTTGACACATGCTCCTTTACTCCAACTTCCTAATTTTAATAAGACTTTTGAGCTTGAATGTGATGCTAGTGGAATTGGATTAGGAGGTGTGTTATTACAAGATGGCAAACCTGTTGCATACTTTTCTGAAAAATTGAGTGGGCCTAGTCTGAACTATTCTACTTATGATAAAGAATTATATGCTCTTGTTCGGACTTTAGAAACATGGCAACATTATTTGTGGCCCAAAGAATTTGTTATACATTCTGATCATGAATCTTTGAAACACATTAAAAGTCAAGCAAAACTGAACCGTAGACATGCTAAATGGGTTGAATTCATTAAGACTTTCCCTTACGTCATTAAACACAAGAAGGGTAAAGAAAATGTTATTGCTGATGCATTGTCTCGTCATTATACTATGCTTTCACAACTTGACTTTAAAATATTTGGTTTGGAGACCATCAAAGATCAATATGTGCATGATGCTGAATTTAAAGATATATTGCAGAATTGTAAAGAAGGTAGAACATGGAACAAGTTCGTCGTTAATGATGGATTTGTGTTTCGTTCTAACAAGCTATGCATTCTAGCTAGCTCCGTTCGTCTTTTGTTGTTGCAGGAGGCGCATGGAGGAGGACTAATGGGACACTTTGGCGTGAAGAAGACGGAGGATATACTTGCTACACATTTCTTTTGGCCAAAGATGAGACGGGATGTTGAGCGTTTTGTTGCTCGCTGCACTACATGTCAAAAAGCTAAGTCACGACTCAATCCTCATGGTTTATATATGCCTTTGCCTGTACCTAGTGTTCCTTGGGAGGATATATCTAAAGATTTTGTTTTAGTTTTACCTCGAACAAAGAAGGGGAGGGATAGCATATTTGTTGTCATGGATAGATTCTCGAAAATGGCACACTTTATACCATGTCATACAAGCGATGATGCTGTTAATGTTGCTGATTTGTTCTTTCGTGAAATTATTCGTTTGCATGGTGTGCCAAATACTATTGTTTCAGATCGTGATACTAAATTTCTTAGCCACTTTTGGAGATGTTTATGGGCTAAGTTGGGGACTAAACTGCTTTTTAGTACTACTTGTCACCCCCAAACTGATGGACAAACTGAAGTAGTCAATAGAACATTGTCTACTCTGCTTAGGGCTGTTTTGAAGAATAATAAGAAAATGTGGGAAGAATGCTTGCCTCATATTGAATTTGCTTATAATCGTTCATTGCATTCTACTACTAAGATGTGCCCTTTTGAAATTGTGTATGGTTTCCTACCTCGTGCACCTATTGATTTGTTGCCTCTTCCATCTTCGGAGAAGGTTAATTTTGATCCTAAAGAACATTCTGAATTGATTTTAAAAATGCATGAGTTAACTAAGGAAAACATTGAGCGTATGAATACTAAATATAAACTTGCTGGAGATAAGGGTAGAAAACATGTTGTGTTTGCACCTGGAGATCTTGTTTGGTTACATTTGCGTAAAGATAGATTTCCTAATCTGCCAAATCAAAGCTAATGCCACGTGCTGATGGTCCTTTTAAGGTGTTAGAGAAAATAAATGATAATGCATATAAACTTGAGCTACCTACAGATTTTGGGGTTAGTCCCACTTTTAACATTGCAGATTTGAAGCCTTATTTGGGTGAGGAAGATGAGCTTCCGTCGAGGACGACTTCATTTCAAGAAGGGGAGGATGATGAGGACATCAATACCATTGTTACACCCATAGCCCCTACTGTTACATATACTGGAGCAATTACTAGAGCTCGCACACGCCAATTAAATTACCAGGTACTTTCGTTTCTTGGTAATGATTCTAATGTTCATGAGATTATGATGCTGCCTAAATTGGATACATTTGTTTTGCTTACAAATGAAGGGCCTAGCTTGGAGAAGGATGAACATTGGAGCAAGAACACGCATGGAGTTGATGGCATGCACAAGGGAATCAAGAACGGAGTTACAAGTGATGATTTCAGGACTTTGAAGCCGCCATAAGGAGTGCATGAAGCCTTGGACGAAATATACAAGATGCCACTTCATAATATTCGTCCATAGGCTATTCTAGGTGCTGCGTCACCTTATTAATGGGCCAGGCCCATGTAATTTCGAAATACTTAAGTATAGGCTATTTTTAGAGTCCGTATGTGTGGGGAAACAAGAGTTAGGGTTGGTTTGGTACCCCACCCTCAAGGGCCACGAAATTCCCCCATCTTCCTCCATATATACAGCCCTTAGGGCGTCGTTTAGACTTTGGGTTTTGTTTAGATTAAAAGTTCGCCATAGCTGCAACTTCTCGTACTTCGTTTGTGTCCAACGACCAGACCAAGATGTCACAGAACCCCACCTTGATCAATAAAGCTTTCATCTTATATTCGCAATATCCAGATTGCAATCTCAGTTTCTTGCTTGTTCTTCGTTTGCTCGCAGGAAACAGACCCTCGTGGTCAGGTTGATCGTGCTCCGGCGTGGTCAATAACCCCTCAGAAGTTGGTTTAGCGATTGCTAAGGTGCGACGTCTTGCACGTTCGTAGTCAGATCGTCAAGGTCGACTCCCACAGAAAACGATAGCCACCATCTCATCGAAACATCGGGACACCTTTGCCTCTATCACTCCTCCTTTTGCCGTGCTGCTGACCCCAGGTTCCTCCGCTTCTCCTGACGTCCTGGAGCGGGCTCTTTCTACGGTGGCCTTGCTGTGAGGAGACCTTCAAGGCGCCGACCGTCGCTTGGTGGCCGGACGCTTGGAATTGGTCTCCGGCTGGCTGCATTCCGATGCGTCCGTCCGGGCGACACTGAGCCAAGCTGCCGCTAATTCCGAGAAGGACAGGGAGGTCGTTGCCCAGGCTGTGGCCGCCTGCGAGGTGGCACTGAAGGATGCCAAGGCCGCCCAGGACCATTGCCGGTCGCTGGCAGCCGAGCTGGAGACCGTGCGGAGGGAGCACGCGGAGGAAGCCTGAGGCTGCAAGGCGGAGGGGGAGAAGATAAAAGCCCGAGAGGACGCTGTCAAGGAACGCGACGCCGAACTGGAGCAGTTGGCGAAGGCACAGACTGCAGAGCATGGCCGGCTGGAGGAGTTGGAGTAGAAGCTGAAGGCGGAGAAGGTCGAGCTAGACGCCAAGGCGGAAGTCCTGACTGAGTACCACGCGGCCTTCCAGCTCCTTGAAGAGAAGGCTCGGACGGCGCTGAAGTCGCTCTACGAGAAGGGCTTGGAAGAGCCGCTGGTTACCGGCGACGAGGGCCCCAACCAGCTGGTTCCTTTCCTGGTTGATGTGCTTGAGGACGTCGTGAGCGGCATCGGTCCCATGGCGGAGGGAGAAGCCCGCGTTCTCTCCTCAGCCGCGCTGACACGCTTCTTCAGCCACCTCTACCTTCGTGATCCCGCCGCCCGCCTTGACGAGCTGCTGGAGCCTGTGAAAGACGAGCATTACGAGGCCACCGCTATAGCTGTGAAGGGTCAAGTGGAGGTCATGCTAAAGAGGTCCCGCACCGTCGACAGGTGGCGCTACCGATCCTGCAACTCCGACTGGTGGTGCAGG
This sequence comes from Triticum urartu, assembly GCF_056163025.1. Taxonomy (NCBI): domain Eukaryota; kingdom Viridiplantae; phylum Streptophyta; class Magnoliopsida; order Poales; family Poaceae; genus Triticum; species Triticum urartu. The sequence continues at coordinate 231,327,394 of NC_141878.1, forward strand.
TGAAGGCGACACCATTGGAGAAGAAGCATCCCTTGCAGGCGACGGTGGCTCCAGGGATGACGAGGCGACCTGCTGGCGGCTCCTTTCCTGTTTTGACTTCTGCAATATGCACCATGCCTCGTGGAGGCGTTAAACTCTCGTTTGATTTCAGGGGAACAATATGTCCTGTAATATTTGCTTTGAAATTATGTGATTTCCTTTCTATTTGCTTTATGTTCTACGTCGGTAGGGCCCGACCCCGCGCATACCTCAGCCGCCATTGGGCCGACCGGATCACCAGGACGGACCAAGGAGTGAGGGGCTGCGTGATTAGTTAGGCTCCTGAGTCGCGATGCTCAGGAGTCCCCCTTGACGCGCAAACAGCTTATAAAAAGGAGATCCGGGAGTAGGTTAGTGTTCTACGTCGGCAGGGCCTGACCCCGCGCATACCTCAGCCGCCATTGTACTGACCGGATCACCAGGATGGACCAAGGAGTGAGGGGCTATGTGATCAGTTAGGCTCCTGAGTCGCGATACCCAGGAGTCCCCCTTGACGTTCAAATGACCTTCGTACCTTAGCTCCGCTTGGGAGGGCGTGCGACGACCAGGTCCGCGGGACCTGAAAGGGTGGCGTACGCTTGGGCATGACCCGAGCGCAGCCCACGTGCCCGGCCCCCTCGCGCGGCTCTCCCGAGGGGAGGCATTGCGATGAGGCCAAACACAGCCCAGAGGCTCCGTGAGGTTGATATGGCTGTGAGGACGCCCTCAGTTGTTTATCGCCAGGACGGACCATGGTGCTTCCGCACTTGCAGGGGCATAGCCGCTCCTCGATAGTGTCAACTGCCAGCACGGAGCACGGTGCTTCCACTGGTACGTGGGAGGGGCTCCCTCTGAGTGGAGCACCCGGGGCGTGTACAGCCCCTCCCTGACACGTGGCTTGCACGGCAAGGCTAGACGAGGTCTATCTGGGCACTCGTGAGCCAGCGCGGGACTCATGAGGCCCTACCTCAAGGCAGGTTGCGCCTGGTCTTGATTCTTGATGGATGTGGCATTCCTGCGAGATGGTTAGACAACCCGCACCGAGTGGATTTCCTGAGGCTATCGCACGAGAAGGCCAAGCACCAACGACCCCAGGAGGTGACGTGAACGGGGCCGGCCCGCCAGACAGAGCTCAGCCATTGGATTTATCGATGCTACAGGGACGGGCCCGAGCACAGACGCCGTGCCTAGCCTTCTAATGCGAAGGATCCTGGAGAAAGACAATCGGCGTGCGGCTCCCATGGTAGGTGACAATCGAGCAGGTGATATCTATAGATAGATTACGCACGAAAAGCGACTAGCTTAGGTAAATGCGAGAACAATACATGCCACTCGGTTGGACCTGAGCGGCCTAGGGTTAATGCAGCCCGGGGGGCGCTCCCAGCAGAGTGAACTGAAGATGCAACCAGATGCATGCCGCAGGGACAGACCCACACGGCATGGGGATGATGCAGCCCAGGGGGCGCTCCCAGCTAAATGAACTTGGAAAGATGTCACCTGGTTTGGTTGCTGAAGGAGTGTTGGGGTAGCTGAAAACACGTAGCGAAGAAGTTGTTTCTCACTAGCCGCCAGGGCCCTGAGCCTCGGGAGGCTCTGGAGGCTCAGGTGTCCTCCGGAGGATCATCTCCATCTTCACCAGGACTGCGTGATGCCTGGCATCCTGACCTGCCAAGGTGCTCCACAGGCTGCACTGGAAGGTGGCAGCCACGCTCGGCAGGCCGAACGGCATGCGAACGTAGCTGTGAGGCGGGCCCTCACACTGACCAGCACGCGAAGGCCAGAAGCACTCTGGAGATGCGGCCCTGTTGCGCCCTGGGATGTCGATGCAGATGCGCAGCTCATCACCCTCGCCTGGGTGGGGAGCGACACCAGGTGGGCGGCGGTCGCCGCGTATTGCTCTTCCTTCCTGAAGCTCCTGAGATGCCTTGGTGATGAACTCCTGAGCACCGGGCGCTCCTCGCCAGGTGTCCTCTTAAGGTAAATGTGTCGCGAAGCACGCCTCCACATGGTGCCCGAGCGCCTCCATCGTGATGTTGGCCAGGTCTGAGGCCCTCAAAAAGAGAGCCCCCGAGCCCTGCCTGAGAAGGGCGCCGGGCTCGCCTCCCTATGCGAGGAAGGGAGGTGCCCCAGGTGTTGGCGCGTATCCTGAAGTGGTGCCGCTGGAGGTGCCGCTCCCTTGAGGCCCAGTGCGGAGTAGCTGCTTCTTATTCTTGGGGTTGGCCTCAGGAGGGTACTGCGTTGGTTTTCCCTTGAAGAGGAAAGGGTGGTGCAGTAAAGCAGCGTGAGTATTTCCCTCAGTTTTTGAGAACCAAGGTATCAATCCAGTAGGAGACCACACGCTAGTCACCTCGTACCTACACAAACAAATAAGAACCTCGCAACCAACGCGATAAAGAGGTTATCAATCCCTTCAGGGCCACTTGCAAGAGTGAGATATGATAGAGATGATAATAATAAGATAAGTATTTTTGGTATTTTTATGTATAGATTGAAAGTAAAGATTGCAAAATAAAATAGATTGGAAACTTGTACGATGGAAAATATACCTGGTGGGCATAGGTTTCACTAGTGTCTTCTCTCAAGATAGCATAAGTATTGCGGTGGGTGAACAAATTACTGTTGAGCAATTGATAGAAAAGCGAATAATTATGAGAATATCTAGGCATGATCATGTATATAGGCATCACGTCCGTGACAAGTAGACCGACTCCTTCCTGCATCTACTACTATTACTCCACACATCGACCGCTATCCAGCATGCATCTAGAGTATTAAGTTCATAAGAACAGAGTAACGCCTTAAGCAAGATGACATGATGTAGAGGGATAAACTCATGCAATATGATATAAACCCCATCTTTTTATCCTCGATGGCAACAATACAATATGTGTCGTTTCCCTTTCTTTCACTGGGATCGAGCACCGCAAGATTGAACCCAAAGCTAAGCACTTCTCCCATTGCAAGAAAGATCAATCTAGTAGGCCAAACCAAACTGATAATTCGAAGAGATTTGCAAAGATAAACCAATCATACATAAAAGAATTCAGAGAAGATTCAAATATTGTTCATAGATAATCTGGATCATAAACCCACAATTCATCGGATCTTGACAAACACACCACAAAAAGAAGAGTTACATCGAATAGATCTCCAAGAGAATCGAGGAGAACTTTGTATTGGGATCCAAAGAGAGAGAAGAAGCCATCTAGCTACTAGCTATGGACCTGAAGGTCTGAGGTAAACTACTCACACATCATCGGAGGGGCCATGGAGTTGATGTAGAGGCCCTCCGTGATCAATGCCCCCTCCGGCGGAGCTCCGAAAAAGGCCTCAAGATGGGATCTCTTGGGTATAGAAGGTTGAGGCGGTGGAAATAGGGTTTCGTGGTGCTCCTGGATATTTGCGGGGTATGTGAACATATATAGGAGGAAGAAGTAGGTCGATGGAGCTACGAGGGGCCCACGAGGGGGAGGGCGCGCCCCCCTGACTCGTGGCCACCTCGTTGATTGCTTGACGTCCACTCCAAGTCCTCTGGATCACGTTTGTTCCAAAAATCACGTTCCCGAAGGTTTCATTCCATTTGTACTCCATTTGATATTCCTTTTCTACGAAACACTAAAATAGGCAAAAAAAACAGCAATTTGGGTTGGGCCTCTGGTTAATAGGTTAGTCCCAAAAATAATATAGAAGTGTAAAATAAAGCCCATTAACATCCAAAATAGATAATATAATAGCATGGAACAATAAAAATTATAGATATGTTGGAGACGTATCACTTGGGGAGGGATGCATTCACTTCTCGAGAGAACTGCTTGAAGGCGCCCTGGGAGGCTGGGGCCTGAGCGCTGCCCAAGATGCAAGCGATGGCGCACGGCCCCTGGAAGCCCCCAGCCCCTTCGTCGTGCTGATGGTCGTAGTTCCTTATTGGCGTCGGCAGTGGAGGGAGACCAGGGTTGCCCTGAGGGCGGTCCTCACGAGGCTGGTCCCTCCAAGCGCCCTTGTGAGGCTGGTCCTGCCAACGATCCTCGTGAGGCTGGTCGCGCCACTCTTTGCGGGGCCCACGGTCATCCCAACGTCCTCCACCTCGTCCACCTCCTCGGTCGTAGCCCCGATCGTTGCGCTTGGGGAGTTGGCCGAAGCGTCCATCTCGAATGGCCCTGAGCTCTTGACAGTCGTTGGTGTTGTGCGTGCGCACGTTGTGGAAGGCGCAGAACGTACGGCTGCCCTTGGATGACTCGGGAACATCTCGCTGCGCTTGGTGTCCGGTTCTTTTGCGAGTACGGCCACCCCTTTGCGCTTCACGTCCTTGACCTTGTCCTTCTTCTCCTCTGGATCCGCAGCTGGAAGCTCGAGGAGGGAGACACGCCCCTCCTCAGCCCTTGCACACTTGGTTGCTATGTTGAACAGCTCCAAGGTCGTGCACAGCTCCTCATGGATGGTGAGCTCCTCCTTCATCTTGACGTCACGGACGCCGTCGGAAAACGCCGAGATGATGGCCTCATCCGTCACCTTGGGGATCTTGATACCCGCGTTGTTGAAGCGTTGGATGTATTTCTGCAGGGTCTCTCCTGGTTGTTTCTTGATGTGGCGCAGGTCACCCATGACCGGGGGCGGTCGTGAGTGCCCTAGAAGTTGCCGATGAAGCAGTTGTGCATCTCATCCCAGGAGGAAATCGAGCCTGGAGACAGGTTTCGGAGCCATGAGCGGGCACCGTCCTTGAGAGCCATGGGAAACCAGTTCGCCATGACCTTTTCGTCGCCATTGGCCGCCTTGATGCTCGGCTCGTAGAGCTGCAGAAACTCTGCAGGGTCGGGGGTGCCATCGTAGCGAGGGGGCAGATCCGGCTTGTACTTGCCCGGCCAGACGACGCTACGCAACTCATGAGTGAAGGCACGGCAACCCACTGTGGCCACCGGGGCCCATCATGGAGGTGGAGCTTGACCTTCGTGTCCCTGTGCCGCCACGGAAAGTGGCACATGGCCCCGCCGTAGCAAGCGATCCTGGCGTGGTGGTGCTGGAAGCGGTGGAGCATCTTCTTGCAAACAAGGAACCTCCTGGAAACTTCTTTCTTCATGTGCGGGCACACGGCACGGAGGATCACGCCGCTGGGCCGCGCATCTTGGAGCGAGGACGTCGTCTTGACGCGGGGGAGGCTGAGGTGCTCCCTGAGCCGCGCGCCTCGGCGCGAGGGTGCTATCTTGGTGCTAAGGGGGTGGAGGCGCTTCGTGAGCCACATCGCCCGCAGCCGGGGGCGGGTAAGGCAACTAGAGGGATGGTGCTGGAGAGCCCCCCGCGGCGCTGACGAGCTCGGCGATGCGGTCCAACCAGTCCTTGTAGAGGTCGTCAACCGGGCGGTAGCGCGGGAGCTCACGTGCCATGAGCAGCGCATCCTGCACGTCCGTGGGGGCGCGACGAGCGTGAGACGATGAGACGGCCGGAGTCAGCTACGGGGTGGCGGTGCGACCATCTCGCCGCACAGAGGGGTGCAGTGAAGAGGCTTGCTGCTCGTTTGCCGCCGGGCCGGTGGCGGCGTTGGCGGCGGGTGACGGAGAACGGCGGGGAGGTCCGCCGACAGGGGCGGTCTGAGCGACACGGGTGGTGAGAGCGGCCCGGAGCTCAGCACAGGCCCGGCGAGCGTCGGCCATGAACTTGACAAAGCGGCGAAGCGTGGATCGACAAAGAGGAAAGCTTCGGCACACCCCTACCTGGCGCGCCAAAAGTCGGATTTTGGGTTTCGGCAAAACCCTTAAGGTTTGAACACTGGGGTGCGCACAAAGATCTCTCCCCCTCTCTAGCTCACGCGCTCTACGATCTCACGGCCTAGCTCGACGAACCCAAGGAACACGAAACACAAGATTTATACTGGTTCGGGCCACCGTTGTGGTGTAATGCCCTACTCCAGTGTGATGTGGTGGATTGCCTCTTGGGCTGAGGATGAATAGTTACAAGGGAAGAACAGCCTCGCAAGGAGAGGTGTTCTTGTGTTGGTGTGCTTGTGTGGTTCGGGATGGTCTGGTCCTCTCCCACATATGGTGGTGGCTAGTCCTCTTTATAGAGGCCCTAGTCCTCTTTCCAAATATTGAGCGGGGAGGGATCCCACAACGGCCAAATTCGAAGGGAGACAACTAGTACAAGCTATCATGACAAAAGTGGTCTTCGCCTGCCAAAGGCTCTGGTGGTGATGCCGTCTTGGGCTCCACGATGACCTCCGTCTTGCCATCCTGCTGGTCTTGATCTTGTTGCACCGATATGGAAACCTTTGCCTGATGCCTTGGGAATCCTCGCCTGCGCTTGCCCCTTTAGCACCAAAGAGGAAACGAGGAAACTGCGCGCGCAGCGCCCGCCTGGTTCCAGTCGTCATGGCCTGCGTCACAGGAACCTCGCGAGGTGTCCCTTGCCTTGATCTCTCCGCCCCTTGCGAGCCGGCCTGGTGAGGCCGCCCCTGAGGAGGTCTTGTGTTGTCCGCCTCGCGAGGCTTGGCCCCTCATGAGGGTCTTGAATGTTTGTTGGTGAAGATGGGCCGGACGGGGCCGCTGGTGGAGCCATGCTGGGGGCCACAGGCAGGCAAGTATGGGGACCCCCATTCCCAAAATGCCAACAGGTAGCACAAGAGATACCCGAGAGATGATGAACGCATATAGGTCTACAGAGATAGTCCTATATAAGCATGAGTGATAGCTATATGAGACGAATATCTAGATTAAAGGGGATTCAATATTTAAACTAGAGATCACGAAATTGATAATATTATAACGCAAATTGGTGTATCAAACATGCATATTCATTTGAATTTGGGGACACGTGTAATGTTATATAGTTTATCAATATTATTGATCCATAGATTCTTTAATTAGAGACAATGCATGGTTTATATGCAATTAATGTCTAAACAGGATTACACTATATGTTGCGTGTGTTAAACACATTATACATGTTTGAGAAGTAAAAAAACGCATGAAACACACATTAATTGGAGACAGTTAGCGAGGAATGCATACATTGGATTTCAACATAAAGTGGTTACAAATATTTGAAAATCCAAATTAAGATGGATACATGTAAGTGCATCTAGTGCCACCCCTAGTTGGTTTTGGAGTATTGACGACAAACCTAGTTGAGGGACTAATGTGTTTGTGAGAATTGCAGGATAACACAGGTAGAAGTCCCTCATTGATTCGGTTTTCCTACCAGAGATGGCCCCTAAAATGTATGAAGACATTGAAGTCAAAGGTGGTATATGAAGATATTCACATTGAAAACTATGACAAGAGAAGACACCACATGAAGACTATGGAGCTCGAAGACTTAGATCTTTCGTAGTTCTTTTCTTTTGTGTTGAGTCATAGGAACCACCGTACTGTTAAGTGGGGTCCAAGAGAACCAGTCAGAATGACTGAAGTGATGCCTAACCAAAACCTATGTCTTCGAGTGAAGACTTTGAGAGCGAATCTTGTCCAGAGTCGGACAAGTCAGCTTTACTTGTAGCCCAAGTAAAGTTGTCGTGTGAGGTTGAAATCTGACCGTTGGAACACGTGTCAGTTCCTTAGTGACCCAGGGTCATTTCGGACAAATCAGGTCGGGTTGCCAAGTGGCTATAAATAGCCCACCCCCTACAACCATAAACGGTTGGCTGCTCAGATTGAGAGTACGGCTTTTGTCGTTTGAGAGCAACCCACCTCGAAGCCTTTGAGAGAGAATTCCTTGCGAGGATAAAGCCCTAACCACCCAGAGCCAGAGAGAATTGGGCATCACTTAAGTCTTCTTGTCTGTGTGATCTGAAGACTTATTACACTTGAGGACTGTGCATCCTCCAGCCGGTTAGGCATCGTGTTCTGAGCATCCAAGAGACATTGTGGATTGCCGGTGAACGAAGTCTGTGAAGGTTTGGGAGTCTACCTTGAAGACTTGCCAGAGTGATTGGGCGAGGTCTGTGTGACCTTAGCTCAAGGGGAATACGGTGAGGACTGGGTGTCCTGAGCTGCGTGTTCAGGACTGGGTGTCCGGGACTGTGTGTCCTAAGATTTAAATACCTAGCCGCCCCAACCAGACGTACAGTTGTCATAGCAACTGGAACTGGTCCAACAAATCATTGTCTTCAATGAGTCACTGATTTCATCTTCCCTTCCCTTTACTTACTGTTACTCCTTGTGAAGTCATTGTATGATTGCACTATCTTTTGTCTTTACTGAGTGACTGCATGTTCTGTTTGGCTTCATAATATCTTCCTACCTGATCCTTACTACCTAGCTGCTATTAGTCTTTGTGCTTTCACTTCATTGAATACTTGACTATGGTTTGCCTAGTGTAGTCTACCTTCCGCTGCATGGTAATCGGTTTATTTCTAGCGTTTGTCTTCGAAACTTCCACGTTTTGAAGACTTTCATAAAAATCGCCTATTCACCCCCCCCTCTAGTCGATATAACGCACTTTCAATTGGTATCAGAGCAAGGTGCTCCCTTGTTCTATGTGATTCGGTTTAACCACCTGGAGTTTTAGCTATGTCGACTGCAGGGATAATTAAGGTCTCCGCTGCGTGCCCCGTCTTCGATGGAACTGAATATCCCTACTGGAAGAATAAGATGCGCATGCATCTTGAAGCCATTGACGTCGACCTATGGTATGTCGTCGAAAACGGCGTTCCCAAGGCTGGAGAAGGTGTCACTGCTGCTGATGTCAAGAAATTCGTTCAACTGGACTCTACTGCCAAGAATATCATCTGTGGTCATCTGACCAAAGGACAGTATGGGCGTGTGAGTGCTTTGAAGACATCTAAGCTGATCTGGGACTGGCTCTCCAAGGTCAATGAAGGCGTCTCAACCCAGAGAGATCAGAGAATCAGTGTCCTTCGCAATCTCTTTGACCTCTTCAAGCGAAATGACAATGAGAATGTCCAGCACACATTTGACCGACTCACTGACATCACAAATGAGCTTCAAGCCCTCGGCGCTACTGAGATCACCAAACATGAAGTCGTCAAGACACTACTGAGATCACTTGATAGCTCATTTGACATTCTAGCCCTGATGATTCAAGAACGTCCTGATTTCAAGACACTCGATCCGTCTGACATACTTGAGAGGCTCAACACACATGAGTTTCAGCTTTCTGAGAAAAGAGATATCTACGGTCCAAACTATGGGCGAACTCGTGCCTTGAAGGCAAAAGCTGTCTCCTCATCTGAAGAAGAATCTGACAGCAGTTCTGATGATCCTGAAGACATTGGAAGGGAACTTGCTATGCTTGTCAAGAAGTTCCAAAAATTCACCAAGAAGAAAGGCTTCAGAAAGTCTTCCCGATCAAGCTCAAGGAATGATGAAGCTTCTGCTCATGACTACAAGAAGAAAACATGTCACAAGTGCAAGAAACTTGGCCACTTCATCTCTGAGTGTCCACAGTGGGACAATGAGAACAAAAAGAAGAAGAAGAGCAAGGAATATGACTCTGACGACAAGAAGAAGAAGAAATACTCAAAGTCTTCTTCCAAGTCTTCATCACACAAGAAGAGCTCATCTGGCAAGGCACGTGCGTTTGTTGGCAAGGAAATGGATTCAGACGAGGAGTCTGCTTCTGAGGAGGCGGAGGTGGAGTCTGAGGAGGAGTCCGATTTAGGCGTCGCAAGTCTGGCTACAGCATACGTTGCCAAGTCCATCTTCAACACTGAAGACAATGACTTCATCACCGACACCGATGCAAATGACAAGGACTACTCCGCTTCTACCTACTGCTTCATGGCACGTGGTGCCAAGGTAAACACACGCACTACTCACTATCAAACATCTAGTGACGATGACTCTGATTGTGATTCAAAACCCAGCTACAAAACACTTGCTAAAATTGCAACTGAACAACAGAAAGCTATGGAACATATTCAAAAACTGTTAGACAGAAGCGATGATCTGTTAGGTGCTGAAATGACTCGATCTGAATCCTTAATTGAAGACATAAAAAATCTTCACGTTAAGTATCAGGAACTTGAAAGTCGTCATGAAACTCTCTCAACAACTCATGAAAGGCTTTCCTATGATTATCTTCAAAGGAAGCAAGATCTTGAGAAATTGAGAGCGGTTCATGAAGATCTTCAAAAGGAAAATGAGTCACTTCACGCCAAACAGATCAGTCCCGCTCAGGAAGGATTTGAACCACCATGTCTTAAATGCATTGAGCGTAATAATGCTACTTCTGTTGCTGAATGTTCTACTGCTACTGCTGTTGCGATATCTTCAACTGTTGATGTGGTAACTAACCCCTCTGCTGAGGATACCACTGCTATTGCTGATGAGAATGCCAGGTTGAAGACATTGCTTGAAACAGGGATGTACAAAAGTCTTAAAGGGCATCAGACGCTATGTGATGTCCTCAAAAAGCAGATTCTGAACCGAAACCCTAGGAAAGAGGGTGTTGGGTTCGTAAGAAAAATGAATGCAGATGGCTCTTACTGGAAACCTGAGCAGTACCCCAAAACCATGTGGGTTGCTGCAAAGGAACCTTCAGCAGATCCATCCAATCTATCTGGCTTCACTTGTGCTAACCCCATTATCATTGATGAATCCTTTGATGCAAACTATATACTGTTTAAGAATCAGAATGGTGAAGTGTTTGCCAGGTACATTGGTACTAACTGCAGGAATGGACCGCCTATGAAGAAGATCTGGGTTCCGAAAATGTGTCTGGAGAATCTTCCTGTGAATGTCATCATGACACCTCACATGAAGAAGACAAACCTCAGACCAAAGGCTTCATACGGTCCAAAGGCTTCATATAGACAAAGGACTCACCTGAGTCGCACTAACGCAAATGTTTTGCAGGGAACCATACTCAGGCATATGAATATGAGAGCGGTTCATCAAACCGCCATGTTCATAAGACCAAGAACTATTCTGCTTATTCTTATGAGTACTATTGTCCGCCTGCAAGACTGTTTGCTAGGGCTTCAAAGCCAAAATTCTCAGATGCTGCACTTAGACTTATTGCTTCTAAGCCACCCTTGAAGATGTGGGTGGCTAAGAAAGCTTAACTCTCTTTTGCAGGGAAAGGTCTCTAGCAGAAAACCAAAACCGTCTGACGCTATTGCTGGGGACCTTAAACACCTTGTAGGGCGCAAGATCAAATGCCCAAATGGTCTTACTATGTACTTCGTACCTGAATCGCTTGCTACTCTCCCTATTAGTCCTAATCTGGATCTAAGCTTTCATAACCCACTGGTTCGTCAAATGTTTTTGCTTCACAATGCTCTTGGTGAAGCCTATCCCCCTAACTGCACTGTAGGGTACGACACCAGCGTCTTCAGAATGGATTATTGATAGTGGGTGTACAAATCACATGACTGGCAAAAGAAGTCTTCTTATGGACTCAACCTTACATCCATCCGACAAGAGCCACATCACATTTGCTGACACTGGTAAAAGTAAGGTATTGGGTCTAGGTAGAGTTGCAATCTCAAGGGATCAACACATGGATAAAGTCATGCTTGTTGAATCCCTTGGCTTCAACTTAATGTCTGTCTCAATGCTTTGCGATTTGAATATGATCGTAATATTTGGAAAATATCGTTGCCCTGTACTAATGGAATCTGACAAGTCTCTAGTGTTTGAAGGGTATCGAAAAGATGATTTGTACGTGGTAGATTTCTCAGCAGGGCCACAGCTTGCAGTGTGTCTTCTAGCAAAGGCTTCAGAATGCTGGCTCTGGCATCGGAGGCTTGGGCATGCTGGCATGAGGAACCTCCACACCCTTGCGAAGAAGAAGCATGTCATAGGCATCGACTGCTTGTCTCTATGGCTTCGTCATTGTTGATGATTATTCTAGATATACTTGGGTGCACATAATCCTTTACAAGACTGAAGTGCAGGATGTCTTCAGACGCTTCGCCAATCGAGCTATGAACAATTTTGGCGCCAAGATAAAGCACATCAGAAGTGACAATGGCACTTAATTCAAGAACACTGGCCTTGATACATATCTTGATACCTTGGGCATCACACATGAATTCTCAGCCCTATACACGCCACAGCAGAATGGCGTTGTCGAACGCAAGAACAGAACACTAATTGAGATGGCCAGAACGATGCTAGATGAATACAAGACCCCAAGAAAATTCTGGCCTGAAGCCATTGATACTGCATGCCATACAATCAATCGTGTTTATCTTCACAAGCTTCTGAACAAGACATCTTATGAGCTCCTTACTGGCAAGAAGCCAAATGTCAGTTACTTCAGAGTATTTGGCGCAAGGTGCTGGATCAAGGACCCACATCACACCTCAAAGTTTGCACCAAAAACACATGAGGGTTTTATGCTTGGATATGGAAAGGATTCACACTCCTACAGAGTCTTCAGTCTCTTTCATTACAAAGTGGTTGAAACAGTGGATGTGTGGTTCGATGAGACCAACGGTTCACAAAGAGAGCAACTGCCAAATGTGCTAGATGAAGTTCCATCCAGTGAATCAATCAAGCTAATGGGAACTAGAGAAATTATACCTTCTGAAGCTCATCCTGAAGAAGAACTTATCATCTCAGCACCTGATCAACATGAATACAATGCTCAGCCTGAAGACATTCATTCTAACAACGACAATGAACAGCAAGAGCAAAGTCTTCGCCCTGTACATCCTCGCGTTGCCAATGAAGTGCAGATTGAAAGAATAATTGATAGCATCAATGCACCTGGTCCACTCACTCGTTCAAGGGCAACTCAGCTAGCAAATTTCTGTGGGCACTTCGCATTCGTCTCAATAACAGAACCCAAGAAAGTTGAAGAAGCCTTCATGGAACCTGAATGGATTCAAGCTATGCAAGAAGAGCTTCAACAGTTTGAGCTGAATAATGTATGGGAACTGGTTAAGCATCCTGATCCATGGAAGCACAATATAATAGGCATCAAATGGATATATCACAACAAGCAAGATGAGCATGGTCAAGTTGTCAGAAACAAAGCTCGTCTCGTTGCTCAAGGATATACTCAAGTGGAAGGAATTGACTTCGATGAAACATTTGCTCATGTGGCTAGACTTGAAACCATACGCATACTGCTGGCCTATGCAAATCATCATAACATACTTCTATATCAAATGGATGTGAAGAGTGCTTTTCTCAATGGCAAGATTGAAGAAGAAGTGTATGTTGCACAACCGCCTGGCTTTGAAGATCCAAAACATCCTGACATGGTATACAAGCCCAACAAGGCACTGTATGGCCTCAAACAAGCCCCTCGGGCCTGGTATGACACACTCAAATACTTCCTGAAGAGCAAAGGCTTCATACCTGGTTCCCTAGATCCCACTCTCTTCACGAAGACATATGATGGTGAACTGTTTGTGTGCCAAATATATGTGGATGACATCATCTTCGGCTGCACCAATCAGAAGTACACTGAAGAGTTTGGATATATGATGCAAGAGCAATATCAGATGTCCATGATGGGGGAGCTGAAGTTCTTCCTCGGTCTTCAAATACGACAACAACGCAACGGCATCTTCATATCTCAAGAGAAGTATCTCAAAGATTGCCGGAAGAAGTTTGGTATGCAAGACTGCAAAGGCTTCACAACACCAATGCCAGCCAAACATCATCTGGGTCCCGACGACAATGGTAAAGAGTTCGATCAAAAGGTATACCGCTCCATGATTGGTTCTTTACTTTATCTATGTGCATCTAGGCCAGATATTATGCTTAGTGTTTGCATGTGTGCTCGATTTCAAGCGGCACCAAAGGAGTCGCATCACTTAGCTGTGAAGCGAATTCTTCGATATTTGGCTCACACCTCAACTCTAGGATTATGGTATCCAAAGGGCTCAGAGTTTGATCTGGTTGGATTCTCGGATGCTGATTATGCTGGTGACAAAGTTGATCACAAGTCTACATCAGGCACATGTCACTTTCTGGGACGATCACTTGTATGTTGGTCTTCAAAGAAGCAGAACTGTGTATCTCTCTCCACTGCTGAATCTGAATACATTGTTGCTGGATCTTGCTGCGCTCAGCTTCTGTGGATGAAGCAAACACTCAAGGACTAGGCATTCATCTGAAGCAAGTGCCACTTTACTGCGACAACGAAAGCGCCATCAAGATTGCCAATAACCCAGTTCAGCACTCGAAGACAAAGCACATTGAAATTCGTCATCACTTTTTCAGAGATCATGTTGTGAAGGAAGACATTGATATCATACACGTCAACACTGAAGAGCAACTGGCAGATATCTTCACCAAGCCCTTGGATGAGAAGAGATTTTGCAAATTACGGTGTGAGCTAAATATCCTGGAATCCTCAAATGTCCTGTGATCAGGCACACATCCTAACCCTTACGCATATTGATGACTTAGATGTGCAACACACGAAGTAAAGTATATCTTCAGTCAATGAAGACATACATTCTAAGTGTGAATACATTAATGTGGAATTTGACTTCAGAGCGCCACGATAATTGTGCGCCGTGTCTGGGTCTAATACTTCCTATACGGTGGGTAACGCCACCACCAAACGTTCTATTCTGAAGTGTTTCACTCATGGCGTTACCTTGCAATGTCTTCACATTTGGTTTGGCTTCGATCTCAACATATCTTCATGATTATCTTCACTATGTTGATTATATAGATATATATATATCTACTAGTGTTCTGTCCTCTACAGCATTCACTTATAGCTATGTCTTCGTGTTGAATCTTTTGAACTAAGTGAATGTGATCGGACCCTAACCTCTCTATGCTTTCTATCTCAAACTCTATCTCTCCAAGTCATATGCATTCTATTGAAACTGTCGAATGTCTTCTCTGCGTCCTTGTCAGCAGAAGATACAGAGACAACCATTAAGTCTGTTTTCAATGCTCATTCCTCCACATGAAATCCGGAGAAGTAGGAACGACCACCCGAGAATCCAGGCGTGCGTGGGACGTGGAACAAACCCCAAAATTCCGCATAATGGCCACGTGTTCCTCAGATGCGAATCGCCAGGGGCACCTGTGTAATACCACAGTGCCGCCCCTGTACCTATAAAAACACACTCACAGCAGTCATTGTCTCTTCTTCCACCCTTGCACGAACCCTAGCGCCACCGCTAGCCCTCAACGACGCTGGCGACGAAGCGCTTCGCTGCCGCAACCTCTCCGATGCCGTCTTCACGCCGACCGCGGACATCGTCCTCTCCGTCGTCGCCGTAGGTGTCCTCCGTCGCCAAGTTAGGGCACGGAAGATCGAACTGCTCGGCCTCATCTTCAACTCCGTCTAGCAGTTCTCAGTGTGGTAAATAAAACTTCCTTTTTACAGCACCGTTGATCCTATGGATTTGTCACTTTCTACCACAAGCAGTTTCTGTTCACACAAGTTAGATCTCTCTCATACTGCATCTCATAACATGCCTAGTATATTCACTTGTGCTTCACAAAGTAGTTAGATTCCTCACTTGTACTGATCTGTGGATTCGTACAAATCTGGAACCAACTTCTTATCTATGAGTGAATGTCTTCGCACGATGAGGTCAATGTCTTCTAAACTGATTTATCTTCAAAATCTTCTGAGAACGCATATGACCTCTTCCCCTTCCCTCGCACCTTAATGCTGTCACAGGTACATGTCCGTGGGAGAATCCTTTGGTTCTCATAGTCTGCATTCATTTGCAGAATTCTTACAGCATCACATAAATTCTCCCGAAGCTAGTTCCTGTTGGTCTAGCAAGCGAAAACCTTTGAAGCCTTTGAACGTCTTGAAGCCTTTCAAGTTAAAGTTTATGGCTTCGGAGGAAGCAGCAAGGAAGGGTGGCAGAAAGCGTCGTGGTGAAACATCCAGAGATCTGCCAGATGAACTCTCAGAAATGTACAAGACGGATCCTGAAGAGAATTACAATCAGCGCAAGACCCGAATCCAATGGATTCGAAGATATTGGGCAGAACAATGGTTCAAATACAGATTTGTTACCCAGGAATATGCTGAGAAAAATGCCATCAAGAGACCATGGGGAGATATCCTATACAAGAATCTTCTACCTAGGTCCAGAGATGAAGCCATTGCTCAAGGCTTCTATCCATGCATGGTCCGTGGGCCACAGCCAGCTGATGCACACCCATCGTCACTACTATGGTGTCGTGATGACAATCTGTTCAAGCGCAATTTCCAATTTGTCCAGAACTCTGCGAAGCAGAACAAGAAGACTTTCGGGTTAGACTTCAACCCTGGTCCCTCAGCACCAAGGGAAGATGGCACACGAGATGCAGAACCAAATGTCATCGGTCCTTTCAACAACCTTCAAGGTCTCATCACCCACATCTTAGTTCAAGGGACTGCGGTGAATGAGCCTGCAGCTGACGCTGAATCAGATGAAGCGCCTGCAGCGCCGAAGCCTCAGAAGCTGAAGAAGCCTAAAGCTTCAAAGCCTGCCCCTTCACCAAAGATCTCACGGGCGAAGCCACTGGCAACTGCACCTCCTGAAGACAGTGTGCAGTCCGAAGACTTATCACGCATCTCCAAGCCCCAGAAGAGCAAGATGCCTTTGCCACACACCAGCCAAGAGCTGACAGCTGCTGCCATTCTGCGTAATGATGACATAGATCTGTCAAGTGATGAAGATCTTGCTGATGACGCTCTTGAGCAACTCATCAAGAGTAAAGAAGAAGCAGAAATCTTCAATGATCTGCCGCTCTCTGATGTAACAATCATCCACACCTTCATTGATGAATGGTTTGACATGCCAAACATCAGCTTCGAAGATCTTCAGCTACCCATTGGCCTCAGTGTCGCCTTCCATGGCGCCATTGCTTCAGAACTAGCCATCGCCCAGCGCGTTGTTGAACTGAAGCAGAAGATTGACTATGAAAAAGCTCAGTTCAAGAAGCATATGGCCAAGCTCAGCATGCAAGATGTGAAGAACTTCAAGATCATGCTGCACGAGCTCAAAGAAGCCTTTCTGAAGAAACGTGCAGAAGCTTAGGGTTCACGTGAGCGCATGAAGGCTCTGGCTGACAAATGTGTGCAAGCCTACAATGAGGCTGAGAAGCGCAAGGCCCTTGGGCATCCTGGCATCGACCCCAGGATGGCCGCGAAGAAGAAGAAGAAGCCTGCTACGGCTGAACCTGATGCACCAAGGCAAGAAGCAGTTCTGATTGTCTTCCCAACTAGACTAACTGGCTCGAAGCCAAAAAGCCGGTCAACCGCTTCAAAGCTCAAGAAGACAAGGATTGCTGAGGCTGAAGCCAGGAAGAGGAAACACTCTAAAGTCTCTCCTACTGCCCCCTCCAAGAAGAAGAGGAAGACCAAGAAAGATCGGGCTGCTCCCACAGAGCCCTTGATAGTTGAACCTATTTCTATGGTCTATCCTGAAGCTGAACGCCAATTGACAATCCATGAGCCTGCTTCCATAGAGGCTCATGAAGCTGAAGACATTCCAGCAGCTGATCCCATCGCTGCTGAAGACATTGGTCACCATGACAATGTAGAAGATGGTGCAGTCCTTCCTCAGCTTGAAAATAGCGAACTCATCAACATTGGTCGTCCACTGACGCCAATCGTACAGCATGCTTCATGGGCGGATCGCCCACAAGAGGAAGAAGACTATGAGGCCCAGCCCACTCCAACTCCACAGGCGTCGTCTGCGTTCCGCAGGCTTCGCAAAGGTCCAAGGCCTCAAGTCTCTGCTGAAGGCATTCCGGCTGCATCAGCCGTAGAAGAAGAAGTACCACAAGTTGCCACTTCCCCGTCCCACCAAGAAGCAGTTCTCCAGGAGAACGTGCTTGAAAATCCTGCGGCTGCCACAACCACCAATGAAGCTAATGTGGAGCCCTCCCCAACAAAAGCTTCAGAAGACAGCGAAGCCACTGATCCTGCCACTTCTGTTCCTGAGTCTGCTGCAGGTCCCCAGTTCGACTATCATGTTGAGCACAGGCCTCAGGTACAGAAGCCAATCCCAAGATTGCCAAGGTTCCCAGGTCCTGCATCAGCACCTGGCTCCTTCAACATCAATGGCTTCAGGGCAGACAACACTTTCTTCAATAGCTCCAGGAACCCCTACTCAAGGGAAAGGATATCATCTAATCGGTTCTGGAGCTATCCTCAGCGAAGCTATTACTCATGCATTCTTTACAACCAAGGTCGCATCTTCCCACACAAGCGCCTTGCCATTGAAGCTATAGCTGGTCTGCCCTGTCTGGAAGAAGCTTTGGATTGCTTCAAGCAAGTTGGACTATTGCCGTTCATTACTGACCAGGAGCATTTGAATGAAGAGCTGCTGCTCCAATTCTATGCCACATTACACATCCGCGGGTACAGCAGAGATCCGAAGACTTGGGTCCTGCAGTGGATGACAGGCAACGTTCATCATGAAGCCAATGCATTTGACATCATTGAGCTCACTGGCTTGCCCACTCCTGGCGATCTCTTCGAGCAAGGCTGTCAACTGCATACTGAAGCTATTGAAAGCATCTTTCAGAGGCCTGAACCTGATATGAGTCAGATGCTCAGCATGATGAAGCCATTGCCCCAAGATGTTGCTTATCCCACAGAGTTCTTCGTTGAAGACCTTGAGTATCTGCCAAGAACCATCTATCACATCATTAGGCGAACTCTCTGGCCCATCAAAGGGCACTCTCCAAATGCCAAGCTTCAGGGTGTAATGAAGACTTTGGTCTTCTATATACTTCATGGAAAATGCTTTAATGCACAGGACTTCTTCATACGCCAACTTGTTGCATCAGGCACTGATCTGTTTGGTTTGAAATTCTACGCCCCTTGGGTCATGCGGCTGATCAAGCTACACTTTGCTATCTCGTATCAGCCCTCAGCCCGCAACCATCGGATCTTCTTGCCTGATGTGGATATGTCTACTGAAGCCATATATTTTGAGCCTGCCAAGGAACCTCTAAGTCTTCAGAATGCAGAACATGAGAGCTTCACTCAAAACATTGAAGGTGTTGAAGCAGTCTCTCGGGTGTATCCTTTGGCTAGCACTACACGTGCACCACACCCTGCTTCCACTGAAGCCACTGATAGTGCAACTGCTACAAGACCCAAGAAGCGCACTCGTGTTCTCAACGACCGAGAGCTTCTTGTGGCTCCACATCAGAAACAGGATAGGCATCATGACTGGCTGAAGCGTCAGATGAAAAGCCTCTTGGTGGATGTTAATCGCATTCGAAATCTTGCCACCAAGAATGCTTTCGTTGCCCATGAAACCTGTCACCGCACATGGAAAGGGCTCACGATGATGTGTTCTGAAGATGATCTTCAAGAGGATGGCTTCACTGAGCGATTAAAGTTTGACTCCACACCACCTCGAAGAGCTGTGCTGCTAGGAACTCCATCCCTTGAAGACTCTGAGTTCTCTTCCTCAGCTGCAACAGTGACTGCCAGAATCATCGAGGATGAAGACGATGCTACTTCACCGCCACCTCCTTCAGCACACGTCAACTCTGCTCCAAACTCTTCAGCACTGCCAAACACCACCGACGACCCTGCTATTACAACTACTCCGCATGGGAACGAGTAGATGCTCTATGTCTTCAAACCTTTTTGGTCCTTGCTGACAAAAGGGGGAGAAGCATATGAGGTTGATAGTCTTCAAGCGGGTCCATATGGCGGGTGCTTTCTATTTTGCTTCGTGCTTACAACTCTCGTTTTTGCTACATTTGGTTCTTATGAGTTGTAACACTTAAACTAGATGGTCGTCTGCTACTTATTTGCCACCTTGTTTTGCGAAGATAAATTCCGCATGTGCGATGATAAATTCCGCACTTAGATCATTCTGCAGACGTCCATTTTCCATTATGCATGTCATAATCTTCATATACTTTCACATGCATAGTGGATTGTCATCATAAGTTGAAGTGGATCTCCACAAGTACAACCTGCCATGTGCATTTGCATTCCAAAAGCAAATTAACTTATATGCACATCTTCAGGGGGATCCCTTGCAACTTATGAAGACAATTCCTTATCCTTTACAATTTCACAGATTATATTCCCCGTTGAAAACTTCAACTAGTTTGTCATCAATCACCAAAAAGGGGGAGATTGTAAGTGCATCTAGTGCCACCCCTAGTTGGTTTTGGAGTATTGACGACAAACCTAGTTGAGGGACTAATGTGTTTGTGAGAATTGCAGGATAACACAGGTAGAAGTCCCTCATTGATTCGGTTTTCCTACCAGAGATGGCCCCTAAAAATGTATGAAGACATTGAAGTCAAAGGTGGTATATGAAGATATTCACATTGAAGACTATGACAAGACAAGACACCACATGAAGACTATGGAGCTCGAAGACTTAGATCTTTCGTAGTTCTTTTCTTTTGTGTTGAGTCATAGGAACCACCGTACTGTTAAGTGGGGTCCAAGAGAACCAGTCAGAATGACTGAAGTGATGCCTAACCAAAACCTATGTCTTCGAGTGAAGACTTTGAGAGCGAATCTTGTCCAGAGTCGGACAAGTCAGCTTTACTTGTAGCCCAAGTAAAGTTGCCGTGTGAGGTTGAAATCTGACCGTTGGAACACGTGTCAGTTCCTCAGGGTCATTTCAGACAAATCAGGTCGGGTTGCCAAGTGGCTATAAATAGCCCACCCCCTACAACCATAAACGGTTGGCTGCTCAGATTGAGAGTACGGCTTTTGTCGTTTGAGAGCAACCCACCTCGAAGCCTTTGAGAGAGAATTCCTTGCGAGGATAAAGCCCTAACCACCCAGAGCCAGAGAGAATTGGGCATCACTTAAGTCTTCTTGTCTGTGTGATCTGAAGACTTATTACACTTGAGGACTGTGCATCCTCCAGCCGGTTAGGCATCGTGTTCTGAGCATCCAAGAGACATTGTGGATTGCCGGTGAATGAAGTCTGTGAAGGTTTGGGAGTCTACCTTGAAGACTTGCCAGAGTGATTGGGCGAGGTCTGTGTGACCTTAGCTCAAGGGGAATACGGTGAGGACTGGGTGTCCTGAGCTGCGTGTTCAGGACTGGGTGTCCGGGACTGTGTGTCCTAAGGTTTAAATACCTAGCCGCCCCAACCAGACGTACAATTGTCACAGCAACTGGAACTGGTGCAACAAATCATTGTCTTCAACGAGTCACTGATTTCATCTTCCCTTCCCTTTACTTATTGTTACTCCTTGTGAAGTCATTGTATGATTGCACTATCTTTTGTCTTCACTGAGTGACTGCATGTTCTGTTTGGCTTCATAATATCTTCCTACCTGATCCTTTCTACCTAGCTGCTATTAGTCTTTGTGCTTTCACTTCATTGAATACTTGACTATGGTTTGCCTAGTGTAATCTACCTCCGCTGCATGGTAATCGGTTTATTTCTATCGTTTGTCTTCGAAACTTCCACGTTTTGAAGACTTTCATAAAAATCGCCTATTCACCCCCCCTCTAGTCGATATAACGCACTTTCGATACAGCCTTATGAATCTGAGATCATGCCATTTGCAAACCATATTTATGTATAAAGGGTGTTGTGCTTTTGAAAGTATATATAAAAAATGATGTATATAGAATTTTATTCCATTCAAAATGGATCCTGCCTGAACAAAAATAGAATACAAACCGGATTCAAATTGAGTTGGCACGGTAAACGTGCACTCTTGCTCTGCAAAAAATTTGAACGAAGTGGGGAAAGTCGCAGTAACCGCCCGAAACCAAAATCTGTGAGATGGAAATTACTGCCTATCCCTGACACGCAAAGCCTATCGGCTCGATTTCTATAGGCTTCGATAGGGGTAGGTTTGTAATTTCACTCAAACATGACATAACCGCCTCTCACCCGGATTCATACATGGTGGGCGCCAAAACACAGTGTCTCCTTGGCCGTAATCGACTCCCTCCCCGATTCATACACGGTGGGCGCCAAAAACAAACTCGTCGGCAAATATTCGGTGTATGCGTACCGTCCTATCCCCAGCCGACTAATATTGCTGTGATGTAGGAAATGTTAAACGGGGGCTAAGTTTGTAAATTTCCTCGCATTTGAGACAAGCGCACCCCGAAGACATGGTTCCCCCTTCCTCTCTCCGTCCATTTCCCCATTCGTACTTCGTGGGCACCAAAACACCCTCTCCACGCCAGCCTCCTCCGTCCACCACCCCATCCACCGCAGTCCTCCTCCACCATGCCGGAGCTGATACCACAACGCTGTCGTCCATTACAAGGGATTGACCTCTCTCATCCACGACTTCGGACCGAGATCCTTGCATCCTGTCCTCTCGCTTCATCCCCGCCATCGTCCACCTTGCCAGCGCCACTCCTACGACCGTCTCGTCCACCACGCCCCGCCGCCACCGTCAACCCTCCTAGATCTGCTTCCACACCGCTGACAGCCATCGCTACCGCAGCACCGTCAAATTCTCAGCAGATGCATACACGGCACCGCACCTGTCACATCCTAGCTAGCTCATGCATTAGAGTGTTGCATCATGTCTACTTTTACAGAAACTTGAAATGGGAATGACAGAACCCCCGGCATCCCCCCTTAAACAACTAGGGTTTACTAAAATCATTTTCAATGAACCCAAAATGCCCTTCACAAAATGTTCATCATTTCTGGATTGGGCTAAAACCCCTGGCAAAAATGGTGCACTCTTTTCTAGGACATTATGGTTTTTTTGAATTAAATCATAAGTATTTGAATTTGGGCATTTAAATGCTATAAAATATTGTAAATGCTCGAATAATTCTGGAAATAAGTGTGGGCTATTGGAAATAATCTAAACAGAGCCTATGATTATTTTCAGGATTTTTAAAGATGCCTAAGTATTTTTAATAAAACCACAAACTTACAAAAAAATAGAAAAACAGAAATAAAAGAGAAGGAGGAAACTTACCTGGCCGCAGCCCACCTGGCAGCCCACCTCGCCGGCCCGGCACTGTGCTGGCCCGTGCCAGCCAGCGGCTTCTCCCTCGCCAGGCAGGCACAGAGGTGACGCCGGCGAGGACGAGCTCGCCACGGCGTCAGCTGCTTGCCGCCCGCGAGGCCAGGACACCTGGGCGAGCTCCACGTCGTCGCCCCGACCCCGTGGACACCTCATTCCTCCCCCCTGCTCTCTCCCTCGCTCCCCCGAAGCCATGGCCGACGCAGCCGCCGCCGTCTTGCCGATGTAGCCATAGCCACCGTCGTCCCCATGTCACCCCACCATGCCCACGAGCTCCGCAGCATCTCCCTCGACCTCCTTGACGAGCCACGAGGCCTCAGACGCGCTGCAACGCCGCCACCACTGTCGTTCCCCTCGGCGGCCACCGGAGATCGTCGCCAATGATTCGCCGCCTCCCAAGCTTCCCCGAGCCCGCTTCGACGCCCGCTGCACTTGCCGTGAGCTCCTCTCTCTTCTCCCCCTAGCCACGTCGCTCGAGCTGCCCTCTAACCCCGTTGTCCATCATGGCCGAGAGCTCGGCTCCGCCGGCCATGTCGCTGCCGTGGCCATAGATGCGTAAGCTCGAATCCGAGCGCGTCACCGCACTCACCACGTCCCCAGGAACCCAACGCACCACTCCACGCGCCTCGCCGTGCCCCGTAGCCTCGGGTTCATCTTCACCCGAGCTCCGGCGACCGCCAAGGTCGTCGCCGACGTTGTTCCCGGCCTCCCCGAGCTCCACTTCCACCACCAAATGCTGCGGCTTGCTCCCAGCTACACGTAGGACCAAACCGTAGTCGATTTGGTCGACTGTGGGCAAAACCCGAGCCCCTCCGCCGCGTCTGTCATCGCCGGCGTCAAGCCGCCGGCGAGTTGACCATGTTTGACCCGTGTGGGCCAGGTTGACTCCCCCCTGAGCCTATGACAGGTGGAGCCGGCCTGTTAATTATGTTAGGATTAGTGCTAACTAATTTTAGTTAGTTTAAGTCACTGACATGCGGGCCCAGGCCCCACTGACAGTTAGTTAGTATTAACTAAACTCTGTTAGTTAGCTGAGACACTGACAGATGGGGCCCACCAGTTAGGTTTGACCTAGGCTGGCGCCTTTGACTCGCTGACGTCACAGTGACATAGTGCTGATGCAGTTATTTAATTTCTGGATTTATTTTTATATAGGAAATTCCAAAAAATAGCCAAAACTTCTAAAAATCATAGAAAATCAACCATAGCTCCAAATCCAACAAATTATATATGAAAAATGATCAGAAAAATTCAATCTTTCCATCTGTAATGGTTTCATGCATGACAAAACACTTTAACCTTGCTGTTTAGGTGAAACAAGCTAATACACTTATTATGCATAAGAACTTTAACTTTCATTTGAATCTTTGATTCAAATGGACCCATTTCAACTTGTTTCACATTGCATTAGGCAGGACACATCATTTTGCCATGTCATAGCATGCATCATATTGTTGCATATTGTCATGTGTTGATTATGTTCTGTGTGTCCTTCGTGGTAGGTTCTGCCTCCGAGGATATCTCCGAGTATCCAACTAAAGGGCAGTACCCTACTACCACTCCATCAGGCAAGCAGCCCCATTGATCATATTGATACAATCCCATGTTCTCGCCTCTGCTCTCATTTACTGCATTAAGACAACAACGTTTCAAACTGTTGTGTGCTGCGGTAGTTGAACCCTTATCCTCTGCATGACCTGTCATTGCCACAGTAACTAGATGAAACCCACTAGCATGTGTAGGAGTTGATTGAGCCATGTTTGTGTTTCCTACCTTGCTATGCCTACTATGCTTAGACTTGTGTCAGGTCTGGTTCATCTGGGCGATGGGCTAGAGTGAAATGATTATGTCGGTAATATGAGAGATGTGTTGAACATGATTTGGTAAAGGTATCGATGAGAGGCCATGTAGGAGTACATGGTGGGTTGTTTCATTGAGGCCATCCCTAAGAACTGAGATCTGTATGTGTGATTTTAAGAATCAGCTACTACCATGCATTGGGATCCTTAATTGACCCTCTCGGCTTCTTAATCACCCTAGTACTCTGTCTAGGAGTTGCAAATAGTTTCTGGTGTTTGTAGGTTATGTGTTGGCAGCCATGCGTAGCGCTGGCCCTAGGGGTGGGCTATGATGCGGTAGATACATCGTGGCACGGTGTACCGAGTCACCCGTTTGGTGTCTCGGGAACCCTGTTCACATCGTTCGGGGTCGTATGTGGAAACCTTGGCCGGACTCTCTGCGAATGGAACCTGGATAGGCGATAAACCTGGACTAGAGACTTGAGTGTTTAGGTAGGCCGTGGCCGACACCCTTGTTGGGCTTCCGCTTGAAGGTTGCCGAGTACATGTCGTGTAAACGACGGTAAGTGGTGAGAGCGTGTATGAAGAAGTACACCCCTGCAGGGTTAACATCATCTATTCGAATAGCCGCGTCCGCGGTAAAGGACTACTTGGTTGCCTATACAGTTCATAGACAAGTTAATGGTTACTACTAAAAGACTCAAGATAAGTGTGAGTATCGAGGATGGCTCTCTCGTAGGATGACGAGGGAGGTTCCCCGGTGGAGTATTGTGTTGGTGATTAGTGGACTCGTGTGCAAAAACTATTTTACTAGTGGTGTCTCGTAGGATAGCTTAGCCAAGAGTCAAAGCTGGCTTGCTGCAATAACTCCACCACCTTCTTGAGAATGAGCATGTATAGTAGGTTCTGTTGTAAGACTTGTTGAGTACCTTTGTACTCATGTTTGCTTTAATTACTGTTTTCAGACGACAACACCGCCCCCTCCGATGGGTTTTATGTAGACCTCGACGTCGATGAGTAACTTGCCACCCAGGTGGTGATCCTGGCCATGGAGGGCCCTATGTAGATAGACAGGCTTCGAGAAGCCTTCTTTCTTTCTGGTGTCTGTACTCAGACTATTTGCTTCCGCATGTGCTTGTATGCTTGTATGACTTGAGTGTCGGGTGATGTGACCCCTACCTATATGAACATGTTACGTATGGCTCTCTGGAGCCTTTAAATAAAGTACTTGAGTTGTAGAGTTTTGTTGTGATGCCATGTTGTATTTGCACATATCAAGCATATTGTGTGTATGATTGAAATGCTTGGTATGTGTGGGATCCAACAATCTAGTTGTTTATCCTTGGTAGCCTTTCTTATGGGGAAATGTAGTCTAGTGCTCCTCGAGCCATAGTAGTCCGCTACAGCCCGGTTCACCGGAGTCCTGCTAGCCCAGCACTACTGCTCAGGACACTTGACTGGCCGGCATGTGTTTCACTTCGTTCCTATGTCTGTCCCTTCGGGGAAATGTCACGCGGTGACTTCCGGAGTCCTTCCTAGCCTGCTACAGCCCGGGTTCCCCGGAGTCCTGTTAGCCCAGTGCTACAGCCCGGATTCACTCGCTGATGACCGACATGCTCGATGTGATTCATGTATGCCTGTCTCCATAGGTCTGTGCCGCTTTGGGTTCATGACTAGCCATGTCGGCCCGGGTTCTCTGTCATATGGATGCTAGCGACACTATCATATACGTGAGCCAAAAGGCGCAAACGGTCCCGGGCCATGGTAAGGCGACACCCGTGGGGATACCGTGCGTGAGGCCGCAATGTGATATGAGGTGTTACCGGCTAGATCGATGTGACTTGGAATCGGGGTCCTGACAGCACCAGAGGCGGTTGATGTCTACAACACAACCTTCTTCTTGTAGACGTTGTTGGGCCTCCAAGTGCAGAGGTTTGTAGGACAGTAGCAAATTTCCCTCAAGTGGATGACCTAAGGTTTATCAATCCGTAGGAGGCGTAGGATGAAGGTGGTCTCTCTCAAGCAACCCTGCAACCAAATAACAAAGAGTCTCTTGTGTCCCCAACACACCCAATACAATGGTAAATTGTATAGGTGCACTAGTTCGGCGAAGAGATGGTGATACAAGTGGTATATGGATAGTAGATAAAGGTTTTTGTAATCTGAAATTACAAAAACAGCAAGGTAACTAATGATAAAAGTGAGCGTAAACGGTATTGCAATGCTAGGAAACAAGGCCTAGGGTTCATACTTTCGCTAGTGTAAGTTCCCTCAACTATAATAACATAATTGGATCACATAACTATCCCTCAACATTCAACAAAGAGTCACTCCAAAGTCACTAATAGCGGAGAACGAACGAAGAGATTATGGTAGGGTACGAAACCACCTCAAAGTTATTCTTTTCAATCAATCCGTTGGGCTATTCCTATAAGTGTCACAAACAGCCCTAGAGTTCGTACTAGAATAACACCTTAAGACACAAAGCAACCAAAACCCTAATGTCACCTAGATACTCCAATGTCACCTCAAGTATCCGTGGGTATGATTATACGATATGCAGCACACAATCTCAGATTCATCTATTCAACCAACACATAGAACGTCAAAGAGTGCCCCAAGGTTTCTACCGGAGAATCACGACGAAAACGTGTGCCAACCCCTATGCATAGGTTCATGGGCGGAACCCGCAAGTTGATCACCAAAACATACATCAAGTGAATCACGTGGTATCCCATTGTCACCACAGATACACACGACAAGACATACATCAAGTGTTCTCAAATCTTTAAAGACTCAATCTGATAAGATAACTTCAAAGGGGAAACTCAATTCATTACAAGAGAGTAGAGGGGGGAAGAAACATCATAAGATCCAACTGTAATAGCAAAGCTCGCGATACATCAAGATCGTATCATCTCAAGAACACGAGAGAGAGAGAGAGATCAAACACATAGCTACTGGTACATACCCTCAGCCCCGAGGGAGAACTACCCCCTCCTCGTCATGGAGAGCACCGGGATGACGAAGATGGCCACCGGAGAAGGATTGCCCCCTCCGGCAGGGTGCCGGAACAGGTCTAGATTGGTTTTCGGTGGCTACAGAGGCTTCTGGCGGGGGAACTCCCGATCTATTGTTTGTTCTGGTAGTTTTAGGGTACGTGAGTATATATGGGTGCAGGAAGTACGTCGGTGGAGCTTCGGGGGCCCCACGAGGCAAGGGCGCGCCCTAGGGGGGCACGCCCCCCACCCTCGTGAGCACCTCCCTTGGCTCCTGACGTGGGGTCCAAGTCCATCCGGTAGCTTTCCTTCCAAAAATAACTTCTCTAGTTGATTTCGTTCCGTTTCGACTCCGTTTGATATTCCTTTTCTTCAAAACACTGAAATAGGCAAAAAAACAGCAAATCTGGGCTGGGCCTCCGGTTAATAGGTTAGTCCCAAAAATAATATTAAAGTGGATAATAAAGCCCGATATTGCCCAAAACAGTAGATAACATAGCATGGAGCAATCAAAAATTATAGATACTTGGAGACGTATCAAGCATCCCCAAGCTTAATTCCTGCTCGTCCTCGAGTAGGTAAATGATAAAAACAGATTTTTTGATGCGGAGTGCTACTTGGCATAATTTTAATGTAATTCTTCTTAATTGTGGCATGAATATTCAGATCCATAAGATTCAATACAAAAGTTTAATATTGACATAAAAATAATAATGCTTCAAGCATACTAACTAAGCAATTATGTCTTCTCAAAATAACATGGTCAAAGAAAGTTCATCCCTACAAAATCATATAGTTTAGTCATGCTCCATTTTCGTCACACAAGAATGCTCTCATCATGCACAACCCCGATGACAAGCCAAGCAATTGTTTTATACTTTAGTAATCTCAAACTCATAAACCTTCACGCAATACATGAGCGTGAGCCATGGACATAGCACTATAGGTGGAATAGAATATGATGAGGGGGTTATGTGGAGAAGACGAAAAAGGAGAAAGTCTCACATCAACGAGGCTAATCAATGGGCTATGGAGATGCCCAACGATTGATGCTAATGCAAGGAGTAGGGATTGCCATGCAGCGGATGCACTAGAGCTATAAATGTATGAAAGCTCAACAAAAGAAACTAGTGGGTGTGCATCCAACTTGCTTGCTCATGAAGACCTAGGGCACTTGAGGAGGCCCATTGTTGGAATATACAAGCCAAGTTCTATAATGAAAAATTCCCACTAGTATATGGAAGTGACAACATAGGAGACTCTCTATCATGAAGATCATGGTGCTACTTTGAAGCACAAGTGTGGTAAAAGGATAGTAGCATTGCCCCTTCTCTCTTTTTCTCTCATTTTTTTGGGCCTTTTCTTTTTTATAGCCTTTTTTATTCCTCACTTGGGACAATTCTCTAATAATGATGATCATCACACTTCTATTTATTTACAACTCAATGATTACAACTCGATACTTAGAACAAAATATGACTTTATATGAATGCCTCCGGCGGTGTACCGGGATGTGCAATGACTCGAGAGTGACACGTATGGAAGAATTATGAACGGTGGCTTTGCCACAAATACGATGTCAACTACATGATCATGCAAAGCAATATGACAATGATGAATGTGTCATGATGAATGGAATGATGGAAAGTTGCATGGCAATATATCTCGGAATGGCTATGGAAATGCCATAATAGGTAGGTATGGTGGCTGTTTTGAGGAAGATATAAGGAGGTTTATGTGTGATAGAGCGTATCATATCACGGGGTTTGGATACACCGGTGAAGTTTGCACCAACTCTCAATGTGAGAAAGGGCAATGCACGGTACCGAAGAGGCTAGCAATGATGGAAGGGTGAGAGTGCGTAAAATCCATGGACTCAACATTAGTCATAAAGAACTCACATACTTATTGCAAAAGTCTACAAGTCATCAAAAACCTCGGCACTAAGCGCATGCTCCTAGGGGGATAGATTGGTAGGAAAAGACCATCGCTCGTCCCCGACCGCCACTCATAAGGAAGACAATCAAATAACACCTCATGTTTCAAATTTGTTGCATAACGTTTACCATATGTGCATGCTATGGGACTTGCAAACCTCAACACAAGTATTTCTCAATTTCACAACTACTCAACTAGCACAACTTTTATATTATTACCTCCATGTCTCAAAACAATCATCAAGCATCAAACTTCTCTTAGTATTCAACACACTCATAAGTTTTATTATTAATCTTGCATACCAAGCATATTAGGATTTTAAGAAAATTACCATGCTATTTAAGACTCTCAAAATAATATAAGTGAAGCATGAGAGTTCATCTATTTCTTCAAAATAAAACTACCACCATGCTCTAAAAGGATATAAGTGAAGCACTAGAGCAAATGACAAACTACTCCGAAAGATATAAGTGAAGATCAATGAGTAGTCGAATAATTATGCAACTATGTGAAGACTCTCTAACATTTAATAATTTCAGATCTTGGTATTTTATTCAAACAGCAAGCAAAACAAAATAAAATAAAATGACGCTCCAAGCAAAACACATATCATGTAGTGAATAAAAATATAGCTCCAAGTAAAGTTACCGATGAACGAAGATGAAAGAGGGGATGGCTTCCGGGGCATACCCAAGCTTAGGCTTTTGGTTGTCCTTGAATATTACCTTGGGGTGCCTTGGGCATCCCCAAGCTTAGGCTCTTGCCACTCCTTATTCCATAATCCATCGAATCCTTACCCAAAACCTAAAAACTTCACAACACAAAACTTAACAGAAAACTCGTAAGCTCCGTTAGTATAAGAAAATAAATCACCACTTCAAGGTACTGTAATGAACTCATTCTTTATTTATATTGGTGTTAAACCTACTGTATTACAACTTATCTATGGTTTATAAACTCTTTTACTAGCCATAGATTCATCAAAATAAGTAAACAACACATGAAAAACAGAATCTGTCAAAAGCAGAACAGTCTGTAGTAATATGGATCAAACGTATACTTCTGGAACTCATAAAATTCTCAAATAAATTGCTGGACCTGAGGAATTTATCTATCCATCATCTTCAAAAAGAATTAACTAAATAGCACTCTCCAATAAAAAAAATGGCAGCAATTCTCGTGAGCGCTAAAGTTTCTGTTTTTTTACAGCATGATCAACAAGACTTTCCCCAAGTCTTCCCAACGGTTCTACTTGGCACAAACACTAATTAAAACATAAAAACTCAATCATAACAGAGGCTAGATAAATTATTTAATACTAAACAGGAGTAAAAAGCAAGGAACAAAAATAAAGTTGGGTTGCCTCCCAACAAGCGCTATCGTTTAACGCCCCTAGCTAGGCATGATGATTTCAATGATGCTCATGTGAAAGATAAGAATTGAAGCATAAAGAGAGCATCATGAAGAATATGACTAGAACATTTAATTCTAACCCATTTCCTATGCATAGGTATTTTGTGAGAAAATAATATATGGGAACAATAATCAACTAGCATAGGAAAGCAAAACAAGCATAACTTTAAAACTTTAAGCACATAGAGAGGAAACTTGATATTATTGCAATTCCTACAAGCATATGTTCCTCCCTCATAATAATTTTCAGTAGCATCATGAATGAATTCAACAATATAACCAGCACCTAAAGCATTCTTTTCATGATCTACAAGCATAGAAATTTTATTACTCTCCACATAAGCAAAATTCTTTTCATTCGGAATAGTGGGAGTATCATAAGAGACTTGAATACTATAAATTGTTTCCACATTAAAAGAGTAATGTTCAGAGAAAGGGTACTCATAATCATGACAAGTTTTATAAAATAATCATCACTACTCTTTATAGCATAAGTTTCATCACAATAATCATCATAAGTAGCAACTTTGTTCTCATAACAACTTTGCATATCAAAACTTGGAAGACTAAAAATATCATCATTAATAAACATAGAATCCCCAAGTTTGGGACAAACATTAGTTGCAGCAAATATATTCTCAAAAACATCATTTTCATCAAACATAGCTTCCCCAAGCTTGGGCCTTTTCATATCATAAGCATAATCACTCTCATCATTAATAGTATGGATAGCGCCAATAGTATAGCAAACATTATTATCATATTCTTCCAAGCAAATGCCAAAAAGATTTTCAAGATCATAAGAAGTATCATTATCTTCCCAGTCATAATCATCACAACAAGCAATAGGCATAACGAGATCATCATCAAGTGTATCATCTTCATTTTCATGAGGCACAACAATAATAGGAGCAACCTTATTTGGGAGAGATACCTTTTTACCTCTCTTCCTTTTTCTTTTCTTCTTCTTCAGCTCATGTGTGGGTTCAATCCTATTTTTGGATCTCCTTATTAATGAGATTGGTTGAATAGAAGGCTCCTCCTCGTTACCTGATTCATCATAAGAAATAATAGGAGGATATTGGGAGGTCTCTTCCCTTTCGTTAGTATTCTCTTCATCCTCTATTTGTTTTCTTTTCTTTATGTAATTGGCAATATAAGGATTTTCAATGCAATTCACCGCGCAATACATATAAATTTTCTCTAGATCAAAATGAAGAACTTTATCAAGGGCAAATTTTGGAATATCCTTAGTTATATGTTTAATTTCTTCATAACCCAAGAGCAAACTAAGTTCATTATGATGTGCAAGGGAAATCAAGTCATCACAATTTTTGGACACGATACGATCATGAAACAATTTGCATTGGGTACTGAAATGATCATGTTCATTGCAAAGTTCACAAGTATGGCTAAGAAAGTTTAAATTTTCAGCACAATCATCTAGCCTTTCTTGCAACAATTTGGTTTCTAAGTACTTATGCCTCTTGCAATATCTATCTTCCCTATTTGGTGTGTACTTACAAACCCAATGTACTCCACAAAAATTAACATGTTTATAGGAGACATTATCATCATGACTAGTGCAATCATCATTAGTACCATAGATATTCAAGGAGTTCATACTAACAACATTGCAATCATGCTCATCATTCAAAGATTTAGTGCCAAACATTTTAATGCATTCTTCTTCTAGCACTTGAGAACAATTATCGGAATCCTTATTCTCACGATAGATATTAAAAAGATGAAGCGTATGAGGTAAACTCAATTCCATTTTATTTTTTGTAGTTTTGTTTTATAAACTAAACAAGTGATAAAACAAGAAACTAAAAGACTCGATTACAAGATCTAAAGATATACCTTCAAGCACTCACCTCCCCGGCAATGGCGGCAGAAAAGAGCTTGATGTCTACTACACAACCTTCTTCTTCTAGACGTTGTTGGGCCTCCAAGTGCAGAGTTTGTAGGACAGTAGCAAATTTCCCTCGAGTGGATGACCTAAGGTTTCTCAATCCGTAGGAGGCGTAGGATGAAGATGGTCTCTCTCAAGCAACCCTGCAACCAAATAACAAAGAGTCTCTTGTGTCCCCAACACACCCAATACAATGGTAAATTGTATAGGTGCACTAGTTCGGCGAAGAGATGGTGATACAAGTGGTATATGGATATAAAGGTTTTTGTAATCTGAAATTATAAAAACAGCAAGGTAACTAATGATAAAAGTGAGTGTAAACGGTATTGCAATGCTAGGAAACAAGGCCTAGGGTTCATACTTTCGCTAGTGTAAGTTCCCTCAACAATAATAACATAATTGGATCACATAACTATCCCTCAACATGCAACAAAGAGTCACTCAAAAGTCACTAATAGCGGAGAACGAACGAAGAGATTATGGTAGGGTACGAAACCACCTCAAAGTTATTCTTTTCAATCAATCCGTTGGGCTATTCCTATAAGTGTCACAAACAGCCCTAGAGTTCGTACTAGAATAACACCTTAAGACACAAAGCAACCAAAACCCTAATGTCACCTAGATACTCCAATGTCACCTCAAGTATCCGTGGGTATGATTATACGATATGCAGCACACAATCTCAGATTCATCTATTCAACCAACACATAGAACATCAAAGAGTGCCTCAAAGTTTCTATCGGAGAATCACGACGAAAACGTGTGCCAACCCCTATGCATAGGTTCATGGGCGGAACCCGCAAGTTGATCACCAAAACATACATCAAGTGAATCACGTGGTATCCCATTGTCACCACAGATACGCACGGCAAGACATACATCAAGTGTTCTCAAATCTTTAAAGACTCAATCCGATAAGATAACTTCAAAGGGGAAACTCAATTCATTACAAGAGAGTAGAGGGGGGGAATAAACATCATAAGATCCAACTGTAATAGCAAAGCTCGCGATACATCAAGATCCTATCATCTGAAGAATACGAGAGAGAGAGAGAGAGAGATCAAACACATAGCTACTGGTACATACCCTCAGCCCCGAGGGAGAACTACTCCCTCCTCATCATGGAGAGCACCGGGATGATGAAGATGGCCATCGGAGAAGGATTTCCCCCTCCGGCAGGGTGCCGGAACGGGTCTAGATTGGTTTTTGGTGGCTACGGAGGCTTCTGGCGGCGGAACTCCCGATCTATTGTCTGTTCTGGAAGTTTTAGGGTACGTGAGTATATATGGGTGCAGGAAGTATGTCGGTGGAGCTTCGGGGGCCCCACGAGGTAGGGGGCACGCCCTAGGGGGGCGCGCCCCACCCTCGTGAGCACCTCCCTTGGCTCCTGACGTGGGGTCCAAGTCCATCCGGTAGCTTTCTATAGGATCGAAAGTATGTCTAGAGGGGGGGGTGATTAGACTACTTGATCAAATAAAAACTTAACCTTTTCCCAATTTTAGTTCTTGGCAGAGTTTAGCTAATTTAGGACAAGTCAAGCAATCATCACATGATTCAAGCAAGCATGCAAAGAGTATATTGGCAGCGGAAAGTAAAGCATGCAACTTGCAAGAATGTAAAGGGAAGGGTTTGGAGAATTCAAACGCTATTGGAGACACGGATGTTTTTCCCGTGGTTCGGATAGGTGGTGCTATCCTACATCCACGTTGATGGAGACTTCAACCCACGAAGGGTAACGGTTGCGCGAGTCCACACAGGGCTCCACCCAAGGGTAACGGTTGTGCGAGTCCACACAGGGCTCCACCCACGAAGGATCCACGAAGAAGCAACCACCCACAAAGGGTCCACAAAGAAGCAACCTTGTCTATCCCACCATGGCCATCGCCCACACAGGACTTGCCTCACTAGCGGTAGATCTTCACGAAGTAGGCGATCTCCTTGCCCTTACAAACTCCTTGGTTCAACTCCACAATCTTGTCGGAGGCTCCCAAGTGACACCTAGCCAATCTAGGAGACACCACTCTCCAAGAAGTAACAAATGGTGTGTAGGTAATGAACTCCTTGCTCTTGTGCTTCAAATGATAGTCTCCCCAACACTCAACTCTCTCTCATAGGATTTGGATTTGGTTGAAAGAGGATTTGAGTGGAAAGCAACTTGGGAAGGCTAGAGATCAAGATTCATATGGTAGGAATGGAATGTCTTGGTCTCAACACATGAGTAGGTGGTTCTCTCTCAGAACATATGAGTTGGAATGGTGTGTGTGTTCTGATGGCTCTCTCCTCGAATGAGAAGAAGGTGGAGGGGTATACATAGCCTCCACACAAAATCCAACCGTTACACAGTTTTCCAATCTCGGTGGGACCGAATCATAAGCTCGGTCGGACCGAAAAAGTAAACCTAGTGACCGTTAGTGATTTTTCGTGGGACTGACATGCAACTCGGTAGGACCGATATGGTTAGGGTTTGGGCGTAACGCAATCTCGGTGAGACCGATTACACAAACTCGGTGAGACCGAATTTGGTAATTAGCTAACCAGAGAGTTGGTCAGGCAAACTCGGTGGGACCGATTTGCTCTTTCGGTGAGACCGAGTGGAACTCAGTGAGACCGAAAAGTTACAAAGGGGAAACACTGAGTTTACATTGCAATATCGGTGGGACCGATTCGCTCTTTCGGTGGGACCGAAAAGTTACGAAAGGGAAACAGAGAGTTTGCAACCCCATCTCGGTGAGACCGAGATCCCTATCGGTAGGACCGAATTGCTAGGGTTTGGCAGTGGCTAATGACAAGTGAAACTCGGTGGCGCCGGATAGGAAGAATCGGTAGGACCGAGTTTGGCTTAGGGTTTAGGTCATATGTGGATATGGGAAAGTAGTTGAGGGTTTTGGAGCATATCACTAAGCACATGAAGCAAGAGGCTCATTAAGCAACACCTCATCCCTCCTTAATAGTACTGGCTTTTCCTAAAGACTCAATGTGATCTTGGATCACTAAAATATAAAATGAAGAGTCTTGAGATTTTGAGCTTGATCCAATCCTTTGTCCTTAGCATTTTGAGGGTTCCACTTTCACATCCATGCCATGCCAATCATTGAGCTTTCCTGAAATAATCATCTTGGAATAGCATTAGCTCAATGAGCTATATGTTGTTATGAATTACAAAAACCACCTAGGGATAGTTGCACTTTCACTTTCCTTCCAAAAATAACTTCTCCAGTTGATTTTGTTCCGTTTCGACTCCGTTTGATATTCCTTTTCTTCGAAACACTGAAATAGGCAAAAAAAACAGCAAATCTGGGCTGGGCCTCCGGTTAATAGGTTAGTCCCAAAAATAATATAAAAGTGGATAATAAAGCCCGATATTGCCCAAAACAGTAGATAACATAGCATGGAGCAATCAAAAATTATAGATACGTCGGAGAGTATCAGCGGTACTCTTTCGTATCTGCTCAACTTATTCATCGCAGCAACAAAATAGATCGCCACTGCTTTACTCTAATTTCTTGTCCATCACTTACTTGTTAGTTGAAAGCAAACATTGGTTGCAATGTTGCCTTTGTCCGGTTTGCACCTTCAGATCCGCCATGGCACGCTCAACACTATACTCACAATGCTTACGGTTTTCCCCTTTTATATTCCACACTAGTTAAATGACAATAGACTAAATTTCAAAATTGGGTCAATTGATTTTTGAGAGCTCGCCGGAGTTCGCCGGGGCGAAGGAAGGGGCTCGGGTGGGGACGGTGATTGTGGGGGCGGTGGTGGGGCCTCGCCGAACGAAGAAAACTCGACGCGGGTGGGAGGAGGGGGTGGGGGTGGCGGAGGAACATAGGCGGTGGGGCGGTTCACAGGAGGGCGGGGGGTCGGGGCCGGTTGTTCGACCGGCGGCCCGTGTGGTGTTCTGTATGGGAAGAATCAGAGATGAGGAAGAAGAAGGGTTAGGAGACGTAGGATCTTGATCCAACCGCCTGAAATGGTCGACTGACCCAAATGACAAAAGTAACGCGACTTGCATGCAGACATGCCTTTATATTCAGTACCATCATCGTAGCTGCTTAGCACTACTCCTGAATCCATCAAGCTAAACAACGTGCCACTCATAATTCCAAACTTGTTGCTCAAATATGAATCTGATATGATGTTGATATTACTAAAACAGATAACGTTTAATTGGTCAGCTAATGTTCCTACTTTACTTTTGAAAAGCACGTGCACCACATATAGAGAGACAGCAGGGAGTTGCATTCTTAATGCTCTCTGGTTCATCATGTGTGGGCACTGCGCAACGAACATTTTATTATCCAGAATCTGCTTGCTCTTCTTTAGCATGTTCCTCTTTCGTTCTTCTTTAATAAGTACTATGTCCATTCCTAAATACAAGTATTTGTATAGATTCCATCATGGACTACATATGGAGCAAAATGAGTGAATCTACACTCTAAAATGTATTTGTATACATCTGTATGTGATCCATAGTGGAAATCTCTACAAAGACTTATATTATGGAATGGAGGGAGTATGATAGTAGTACAGTATGTTCCTTCTAGTGAAGATGAGCAGGGACATTTGCAGTGTAGAGGTCTATACGGTCGGTTGTGATGGACACTTTGAACTCTTCGGGCCTCTTTGATTCATAGGATTTTGTAAACATAGGAATAGGAATTGTAGTGGCCTACCCACTTAAATCCTATAAGATTAGCAAGGAAATGTGGGGATATGTGTCGCCTTTGAGAGTTACACTGATATTAACAGTACCGCACCTTCAGTTGAAGAGAGATTGTATCCGAAGCCTTTCTAGCCGTACCAGCAATACTAGATGATTTTACTCCTGATGCTTACGGTTTTCCCGTTATATCTACACTATGATCTGTGTAGCTGCTTTGTGTCGCACTAGCAGCAGTCCACTCTTAAACAACACACCAATCATAAGTCCAAAGCTTACTTCTTCAAATACGAACTATGATATGATACTGACATTAGCTAACAGACACACATTTAATTGGTTAGCTAATGCTCCCAATTGAGTTTCCAAATGCATGTGGCCACATATAGAAAGACATCATGGAATTGCATTTCTTTGGGCGCTCTGATTCATCATGGGTGGGCAACCAACATTGTATAGAAAGAAGGGAAATCTCAATAATATGCTTCCTCTTCTGTTCTTTAACATGTTCCTCTTCTCTTCTTCTTTAGTAAGCACAGTATGTTCCTTGTCAGGAAGGGGAGCAGGGACATCTGCAGTCGACACCTCTATTGGGCCGGTTCTGCTAAATGATTTCTCACTTCGAGTTAGTCTACCATAATACCCCGGAAATGGTGGGAGCCGCGCGGTCTTTGATAGATTAAACTGATAGTAACAGTTGTGCGCCTTCAGATGAATAGAGCTGGCCTGTAGGTGATTGATAGGCTGCATATTAGTAGCAGCAAAACCCTATGTTTTCCAGTCTGTTCCACTTTCCCAATTTATTTATGGTGGTTATGGTGTACCCCTATTATCTACACTACGATCTACCTACTGGCTCTGCGCTCTCGTTATCATGGTTTGGCAATAAAACTTCTATAGAGTGTATTATGAACCTATCATCTGCCAACTATCCTTACATCTGGGGGGGGGCAACCGGGATCCTATTTTTTGTGTAGTTGTGCCAGATTATATTAATCTACTCACCATATTACAGCACACACGGGCTCTCCCATCAGAATCCAGTGATAGCACACAAAGGTTTACAGGGAGCCTCTATATATTACAATATCCTCTGCATTACAAAGATAATATCACTACTATTTGTGTTTTCATGCTTCACAGATATTGTACGTAATCACAATGAATATAAGAATGTGCACATCAGAAGAATATTGTAGAATAACAAACTTGGCATCAAGGGATTGAGGTCCATTGTGGATGCAATGAAACCCACATGCTCCTGACATATAGATTTGTATTTAGAATATGATCCTAATGACTATTCTGAGCTCAAGGAGTCGAAGGCAGATGGCCTATCATGTTCACCCAATAAGGTGTCTATTCTAATTTGGCAAGGTTTTATTGGTTGCACATATCTTGCATGAGGTGTCTTGCATTTCTTTTGCTTCATTGCACCGTCATCTGCTTAGTTTACTCATGATATATGTGAAGATGCCATGCCCATCCATTATCAACACCTATTCCATTTGTTGTCATACCATGTTTTTCCATTCAAATGTTGTTCTTGTGTTTCAGACATCCAAAAGGAAGAGGGTGATTGCATAACCTGAAGGAGTACAAGCAAAGTCCTTGAAAAAGGTGGTGCTACCGGAGAAATCACATAGCACCCGACGTATATTGGCGATAGAACCAGCACCGCAAAACCTAGGACATTGCGAGTACCTATTGTCCTATCGCTGTCCTTACATTCATACCTGGTGGATTATGTGACATCATTGTGCATTATAGCTTGCTTATCCACTGTTCGCTCCAAATTATCAGATCTATATTAATGCTTAAAATAATGTAGAATAAACCCAATGCCTATGAAGAAATTTAGTTCTGCATTGTTCTTGTAAGTATCTGTTGTCCTTCATCACTGTAGTTATATTTGTCAGCTAGTTCTTCATGTACACTTTGCAGCTTATTTTCCCTTGTCCTCCATTTTTCTACACATCAGATCTACATTTACGCTTGCCAAAATATTGAATAAAACCAATGTTACTGAAGAAGTTTAGCTCTGCATTGCTGTTGTCAGTGCCTTCTGCCTGTATGATGTATTTACATTTGTACCATGCCCACAACTCCTTTGTGTTCTACTCGTGCATATAACATCTACGCATAAACCTGGCTCGGATGCCACTGTTGGGAAATGTAGTAATTTCAAAAAAATCCTACGCACACGCAAGATCATGGTGATGCATAGCAACGAGAGGGGAGAGTATCGTCTACGTACCCTCGTAGACCGTAAACGGAAGCGTTATGACAACGCGGTTGATGTAGTCGTACATCTTCACGATCGACCGATCTGGCACCGAAGGTACGACACCTCCGCGATCTGCACACGTTCAGCTCGGTGACGTCCCATAGAGCTTCGAGGGAGAGTTTCGTCAGCACGACGGCGTGATGACGGTGATGATGATGCTATCGGAACAGGGCTTCGCCTAAGCACCGCTACGATATAATCGAGGTGGATTATGGTGGAGGGGGGCACCGCACACAGCTAAAAGATCAATGATCAACTTGTGTGTCCATGGGGTGCCCCCTCCCCCGTATATAAAGGAGTGGAGGAGGGGGAGGGTCGGCCCTCTCTATGGCGCGCCCTAGGGGAGTCCTACTCCCGGCCCCCTTCCAAGTAGGAGTAGGAGAGGAAGGAAGGAGGAGAGAGGGAGGAAGGAAAGGGGGGCCGGCCCCCTTCCCCATTTGGATTGGGCTTGGGGGCGCGCCTCTATCTTTTCCCTTCCCTCTCCTCTATTCCACTAAGGCCCAATAAGGCCCATATACTCCCCGGGGGGTTCCGGTAACCTCCCGGTACTCCGGAAAAATGCCCGAACCACTCGGAACCATTCCGATGTCCAAATATAGGCTTCCAATATATCGATCTTTACGTCTCGAGCATCTCGAGACTCCTTGTCATGTCCGTGATCAAATTCGGGACTCCGAACTACCTTCAGTACATCAAAACACATAAACTCATAATACCGATCATCACCGAACGTTAAGCGTGCGGACCCTACGGGTTCGAGAACTATGTAGACATGACCGAGACATGTCTCCGGTCAATAACCAACAGCAGAACCTGGATGCTCATATTGGCTCCTACATATTCTACGAAGATCTTTATCGGTCAAACCGCATAACGGTATACGTTGTTCCCTTTGTCATCGGTATGTTACTTGCCCGAGATTCGATCGTTGGTATCTCAATACCTAGTTCAATCTCATTACCGGCAAGTCTCTTTACTCGTTATGTAATGCTACATCACGTAACTAACTCATTAGCTACATTGCTTGCAAGGCTTATTGTGATGTACATTACCGAGAGGGCCCAGAGATACCTCTCCCACAATCGGAGTGACAAATCCTAATCTTGATCCATGCCAACTCAACAAACACGATCGGAGACACCTGTAGAGCACCTTTATAATCACCCAGTTATGTTGTGACGTTTGGTAGCACACAGGGTGTTCCTCCGGTATTCGGGAGTTGCATGATCTCATAGTCATAGGAACATATATAGTTATGGAGAAAGCAATAGCAACAAACTAAACGATCATCGTGCTAAGCTAACAGATGGGTCAAGTCAATCACATCGTTCTCTAATGATGTGATCCCGTTAATCAAATGACAACTCATGTCATGGTTAGGAAACATAACCATCATTGATTCAGCGAGCTAGTCAAGTAGAGGCAAACTAGTGACAATATGTTTGTCTATGTATTCACATATGTACTAAGTTTCCGGTTAATACAATTCTAGCATGAATAATAAACATTTATCATGATATAAGGAAATATAAATAACAACTTTATTATTGCCTCTAGGGCATATTTCCTTCACCCTCAACTCCTGCCCCTTCACAAAGCAGCTCATCGACAAGGACCGGTCCTCCTCCTGAGGAGTACCAAGAAGAGCTTGTTCGCGTCGATGGCCCGCCGGCAACTAATGTTTCCAGGGACCGAGCGACGGCAACTAATGTTGCCGGAGGAGAAACGACATCACCTCCACATGCTCATCAAGGTAAATTCCTGTCCAAGCATAATCTTATTTTTGTTGGTTTTCTTGAACTTGATCCAAATTTTGAATTTTCTTCTGCTCTTCACCCTTTCTTTTTCCTCTTGCATACTCAACTCCACTAGAAGAGGAGGAGAAAATTGTGGATGTGCAAGAGATTGCAAAGAGTGCCGCTGATGAAGCTGCCAAATTTTTTGTCGAAGAAGCTGCAACGTCTGAAGTTAAGGAAGCCAGGAAGCTGTCGTGGAAGCTGATAAAGCCCCCGGCAACACGTCTGTTTCAATCACGACAGATGTCGAGATGGGAGAAGCCGACAATGAAGGGCCAATTGGTGACAACCATCCTGCTATATATGAAGTGCAACCAGTGGCAGATCTCTTGGAGCCCCTCAACCAGCAGCAAGAATCTGAAGCCCTTAGCTCATCTGATGCTGGGAATGTTTCCCTTGAAGATATAATGGCGGGAATCATCGTCCCCTTGTCTCGCAACTCAGGGGAAATGGAAACCTCCGATGAAAGCTCTGCAGATCTCACATTCCTGAAGGCATGGCTGCTTGGTTCAAGGATGTGCAAGAGCGCTATAGCAGGTGCTGGGAGAAACTCCAAGCGCAGCAACAAGCCATGGAGTTGGCCGAACAAAAGCTGAATGAGAGGGTAGAAGAGACCCGCAAGTGGTACGAGGACAAGGTCCAAATTATCAAGGGACAGGGGGATGAGCTTTCCGCTGCTAAGAAGGAAGCAGCAGCTCTGGACGGCAAGCTAGTTGAACTCAAGGTGCAACTTGATGCTAGAGAAAAGGATCTTGCCACCAGAGAAGAATCACTTGCCACCAAGCTTAGCGGTAAGGATGAGGATGTTCAGACCCTCGTTGCGAATTGGACCCAGGAGCTAGAAGAGAAACATAAGAAGGCCATTGAAACTCAAGCCCTGGATCGCGCTGGCAAGCTCCAAGAGGCCGTCAAGGCTGCCGAAGCTTCCAAGGCCGTCAAGGTGGATTTAGAAGCCAAGGTGAAAAAGCTCGAAGAAGATCTGGCTGTCTATAACAAGGAGATCTTGGTGCTCAAAGAAGATGCGCAGAAGATGGCTCACACCTTGGCGGAGCTGCAAACGTCGCTATCAACCAAGACCAAAGAGCTCACTCATGTGATGACACCAATGCTGATCTCAAGCTGAAGGTTTCCACTCTGGAGGAGGACCTTGAGGCCGGCAAAGCCAGGGATAAGAACATGTTGATAAACTAGCAAAACGAGAAGTCCTCGCTCTCCAATGCCAAGAACACCTTCAATGAACTGAAGAAGAGCCTGCAACTTTGGACAACTCGCCTTGTCGACATTGCAGAACGTCTCAGTGCACAACTGGCCATCATGGATATGGGGAGTTATATCTTCTCCAACAACGAGCAAGAGGCGGCAAGCGTCCGGCTAACTTTTTTCTTTGACAGCTTCATTACCGCACTGGAGAAACATCACGAAGACCGAGCTGACCAGTTTGCAAGTGAGTCCTGCAAGCTTTGCCATGACGTGTTGTTCAAAGTACTTGCCAAGATCATGCATCGCAATCCTGGCATCGATCTCTCCAAGGTCTTCACTAGCTTGCCGAAGGGGACCGACACCAGCGCCGCCGAAGCGCTTGTCGCTCCAATTGCCAATAGGGTTGGCGGAATTTCCAAGACTCAAGGCCAGCTCATGAAATAGCCTCTCCGATATTCTTTGTCGCAAGTGTCGTTCATGTAAAAGACAGTTATCCTAAGTTAGAGCTACACTATGCTTTTGATGTAATATAGCTTGTGCTATTGGATGAATGTATGCTATCTTCCTTGTTTTATTCTACCTTTGCATGTTTCTATACCCTACGTTTGTCGGGAACTTGTTGGTACACACACTCTTGCCACGAGCGCTTGGAGAACGGATCCTTAGCAGCCTGTTGGAAGTGTCGCTTCCGGCAAAAGATCACACTTGACGGTTTCCATGCAGGTACTTAAGTTGCTGAGCGGACTCGTAGCAAAGTAAGAGCGCAATCGATCGCGACAAGATTCCTTCGCGTGTAAGTTTTTCATACAAAGGCTAAAATCGTTCAAGGAAAATAGAAACTACAACAAAGAAATTTGTTTGAAAGTTTTCCAACTTAGCTTTTCTTTGATCTACTTCCTGTCGTAAATGATAACCTGAACATCACTTGGTATCCACACCATCACTCTCCCCGGGAAACTTGTACGGCGAGGAACCCTTCTATCCTTTGTGAAAAGGAAAGAAAAGAAAGAGGAGGCTAGAGACCTTGACAACTCATTAAGCATTTTATACAAGGTAGAATGCAGCACATCATGGCATGCATCATGCATTAAGTAAATATGTACTTTGACAAAGAGTTGTGAAACACTTAGATTTATTTCACTATGCATAGGGTCTGTTTCTGGCTTTATACAAAGGATTACATGTCTTGCCGGCCAACTTGTACCAAAGAGATTGTCATGCAACACGGCAACCACGCCTCACATTATGAAGATGCTCAATATTCTATGAGTTTTGTACTGGAGTGTCATCTTCGGTCTCTAGACGGACTGGGCTAGATCTAGTGACTTGAACTACCCGATAAGGGCCTTTCCATTTCGGTATCAACTTGTTTAATCCCTTCGCAGACTGAATCCGACGAGGAATAAGGTCACCTTTCTCAAGGCTCCGGGCATGTACTTTACGGCTATAGTAACGGCATCCTTCATAGGAGTAATGCCAATGGGAAGGCGGGCATCCTTCATAGGAGTAATGCCAATGAGAGCGAATAGGCTTCATCAAGCCAGCGAGTTGGGCGAGAGGATTTTGTTCGAGGGAGTTTTGGAGTCGCGCATTTTAATCGCCCCATCCATCAACTGCACGGCAGGTTGGAATTAGTCACCCAAAATAGAAAATACACCTGCAGCTCGCAATGGTCAACCCGAAACATTTTTGCATCCTTCTTTTGGCATCAAGAACACTGACTCATTCTCTTTTCTATTTCTTCCTCATATTCCATTTTACAACATATAAGCAATAATGGAGAGCTATAGCGGGAACTATATCAAACCATGATGCAACACATGCAAAAAGGAGAAACAAAACGGCCGAACACGGGGTGGCAAAAAAGAGCAGAAGGGGGGCAGAACAACGATAGTGCGGGAGAGAAGGCAGTAAACGTCACAATCATCGCGTTACAACCATGCCAACCCTTGCGTGTGCGTTCTACCATGAGCTTCTGCTAAAGAAACAGCCATGGAATACATCATTTGTTCTTCGATGCTCTCAGGACGGAAATGGCTTGCAACCATACTGTAATTGTCAGCAAAAGGCAACGGTAGCATTGTCCCCGCATCC
Organism: Triticum urartu; assembly: GCF_056163025.1. Classification (NCBI taxonomy): domain Eukaryota; kingdom Viridiplantae; phylum Streptophyta; class Magnoliopsida; order Poales; family Poaceae; genus Triticum; species Triticum urartu. The sequence goes on from NC_141878.1 coordinate 231,372,348, forward strand.
ACCACGATGTCCGAGCCGGCATAGCTTGTCCCGGCCTCTGCACCCTCTGACCAGTGGTCCGTTGAGCACTCTCCTTCCTCTCTTACCACTTCCCTTCTGCTGCAACTTGGCGCTATCCCGCTCCAGCTATCTGGTGAACTTTCCGCAGCACCCATGCTTCCACCAGCAATGTTGCACGGTCGGCGGAACATGTCAAAGACTGGGAACGCACTACTACCAGTCATGTAAGAGAAATCCATGCTTGATGGCTGGTGCTCAGCCATAGCAGCAACAGCACAAGAAAATCCACCAGGATGGGGCATTTCTAGAGGAGGAGCTGCAACGAATGCCTGCCTCTCACGCGTTGGTTGCTCAAAAGGCATAAAGCTCCCACAAGAAGGATTTCCTATACTTCCTTGCTCCTGCTAAGAGAGAGAATGTCAACATAATATTACAAGCATATACATATTCAAACTTTTCTGTACTATAAGATGGTCCACGAATTTTCCTAATTCAGCAGGGTGCCGTGCAAACAATCAAAGTACATGCATCACTTGAAGGAATTTGACACGAATTTTAGATTGCCCATCTGAACAACATTCAGTTTAGAAGATAAATTGCATCTCAACAATTCTAGAAGGAAATATATGGTGTCCTGTAACATAAGTTATGTTTCTTTATGAAATCAAAACAATTTAAAATCAAACTTCCAAGATCAAAGGTGAGACAATAATTTGGAACATACGCTTAATTGAAAAAAACATTGGTAGTCTAGGCTCAGATGACAATTAAATTATTCTGTTTATTACCAAAATACAAAGTAATGGCAGTACTTCGAAGAATTTGTCACGACAAGTAGATTGCACATCAATATCCAGTTTAAAAGATAAACCCCATCGCAACAGTTCTAGAAGAAAATAAGTGTGTGCGAAAGTGAAAATTTACTTAAGAACATATGGTCAACTGAAAAAGGTTAAGGAAACTAAAGGCAGTATAGCCTCTTATGAAAATCAAGATTATTTGTTTCTCGTCGAGTGATCCAGGATGGCAAAGCCTGCAAAGATCACCTTATTTTGCAGTTGATCTCAATCTCTTCGCTTAATCTTGTAACCATTAAAAACTAACAAGCACACAGTTAGGAACTACTCCCTCTGTAAAGTGATTTCTTTATAGAGGGAGTATATGCATGTTTCAGCAGGAATTGTCTGCAACAATAACAATCGTGTCTTGATACTCCTGTCTTCAAATATACCGTAAGAAGGGAAACAACAAAAATAAGTAGGACATCGTCATTAACTGCCAGCATACTGTTTGTAGAACAGTAACACAAATGAACTACTGTCAACTTGAAGGACAGAGAGAAAACAGTAAGAACAAAGAAAATAACCGTCATGTTTTCCGCAGCTCATATAGAAAACAATTTGATCCAACAAGTCGCATCATAATATTATTGAAATCGTACATCTTGCACAAACCAAATACTGTTCATTCAAGGGACATATAAGAACCTTTTCTTTACCTGAATTGAACGCCAAATCGCTTCCATAACCATCATGTCCTCTATGTTCATGTCTATGTTATCATCACTGTAATCAAAAGACAATTTACATAATGTCACACACCTACAGCATGAAGGATTACCTTGACCATGATCACATAATGCTATATATGCTTAATACAAGAAGGAGGTGGCAATCGTTGACTTGCGGCGGGGGGGGGGGGGGGGGCACATTTAGGGAACATCCTACCACGAAAGTAGGGTTTTTTCTTGTTGGGCTCTTTTTGGCTGCTTTGTTTGGCTTTGTCCATGTCATGACTAAATTCTCACCTAATTAAGAGAATGAGGTAAATCCTTTACTTCCATTTCAAAGTAAAACATGCTCATATTCAACCAAAAGATTATGGCTATTTTCTGTAAGACTATTAACTACTTAGTTTATTACTTTTTCCAAAAGCAACGCTTCCATGAGATGCTGATGAGAAGTTTTAGGTTTCAACATGAAAGGGGTCTAATTTTCTTTGAATTCCGTCCAGTCATACACATACGGTCATAACCTACTACCTCCGTCCCAAAATATAAGACGTTTTTGCAGTTCATATAAGACATTTTGAACTGCAAAAACGTCTTATATTTTGGGACGGAGGTATATTTAATAAAGCTTAAGAGGTGAAAACCAAGATTCGGCCAAATGCTCTTTGGAACCTCAACTTCATTCTGGCTCGAGCATTTCCTCCCTACTCTATCAGTTTCTGCAGTTCCACGATTACAAAAGAGCCCCCTCGTTTAGTCCGAACTGAACAGATCCTGTCATTTACTAGTACGTAGCATAAAAAAAACCTATCCTGGTCACATTTTGTACCTTTCAGCAACTGAAGCATGGAGGCTTCAATTTGACAACCTAGCTCAAGGATAAGAGGTAATTTCAATTACTGAGATACTGATAGGCTTTAGTGTACACACCAGACAAAAGTAGTTAACCTGTTATGTGGGCCAGCCCATCAAACGTGGAGTCTTATCTCTTAATTAGAGTGCTAGTTGATGAAGCAACTTTGTTAGGAAAGATTCCAGTCACTTTAGAGATCGTATTAGAATTTGAATATTTACTGGCTTGTGTTGGTCGAGTCTTGTCTACTATATAAAGGGCCGACCCCTCTCAATACAGCAGGGAAGAATGTTGTCGTTTATTTTTATCTACTTTTCAGTAATTAGGGTTATGTCAGTAGAAGATCCTTCCAATTTGGTATCGGAGCCATCACGGGCAAAGAAATCCTACCACGAAAGTAGGGTTTTTTCTTGTTGGGCTCTTTTTGGCTGCTTTGTTTGGCTTTGTCCATGTCATGACTAAATTCTCACCTAATTAAGGGAATGAGGTAAATCCTTTACTTCCATTTCAAAGTAAAACATGCTCATATTCAACCAAAAGATTATGGCTATTTTCTGTAAGACTATTAATTACTTAGTTTATTACTTTTTCCAAAAGCAACGCTTCCATGAGATGCTGATGAGAAGTTTTAGGTTTCAACATGAAAGGGGTCTAATTTTCTTTGAATTCCGTCCAGTCATACACATACGGTCATAACCTACTACCTCCGTCCCAAAATATAAGACGTTTTTGCAGTTCATATAAGACATTTTGAACTGCAAAAACGTCTTATATTTTGGGACGGAGGTATATTTAATAAAGCTTAAGAGGTGAAAACCAAGATTCGGCCAAATGCTCTTTGGAACCTCAACTTCATTCTGGCTCGAGCATTTCCTCCCTACTCTATCAGTTTCTGCAGTTCCACGATTACAAAAGAGCCCCCTCGTTTAGTCCGAACTGAACAGATCCTGTCATTTACTAGTACGTAGCATAAAAAAAACCTATCCTGGTCACATTTTGTACCTTTCAGCAACTGAAGCATGGAGGCTTCAATTTGACAACCTAGCTCAAGGATAAGAGGTAATTTCAATTACTGAGATACTGATAGGCTTTAGTGTACACACCAGACAAAAGTAGTTAACCTGTTATGTGGGCCAGCCCATCAAACGTGGAGTCTTATCTCTTAATTAGAGTGCTAGTTGATGAAGCAACTTTGTTAGGAAAGATTCCAGTCACTTTAGAGATCGTATTAGAATTTGAATATATTTACTGGCTTGTGTTGGTGTCGAGTCTTGTCTACTATATAAAGGGCCGACCCCTCTCAATACAGCAGGGAAGAATGTTGTCGTTTATTTTTATCTACTTTTCAGTAATTAGGGTTATGTCAGTAGAAGATCCTTCCAATTTGGTATCGGAGCCATCACGGGCAAAGAAATCCTACCACGAAAGTAGGGTTTTTTCTTGTTGGGCTCTTTTTGGCTGCTTTGTTTGGCTTTGTCCATGTCATGACTAAATTCTCACCTAATTAAGGGAATGAGGTAAATCCTTTACTTCCATTTCAAAGTAAAACATGCTCATATTCAACCAAAAGATTATGGCTATTTTCTGTAAGACTATTAATTACTTAGTTTATTACTTTTTCCAAAAGCAACGCTTCCATGAGATGCTGATGAGAAGTTTTAGGTTTCAACATGAAAGGGGTCTAATTTTCTTTGAATTCCGTCCAGTCATACACATACGGTCATAACCTACTACCTCCGTCCCAAAATATAAGACGTTTTTGCAGTTCATATAAGACATTTTGAACTGCAAAAACGTCTTATATTTTGGGACGGAGGTATATTTAATAAAGCTTAAGAGGTGAAAACCAAGATTCGGCCAAATGCTCTTTGGAACCTCAACTTCATTCTGGCTCGAGCATTTCCTCCCTACTCTATCAGTTTCTGCAGTTCCACGATTACAAAAGAGCCCCCTCGTTTAGTCCGAACTGAACAGATCCTGTCATTTACTAGTACGTAGCATAAAAAAAACCTATCCTGGTCACATTTTGTACCTTTCAGCAACTGAAGCATGGAGGCTTCAATTTGACAACCTAGCTCAAGGATAAGAGGTAATTTCAATTACTGAGATACTGATAGGCTTTAGTGTACACACCAGACAAAAGTAGTTAACCTGTTATGTGGGCCAGCCCATCAAACGTGGAGTCTTATCTCTTAATTAGAGTGCTAGTTGATGAAGCAACTTTGTTAGGAAAGATTCCAGTCACTTTAGAGATCGTATTAGAATTTGAATATATTTACTGGCTTGTGTTGGTGTCGAGTCTTGTCTACTATATAAAGGGCCGACCCCTCTCAATACAGCAGGGAAGAATGTTGTCGTTTATTTTTATCTACTTTTCAGTAATTAGGGTTATGTCAGTAGAAGATCCTTCCAATTTGGTATCGGAGCCATCACGGGCAAAGAAATCCTACCACGAAAGTAGGGTTTTTTCTTGTTGGGCTCTTTTTGGCTGCTTTGTTTGGCTTTGTCCATGTCATGACTAAATTCTCACCTAATTAAGGGAATGAGGTAAATCCTTTACTTCCATTTCAAAGTAAAACATGCTCATATTCAACCAAAAGATTATGGCTATTTTCTGTAAGACTATTAATTACTTAGTTTATTACTTTTTCCAAAAGCAACGCTTCCATGAGATGCTGATGAGAAGTTTTAGGTTTCAACATGAAAGGGGTCTAATTTTCTTTGAATTCCGTCCAGTCATACACATACGGTCATAACCTACTACCTCCGTCCCAAAATATAAGACGTTTTTGCAGTTCATATAAGACATTTTGAACTGCAAAAACGTCTTATATTTTGGGACGGAGGTATATTTAATAAAGCTTAAGAGGTGAAAACCAAGATTCGGCCAAATGCTCTTTGGAACCTCAACTTCATTCTGGCTCGAGCATTTCCTCCCTACTCTATCAGTTTCTGCAGTTCCACGATTACAAAAGAGCCCCCTCGTTTAGTCCGAACTGAACAGATCCTGTCATTTACTAGTACGTAGCATAAAAAAAACCTATCCTGGTCACATTTTGTACCTTTCAGCAACTGAAGCATGGAGGCTTCAATTTGACAACCTAGCTCAAGGATAAGAGGTAATTTCAATTACTGAGATACTGATAGGCTTTAGTGTACACACCAGACAAAAGTAGTTAACCTGTTATGTGGGCCAGCCCATCAAACGTGGAGTCTTATCTCTTAATTAGAGTGCTAGTTGATGAAGCAACTTTGTTAGGAAAGATTCCAGTCACTTTAGAGATCGTATTAGAATTTGAATATATTTACTGGCTTGTGTTGGTGTCGAGTCTTGTCTACTATATAAAGGGCCGACCCCTCTCAATACAGCAGGGAAGAATGTTGTCGTTTATTTTTATCTACTTTTCAGTAATTAGGGTTATGTCAGTAGAAGATCCTTCCAATTTGGTATCGGAGCCATCACGGGCAAAGAAATCCTACCACGAAAGTAGGGTTTTTTCTTGTTGGGCTCTTTTTGGCTGCTTTGTTTGGCTTTGTCCATGTCATGACTAAATTCTCACCTAATTAAGGGAATGAGGTAAATCCTTTACTTCCATTTCAAAGTAAAACATGCTCATATTCAACCAAAAGATTATGGCTATTTTCTGTAAGACTATTAATTACTTAGTTTATTACTTTTTCCAAAAGCAACGCTTCCATGAGATGCTGATGAGAAGTTTTAGGTTTCAACATGAAAGGGGTCTAATTTTCTTTGAATTCCGTCCAGTCATACACATACGGTCATAACCTACTACCTCCGTCCCAAAATATAAGACGTTTTTGCAGTTCATATAAGACATTTTGAACTGCAAAAACGTCTTATATTTTGGGACGGAGGTATATTTAATAAAGCTTAAGAGGTGAAAACCAAGATTCGGCCAAATGCTCTTTGGAACCTCAACTTCATTCTGGCTCGAGCATTTCCTCCCTACTCTATCAGTTTCTGCAGTTCCACGATTACAAAAGAGCCCCCTCGTTTAGTCCGAACTGAACAGATCCTGTCATTTACTAGTACGTAGCATAAAAAAAACCTATCCTGGTCACATTTTGTACCTTTCAGCAACTGAAGCATGGAGGCTTCAATTTGACAACCTAGCTCAAGGATAAGAGGTAATTTCAATTACTGAGATACTGATAGGCTTTAGTGTACACACCAGACAAAAGTAGTTAACCTGTTATGTGGGCCAGCCCATCAAACGTGGAGTCTTATCTCTTAATTAGAGTGCTAGTTGATGAAGCAACTTTGTTAGGAAAGATTCCAGTCACTTTAGAGATCGTATTAGAATTTGAATATATTTACTGGCTTGTGTTGGTGTCGAGTCTTGTCTACTATATAAAGGGCCGACCCCTCTCAATACAGCAGGGAAGAATGTTGTCGTTTATTTTTATCTACTTTTCAGTAATTAGGGTTATGTCAGTAGAAGATCCTTCCAATTTGGTATCGGAGCCATCACGGGCAAAGAAATCCTACCACGAAAGTAGGGTTTTTTCTTGTTGGGCTCTTTTTGGCTGCTTTGTTTGGCTTTGTCCATGTCATGACTAAATTCTCACCTAATTAAGGGAATGAGGTAAATCCTTTACTTCCATTTCAAAGTAAAACATGCTCATATTCAACCAAAAGATTATGGCTATTTTCTGTAAGACTATTAATTACTTAGTTTATTACTTTTTCCAAAAGCAACGCTTCCATGAGATGCTGATGAGAAGTTTTAGGTTTCAACATGAAAGGGGTCTAATTTTCTTTGAATTCCGTCCAGTCATACACATACGGTCATAACCTACTACCTCCGTCCCAAAATATAAGACGTTTTTGCAGTTCATATAAGACATTTTGAACTGCAAAAACGTCTTATATTTTGGGACGGAGGTATATTTAATAAAGCTTAAGAGGTGAAAACCAAGATTCGGCCAAATGCTCTTTGGAACCTCAACTTCATTCTGGCTCGAGCATTTCCTCCCTACTCTATCAGTTTCTGCAGTTCCACGATTACAAAAGAGCCCCCTCGTTTAGTCCGAACTGAACAGATCCTGTCATTTACTAGTACGTAGCATAAAAAAAACCTATCCTGGTCACATTTTGTACCTTTCAGCAACTGAAGCATGGAGGCTTCAATTTGACAACCTAGCTCAAGGATAAGAGGTAATTTCAATTACTGAGATACTGATAGGCTTTAGTGTACACACCAGACAAAAGTAGTTAACCTGTTATGTGGGCCAGCCCATCAAACGTGGAGTCTTATCTCTTAATTAGAGTGCTAGTTGATGAAGCAACTTTGTTAGGAAAGATTCCAGTCACTTTAGAGATCGTATTAGAATTTGAATATATTTACTGGCTTGTGTTGGTGTCGAGTCTTGTCTACTATATAAAGGGCCGACCCCTCTCAATACAGCAGGGAAGAATGTTGTCGTTTATTTTTATCTACTTTTCAGTAATTAGGGTTATGTCAGTAGAAGATCCTTCCAATTTGGTATCGGAGCCATCACGGGCAAAGAAATCCTACCACGAAAGTAGGGTTTTTTCTTGTTGGGCTCTTTTTGGCTGCTTTGTTTGGCTTTGTCCATGTCATGACTAAATTCTCACCTAATTAAGGGAATGAGGTAAATCCTTTACTTCCATTTCAAAGTAAAACATGCTCATATTCAACCAAAAGATTATGGCTATTTTCTGTAAGACTATTAATTACTTAGTTTATTACTTTTTCCAAAAGCAACGCTTCCATGAGATGCTGATGAGAAGTTTTAGGTTTCAACATGAAAGGGGTCTAATTTTCTTTGAATTCCGTCCAGTCATACACATACGGTCATAACCTACTACCTCCGTCCCAAAATATAAGACGTTTTTGCAGTTCATATAAGACATTTTGAACTGCAAAAACGTCTTATATTTTGGGACGGAGGTATATTTAATAAAGCTTAAGAGGTGAAAACCAAGATTCGGCCAAATGCTCTTTGGAACCTCAACTTCATTCTGGCTCGAGCATTTCCTCCCTACTCTATCAGTTTCTGCAGTTCCACGATTACAAAAGAGCCCCCTCGTTTAGTCCGAACTGAACAGATCCTGTCATTTACTAGTACGTAGCATAAAAAAAACCTATCCTGGTCACATTTTGTACCTTTCAGCAACTGAAGCATGGAGGCTTCAATTTGACAACCTAGCTCAAGGATAAGAGGTAATTTCAATTACTGAGATACTGATAGGCTTTAGTGTACACACCAGACAAAAGTAGTTAACCTGTTATGTGGGCCAGCCCATCAAACGTGGAGTCTTATCTCTTAATTAGAGTGCTAGTTGATGAAGCAACTTTGTTAGGAAAGATTCCAGTCACTTTAGAGATCGTATTAGAATTTGAATATATTTACTGGCTTGTGTTGGTGTCGAGTCTTGTCTACTATATAAAGGGCCGACCCCTCTCAATACAGCAGGGAAGAATGTTGTCGTTTATTTTTATCTACTTTTCAGTAATTAGGGTTATGTCAGTAGAAGATCCTTCCAATTTGGTATCGGAGCCATCACGGGCAAAGAAATCCTACCACGAAAGTAGGGTTTTTTCTTGTTGGGCTCTTTTTGGCTGCTTTGTTTGGCTTTGTCCATGTCATGACTAAATTCTCACCTAATTAAGGGAATGAGGTAAATCCTTTACTTCCATTTCAAAGTAAAACATGCTCATATTCAACCAAAAGATTATGGCTATTTTCTGTAAGACTATTAATTACTTAGTTTATTACTTTTTCCAAAAGCAACGCTTCCATGAGATGCTGATGAGAAGTTTTAGGTTTCAACATGAAAGGGGTCTAATTTTCTTTGAATTCCGTCCAGTCATACACATACGGTCATAACCTACTACCTCCGTCCCAAAATATAAGACGTTTTTGCAGTTCATATAAGACATTTTGAACTGCAAAAACGTCTTATATTTTGGGACGGAGGTATATTTAATAAAGCTTAAGAGGTGAAAACCAAGATTCGGCCAAATGCTCTTTGGAACCTCAACTTCATTCTGGCTCGAGCATTTCCTCCCTACTCTATCAGTTTCTGCAGTTCCACGATTACAAAAGAGCCCCCTCGTTTAGTCCGAACTGAACAGATCCTGTCATTTACTAGTACGTAGCATAAAAAAAACCTATCCTGGTCACATTTTGTACCTTTCAGCAACTGAAGCATGGAGGCTTCAATTTGACAACCTAGCTCAAGGATAAGAGGTAATTTCAATTACTGAGATACTGATAGGCTTTAGTGTACACACCAGACAAAAGTAGTTAACCTGTTATGTGGGCCAGCCCATCAAACGTGGAGTCTTATCTCTTAATTAGAGTGCTAGTTGATGAAGCAACTTTGTTAGGAAAGATTCCAGTCACTTTAGAGATCGTATTAGAATTTGAATATATTTACTGGCTTGTGTTGGTGTCGAGTCTTGTCTACTATATAAAGGGCCGACCCCTCTCAATACAGCAGGGAAGAATGTTGTCGTTTATTTTTATCTACTTTTCAGTAATTAGGGTTATGTCAGTAGAAGATCCTTCCAATTTGGTATCGGAGCCATCACGGGCAAAGAAATCCTACCACGAAAGTAGGGTTTTTTCTTGTTGGGCTCTTTTTGGCTGCTTTGTTTGGCTTTGTCCATGTCATGACTAAATTCTCACCTAATTAAGGGAATGAGGTAAATCCTTTACTTCCATTTCAAAGTAAAACATGCTCATATTCAACCAAAAGATTATGGCTATTTTCTGTAAGACTATTAATTACTTAGTTTATTACTTTTTCCAAAAGCAACGCTTCCATGAGATGCTGATGAGAAGTTTTAGGTTTCAACATGAAAGGGGTCTAATTTTCTTTGAATTCCGTCCAGTCATACACATACGGTCATAACCTACTACCTCCGTCCCAAAATATAAGACGTTTTTGCAGTTCATATAAGACATTTTGAACTGCAAAAACGTCTTATATTTTGGGACGGAGGTATATTTAATAAAGCTTAAGAGGTGAAAACCAAGATTCGGCCAAATGCTCTTTGGAACCTCAACTTCATTCTGGCTCGAGCATTTCCTCCCTACTCTATCAGTTTCTGCAGTTCCACGATTACAAAAGAGCCCCCTCGTTTAGTCCGAACTGAACAGATCCTGTCATTTACTAGTACGTAGCATAAAAAAAACCTATCCTGGTCACATTTTGTACCTTTCAGCAACTGAAGCATGGAGGCTTCAATTTGACAACCTAGCTCAAGGATAAGAGGTAATTTCAATTACTGAGATACTGATAGGCTTTAGTGTACACACCAGACAAAAGTAGTTAACCTGTTATGTGGGCCAGCCCATCAAACGTGGAGTCTTATCTCTTAATTAGAGTGCTAGTTGATGAAGCAACTTTGTTAGGAAAGATTCCAGTCACTTTAGAGATCGTATTAGAATTTGAATATATTTACTGGCTTGTGTTGGTGTCGAGTCTTGTCTACTATATAAAGGGCCGACCCCTCTCAATACAGCAGGGAAGAATGTTGTCGTTTATTTTTATCTACTTTTCAGTAATTAGGGTTATGTCAGTAGAAGATCCTTCCAATTTGGTATCGGAGCCATCACGGGCAAAGAAATTGAGATCAAGGCAGTGGAGCAGATGACGATCATCACAAAGCAATTGGAGACCTTCACACGCCAACAAGCGGAGGACTAAGCGCTCCTCACCGGGCTGATGCAGCGCTTGACGGAGCTCAAGCAAAGGCCGCTGGCCCTGCCCCCACCGCCATATTCCATCGGCTGCAGCAGCCGCCCATGATGCCACTTCCCCGTTTGAGGCCCTCCTACCCAGCAACAACGCGCCCCTGGAGCTTCCCTTCGCCAACAGAACCTCTGGTATCCCTTTTTCCAGCAAGGGAATCGCCACCGTCGGCAGACCTCCACCCGCCAGGCAGATTGCCCACCCCCACTACCCATTCACTTTCCTGCTTTCCACCTTCTAATTCCCCTTGCAACACAACCCTGTGCCAACCGCTGCCAACCACCTCAGCCGTCAACACCCTTGTCGGGGGTGTCGTGCGACATATGCCAAAGGATGGCTTATCATGGAGGGGGCTAATAAGACGTCGCCGGTGCCAGGAAACGGGATGAGGCGAAGACATGCACGCCGGCGAATCTTACCCAGGTTCGGGGCTCTCCTAGGAGATAACACCCCTAGTCCTGCTCTGCGGGGTCTCCGCATGATCACTAACTCGACAAGAGTGGCTACAAGATGCTCCTCGAGCTGTTTCTCTACAGGAAGAAGAACAAGGCTAGCCCTAACTCCCTCTGTGTGTGTGTGTGTTTCTAAGAATCTGAACCCTTTGCATGGGTACCCTGGGGGTTTATATAGGCCTACCCCCCAGGGGTACAATGGTAATCCGGCCAGGTGTGGGCCCAGGCCGTCAGTGTCTCTTGTGGCCGGCTTCTCCGCTGGCAGCTGGGGCCCCCCGACTGGTGGGCCCTGCCGGCTGTCTTGTACTTGACCGACAGGCCGCGCCCGCCGCTTGCGGGCCTTGCTAGCGGCTCATCACTGTAGTCGTGCTTCTAATGACGCTTAAGAAGGGGAGGGCCGTTCACTGTAGCCACTCCCCATTGCTCCCGCTGATGGTGCACAAACTCTTAAGAAGGGGAGGACCGCCTGCTGGAAGCCGGCCACTCCCTTAGCCGGCTAGCTGAGCTTGCCGCCTTCTGGCTTTCCATGGGCTGGTAGGACCCGCCGCTTGCGGGCCGTACCGACAGCTCGTCATGGGAGCTGGGTCCCTCCTGTCTTGGGTGATGTCATGGGCGAAGGGGCTACAGTGCCGCGCTGTGCGGGAGATCGCCAACCGGTACGGCGCACTGTAGCCACGACCCGCCCTGGATTTGAGGGTGGCAGGCTTCTTTGTAGCCACGCCTCGTCTCATCGCATTCATGGTGACTCAGACTTTGAGGGTGTTTGGGGCCGCCTGCTAGAAGGCGGCTCTAGGAGCCGGCCCCTCTCGCAACCAGCCGCTCGGACCAGCCGGCCACAAGAAGGCGGCGGTCAATCTCTGAGGCCTGAGGGGCGCAGTCGACCCCGATGTCTTGAAACGCCATGGGGGGCAGATGAGGCTACCTATGGCCAATAACTCCGACAGTAGTCCCCGAAGCTGGCGGGTCGCCACGGCTGACAAGGTGAAGGTGCCCCGGCAGCTTCCTACTTCGTAAAGTTTTGGTTGCTTGCGGGGTCCGTCTTCTGGAGTGCCGGCTGTCAGGAGCCGCCCGGGGCCTGACAAGCCGACTGGTGGAATTCGAACAGTCGCGGCAGGAAGCACGCGGCGCGCTGGCTAGGTGCCTAGGCTAGCCGCCCGCCGCATGCTCGCCACGCGGCGATAGCTGGCCGGGCCAGCCCGCCAGCCCACGCTTGATGGGACGCATGAGCAAGCCGGGCCCGCCACTACCGGGCCTCGGCACGCGCGCGGATCCGCTGCGGCCGAGGCGGGCGGTTGGGATCCCGTGCGCTTTTACCACGCGCCATTACAGCGCGGTAAACGCGGGGCCGTGGGGTCGTGGGTGCAGTAAATCCCACGATCCCACGCCCCGCCCCCTCGGCTTCGTAGCAGAGGGCTATAAGTAGAGGGAGAGGGGAGGGGCAGTGGCACGCGCGCCCTCCCCTCACTCTTTCTTCTTCTCCACCGCTGCCGCACTCCTTGCTCGCCGTAGTGCTACCGCGGCTCATCGTCGTCGCCGAGCTTCTTCTCCGCCGACCCCCTTCTCCTCCGCCGCGAGTCCGCGCGCTCGCCGCAGTCCTCGAGTCGCCATGGAATCTGAACCCTTTCTATGTGAGTGTGTTTCTAAGAATCTGAACCCTTTGCATGGGTGCCCTGGGGGGTTTATATAGGCCTACCCCCAGGGGTACAATGGTAATCCGGCCGGGTGTGGGCCTAGGCCGTCAGTGTCTCTTGTGACCAGCTTCTCCGCTGGCAGCTGAGGCCCACCGACTGGTGGGCCCTGCCGGCTGTCTTGTACTTGGCCGACAGGCCGCACCCGCCGCTTGCGGGCCTTGTTGACGGCTCATCACTGTAGTCGTGCTTCTAATGACGCTTGCTTGGTCAGGGGAGGTGTGGCTACAGTCCCGCCGCTTGGTGGCCGTTCATTGTAGCCACTCCCCATTTCTTCCGGCTGATGGTGTACAAACTCTTAAGGGGAGGGCCGCCTGCTGGAAGCCGGCCTCTCCCTTAGCCGGCTAGCTGAGCTTGCCGCCTTTTGGCTTTCCATGGGCTGGTAGGACCCGCCGCTTGCGGACCGTACCGACAGCCCGTCATGGGAGCTGGGTCCCTCCTATCTTGGGTAATGTCATGGGCGAAGGGGCTACAGTGTCGCGCCATGCGGGAGATCGCCAACCGGTACGGCGCACTGCAGCCACGACCCGCCCTGGGTTCGAGGGTGGCAGGCTTCTCTGTAGCCACGCCTCATCTCATCGCATTCATGGTGGCTCAGACTTTGAGGGTGTTTGGGGCCGCCTGCTAGAAGCCGGCCCCTCTAGGGGCCCGCCTTCTAGGAGCCGGCCCCTCTCGCACCCGACCGCTCTGACCAGCAGGCCACAAGAAGGCGGCGGTCAATCTCTGAGGCCTGAGAGGCGCAGTCGGCCCCGATGTCTTGAAACGCCATGGGGGGCAGATGAGGCTACCCATGGCCAATAACTCCAACAACCCTTTTACCACCTCCAGCCATCTCCTTACTTGCCATAGCCACCCCCTAACATCAATCTGGGCCACTTGGCACTCCCACTCTGCAGCCCAAATCCCACACCAATTTTTCACCCACTTATCAGCAAAAGCAACCCAACCATCAGCAGCAGCGGCCACAGATTTTCGCCGCCGCCTCTACCACCTTCATGCCTCCACCTGCCAACCGATTTCATACGCCGTTATGGCCATGCCCCCCTCCACAACCCATCTATGGATCCACCCGCCCTTCACCTCCCTTCTAACCCTGCCTAACCATCACCTCGGCTCTGATTCGGGTTCCATCATGCCCCGCTTCCGCAACCTTGAATTCCCAATATATGATGGCTTGGTCGACCCTCTTGGTTGGCTCAATAGGTGCGAGCAGTTATTTGTGGACAGCACACTGCAGCCTACCACCTCACCAAATGACGCTCAACTCTGGTACTTACAGCTCAAGGCGATTTCGGCATGCCGACATGGGAGTGGTCCAAGGAGGCTTGCCACGTTCAGTTTGTGTCGTCACTTCACGCAAATGCCTTGGGTGTGTGTTTGTGCGTCTGCTGTTCACTTCCTCGGCCACATACTACCAGTGGCGGAGCTACACACGAACAAAACAATGTCATGGCCCGCCCAGCCCTAGACCAATATACAAAGGGGTGTTGTACCAAAATTTGGGATCCCCTGTAGCCTAACCCGTCTGGCCCGCCCAACATTTTAACTATAGCTCCGCCAGTGCAGACTACACTAGCAGGTTTCTAGCACTATGTGTCGCAACAATGAGCCATTAACACAGTCCCAACAACGGTTTCTGTACACAACAGGGCTGCCCGGTGGTCTTCGCATTGACGTCGAGCTTCAACGGCCATCTGACCTCCACATCCCCATCTCCTTCACCAAGGCCTATGAGCAGCGGCCTTACCCTCCAACAGCGTCATCACACCAGCGTTCTGGGCCTACAAGACCCTTCTGCCCCTCCGATCTTCTTGCAGTCAACACAACTACAATACCTTCCCCGCCAGCACCACTAGCACATGTTCTGTTGTGGACCACTCCAGAGCCAGCCCCGCCACGGCAGGTTCAGCGTCTCACTCAAGTTGAGTTAGCAGAACGCCGTCCTCGAGGCCTTTGCTTCAACTGTGACGAGATTTATGTTCAGGGTCACCTGTACGCGCAGCTTCTCTTCATCGAGGCTGATCACTACGACCAAGATAACTCCACAACTAGTAACACCCAAGGTCCCCGGGGAGGTAATTGATAACCTACAGCTTGCAGACAAGCTGTTTTTCAAGGATGGGAGAGATGTTGTGTGGGCCAGCCCATCAAAACATGGAGTCTTATCCCGAGTCCTAGTTGATGAAGCAACTCTGTTAGGAAAGAGTCCAGCCAGTTTAGAGATTGTATTAGAGTTTGAATAGATTTACCGGCTTGTTGGTCAAGTCTTGTCTACTATATAAAGGGGCTGCCCCTCTCAATAAAACAGAGAAGAATATGGACATTTACTTTTATCTACTTTTCAGTAATTAGGGTTATGTCAGTAGTTGATCCTTCCGTTACCATTTCTGTTTTGGACCGATAGGACTTCCACAACGAACCACAAGCTTGGTGTAATGATGAGCATCCTACCAGTTTAGCCATCAATCCAACATGACACATTACACAAAGAGATGCTACTGGTCTATGCAATCTGTCAGTATTTGAAACTTTCAGGTCTGAACTCTCTAGTGTTGTAATGTGCAAGAAAGTCCCCAAAAAGAGAAGGTCGCTCCTTTTACAAGTGTGTAGAGAATTTTTGTGCTAAATTAATAACCAAAACTGCCTGGCGTTCACCCTTGGGTTGAAGATCAACTATTCCTTTACATAGAGAAGGTACAAATATAGTTTAAGGTGTAGCGGTTAGGTCAACAAGGTTTGGCACACCCAACGACCAACATATAAACATTGTTTTGCCGCAAAGGCCAACCTGTCTGGTTTTCACCCTGGGGTTGAAGACCAATTATTTTATTGCACTCATAGGGAAGGTAAGAATACAGTGTTGATGTGTAGCCGTTAGCTCAACTGGGGTCGGCACACTCATTGTTTTCCTGCATAGGCCAACTACAGAGCATTCAATCTGAACAGAAAATGACTTCAAAAACTAATTCCTTCTTAAGATCGTTCCCCTCGAACAAAATTGTACAGAATTGTTCGAAATGATTGCTTTGTACCAATTATTCCACCACATTCATAGAGAAGGTCAGTATATGGTGTTCAAGGAAGATATTAGCCACGTTGGGTTGGCACACTCAAAGCATGATCAAAATACAAGTATTCTTTCCCGCATTGAGCCATTGACTAACTAAAGAACATTCAATTTAGACAGGAAATAACTATAAACTCCACTTGTGATTTTTAATAAACTAAATCATTTTGTAACTCTAGTGCTATGTTAACTTGAATGGTGTAGACCAGGGTGGATTACACAAACGATTGGAATGCAGAATGCAAGTGTAAAGTGAAGACATTCAGGGTCAGAAGTCCAGCAGCTCTTGGTGGTAGGCCTGCCATCTATATTCGATTCAATGGTCAGTCATTGTTATCTACATTTAATCCAATGGCTAGTACTTTATGCTTCAGATACTCCCTGCTTTTAGAGTAGCTGTCATCTGATGTGTAGTATATAGCCTTTTGGAACAGTTGGTACGAATGGCATATGGATTTTCTTGTTAAAATGAATTTGTCCAACAATATGAGCTTCGGTAAAGTATGATGGAACATAAAACATAAAACAACATACCGAGTATGCCTAGAATGGAAAGACCGCATGTTAGCCTGAGCAGAACATGAAGGCTCAGACGAACAACATTCAGTTTCTTGCTGGGTACATTGGTACGATGGCACTGCAACGAACATAGTAAATTGCAAGTTATCAGATTAAGCTACAGAAAAATTGACATTATTAAATGTGTACATTTGTCGTATCTAGTGCAGACCTGAATAGGATGTGCTGCAAATATCTCGATACTCCACTTCTGTTGTTGGAGCGATTGTTCTGCTAGAAGAGCACCTACTCTGTTTTCTTTTCATCTTATCCTCTTCGTCTTGAAGTGCTTGCTGCCGCACCCTCATCTGTGCTTCAATGACTTTCTGTTCTTCCTGTAACAAAATTTATACAAGATAAAGTAAATGAATTTGGCTTTCTAATATCAACACAAAAACAAACACATTAGGGAATAAGACTTACAAATTGCTCTATGCTCCTTTCCTCCTTTGTCTTTACACCACGATACTCCACAGCATAGTTGGGGGTTTTGCAAAATGGGCATCTTTATTGGTTAAGTGTTACCGTGAGAATTGACAAGGCCCATACATTACTTACCAATACAGGATATTTGAAACAAGAACAGAGATGGTATGAAGGATACTGTGTAGGTCGAGCAGTATGAGTTGGTTTCATTTGAAGAAAGCACTCTGCAAAATACCAAACAAGACATGTAAGGAAATTTGCACCTAACAAGTAACACACAATCACTGGTAGTAGCTAGTAGGACAGATACATTACCTGTACATATCCCTTTCGAGCAACATTTTGATCGGTTAAGGCTTGGGTAGTACTACAATTAAGAAAAAAAACATGCATTTTTTAGGACAGGGGAAATTACAGTGGTTCCCAAATTAGGAGAATCTTATTAACAAGTTAAAAAACTCGGGACATGGTAGAAGTGCTAAATAACAGAAACTCCTATAATATAATGTCCATCTTTGCATTCGACAAATTCATCTAGAAATTTTGAGATAATGATAAAATGTAACAGAATTGCAGACACAATCCAATTGTAGTAACACTAATTGCAGTAACGATTAAACTATAGTAGCATTAAACATGTACTTGGTGACACATAAATGCACACGAAGTCGATACCATTTTCAGTTTTCAAGCAAGATAGAACTATCCAAAGTATCCTGGAAACTGAAGCAACGGCTAAACCCATTCACCAGAATCAGGCACTTTACGCAAGCCGGTCAAGAGCACTTCTAGTACCAAAAGATTCAACATAATGAACAGTTTTACCACAAGAACTCTCTAGAGTCTATAAAGATTTCAATCGAAGGTGCAATATCTCAGACCAATTAGTCAATCATTTCTTTGTGAATTAGTCAAATTATACTCCTTCCCACTAGCGTTAAGAGTTAGTCTTGTCATATACCAAAGAGATGCATGAATGGTAGAACAAGTCAATTTGAGTATGGAAAAATGTATTAGGATAATCCTTGTGTCCTGTAGTCGCAGACTAGCAGCCCTTATAGGTATTTTGGTCTTAGGTGGCTTATATAGTAGTTAAGGAAGACAAGATAAGGTGAGCTGTAATAGCTAGCTGTAGTTTCCAGGGCACAAAGCTAGGCTGAGCTGTGTGGGTCGGCTACTGTAGCAGTCAGCTATTGTAGAACTCCCCTACAGCCTACATAAGAAGCAGGCACCCCATATGTAGAATGAAGCTTGTAGTACTTGAGATATCAAATAAAGCTTCCTACTAGTGGTAAGCTCTTTGTGTACGTGGGTGTGAAGCACATCTCTTTAGAGAGAGTCCTGGGCAGCAGCTAGAGAGCTAGTGATTCTAACAATTGGTATCCGAGCCCTGTGTCTTAGCTTGAGTGAGAGATGGAGAAAGGAGAGATTGTTTCCCTTAGATATCCTATGCTCACAAAGAGCAGCTACTTGGCATGGTCCATCAAGATGGAGTTTGGAATGCTGCTTTGTGTTGAGCCAAAAGATCCTAAGGTACCCACAGAGGAGAAGAAGGATCAAATGGCGTTGGCGGCCATTTACCAAGGGGTACTAGAGGACATGCTCTTCCTGGTGTCTGAAAAGGAGAATCATGCACATGGGTGCTGAGCGCATGAAGGATTCCAAGATACAAACTCTCAAGACAGATTGGCTGATGCAAACACAGGCACCTAGCACAAGTGCTACTACGTTTTGCAAAGAAAAGGTGTTAACGAATTGTGTTACTTAATGACGAAAATTACAATTAAATCGTGCCTAGGTTGAGTGAAATTGTAAGATTCAAAGACATGAATTAGAAGGCATTGAGTACAATCACGTGAATACTCATGCACCTCCTCCCTGACGGGCTCACGGCAGCGGCACTCTACGGCAGAACAAATGCAACTACTACTAATGGACCTAAGCAATACGCAGTGACGCATCAAACGTACGTTCCATCCCAATGAGATGCAAGCCACCGTGACCAGGCGGGGCACTCAAGCAACCACCAACATCTGGAATTTGCGGGTGGGGAGAGAGACTGGGGAGAGGATAAAGATCTGTTACCAGGAAGCAGATGGGGCACTCCTCCAGGTCACCCCCCGCGGCGTCGTCAGCCCCCGGGTAGCAGGGCGCGAGCTTGGCCTCGAGGATCAACTTGCGTAGCTTCTTCTGGTCGATATCCCTGTGCTCGTACAGCCCCTGCGGCCTCGTGTACCGCTCCTCCACCCCGGCCTTCCTCCTCCCTCCTATTCTGTTCCCCATCCCTCCCAGATCTAGCCTCCTCCGCCGCCGCCGCCGCCGTCGCCGCCGCCGGAGACGAAACCCTTGCCCCGCGCCGCCTCACTGTAGATACATACGGTATACGCACTCGTACGCGATGCTGCGGGGCTTGGGGAGCGCCGAGGCGAGGTGGGATTACCCTGTTTTTAAAAATGCATTTCCCCTCGGGGTAGGAGAACAGGGAGGCAAAGCAAAAGAGAAGGCGCACGCGACACTCGACGACAACACAGCTCACTAGGCTTCGGCTTCTCTGCCGCTGGCCCGCTGCGCTGCAAGAGATACACCTCTCGAAAATCTTCCCAATTAGTTTTGTGACACGTAGATTCTGGACCATCGATCTGTGTCACAATTTAGAAACATTTTTTTTAATTAATTTAGGAACATGTTTGTGTATATCCCCTATCCCATGTAACGCTTGATAAACATAGGTAATGCTTTCGTAAATGGGAAGCGACATGATGAGTGCATCATCGCGGGCGCATCACCTACCCCTTCATCTTTCCTCTAAGCGAATATGTGATCTCTACTTTTAAAGAAGGACTTGGTAGCTTTCACTTTATGATTATTTCCGTCCGATTTATTTTCGTCTCACCCTTCTCCACTCATACGATGTTCTTTCCTTATCGATTTTTCTTACCACGCCGGTTTTCTCTCGTCCTCTCTTTGATCCGAACATCCCCTCTCTCTTCTCGCGCGAGCTA
Organism: Triticum urartu; assembly: GCF_056163025.1. Lineage (NCBI taxonomy): Eukaryota > Viridiplantae > Streptophyta > Magnoliopsida > Poales > Poaceae > Triticum > Triticum urartu. Next base: position 231,392,653 of record NC_141878.1, read on the forward strand.
GGGTTTGTTGCGAGCTGCTGTACGGGATCTCATCGACCCGACAGGCCTCCTGCCGCTCTGCCCTTCGCTTCCCTCGTCACCGGCACGTCCTCCCCTCCCGCGGTCCATAGCACCAGCCCTTTCTCCCCCCCCCCCTCCTGCATCCACCTCTACCCTTGCCACTCCTCGGCCTTCCATGGTGGAATCTGCCGCCTCCTACTCGTGCTCCGGTCTGCCGCAGCCACGCATGGACGGTTGCTCACGATCTGCATGGATCCCTTCGCCTTGGCTGCCGCCGCTCGCTGATAGTGGCCACTGCCGAGGAGTACAACGTCCGCTAAGGGCACATGATTTCGGCAGTCGAGATGAACATGAGCGACCACTATCACCATTCATAGCATAAGATATCTTGCTGATTTGATCTATTTTGGCTAGAGCACATGGAATCAAACCCGGGGGAATCAATTTGCTACGTTCACCACATTGTCTATAAGAAATTTATTATCTCTGTTTTATTTGCACGATACCCAAACCAGAGGTAACGTTTTTCATGACTTTTAAATTCTGTACAAGGCATTCTCATGTCTAAATACTAGAATTTTGTGTTCATTGCTAAATCGTTCATAAGGGGTTCATGTAGTGCTTTTACTCGTGTTTCTCGTTCATGATGTGCATGTGCCGCGGGCCCGACATGGAAGCAGAAGGTAGGAGGAAACAGGCGGGTTGTCGGGGACATCGGCAGCATTGTCCATGTGACCACACCCACATCCTCGACGGGTAAGAAAATCAGCGCAAGGATCGAATCATGTCATGTTTTTTTTGTTCTTCCATTCTTTTGTACTGAACTGGATCTAGTCTTGGTTGCTGAAACAGCAAGATCCAGATGCCGACGGGGATCAATCGCCAATCGCCGGGAGCTTCGGCGCCTAGCTCTTCAAGAAGGCTCAGAATGATCCATCTAAGGTACGAAAAGAACCCCCTTTGTTGCTCCTACATGCTTCAAAAAGCAATTTCCTAATGAAGGCTTGTCAGAACTTGGGGGTCCAAGGGCTTTACAAATGACACCAACATTTTGATCGTACAATTGAAGGAGTTCTTAAGTTCTTCTTAACTTACCATTGCTAGAGGAACTAGATAAACACTCTAGGAAGTATCGCTAACAGAGTGGTGCATCAAGGGGATGAGCAAGATAGGTAGATGCCATATGTTACTTTGCAAGCAAAATTCCAGGTATAAATGTAAGTGCATCTAGTGCCCCTAAGTGGTTTTGGAGTATTGAAGACAAATGGGTTAAGGGACTAATGTGTTTGTGATGTGGAGCATCCTACAGACATCACCATGTCAAGAGTTCGTTTGGCAAGTGACACGTGCAACATCTACTTCACGTACATAAAGGTGACTCATCTCATTTACACGTGTTCACTTGACCCCTTCGAGGATGGTATACTACTTGACACTCCTCTTGTATGCATATATAGGTATTGTCATAGCTTTATGGATGACGAGGAGTCCAAACACAAGAGTACAACTACACCATCCGGGAGGGAAGCATGGAAGAGAAGGAAGAAGATGATTGTGCCAGCCCAGGAAAACTGGTACAACCAGTCCACTACCGGTCAACAACCGGTCCACCGGTACAACCGGTCCACTACTGCTTCGCTTGGACACCTTACTGTAATCGAGCGGTACAAGACCGGTACCACCCGATAGTTATAGTACAACCGGTCTGTCTGCACGTAGAGTTGGCCAAGTGGCCTTCTATCTTTCCCATTCTGCCCCTCACTTACCCCTTCCTGGCTAGGACTATATATACTCTTTCCCCACCTCATTTCTAGGGTTAGCTAAGATTAGAACTCATATCATAGAGCTTAGCTCATGTATCTCCCTTTGTGGGATTCCTCTTGTGAGGGAGAAGACTCCATTGGAGTGCAAGGCCTCCTATGGAGAAGATCCCTAGTGGATGCAAGACCTCCACATGTGGAGAAGGATTCCCCAAGTGAATCATCAAGAGCCATCTCTCCTAGATATTTGGATGAACTACCTTGTATCTTTATTTCCCTTGTTGTTCTTGGATCTTGATGCGCCTCTTGTATTGCTTGTGATTTGAGGAGTACCGGGAGTGAATCTTGTCCAATAGAGTGTTTCCCCCTTTGATTTCTCCATGTTTTCCCTTCGTGTTCCTCCTCGAATCCACCTCCAATTTCGTGAACATCGGGACAAATCAGGGCACTTTGGCCCGTGCCTTATATCATCTTGGTATCATGAGCCACGTTGACACGAATTTGGAGCCCTACCCTCCCCCCCCCCATGTTCTAGCCTTTAGTTCGAATTTTCTTATAAATTTCAAAAAAAAAAATCCATGAAAAGAGCCCCCCAAAATTTCTTGCATTTTGTTGTTTGTGAGTTTTTGCTGATTTTGATATGTGGATCTAGTGCTTGGAAAGTGGATCCACCTCCCTTGGCATTCCCTGGCCTCGGATTTTATTTTCCCCTTCGATTTGGTCTAAAATTTCGAGTTGGTCTGCCCCCAAGTTCATCTCGTGCTCACATCTAGGAATTATCCTGTATAGAGTGGTACGACCCCCCCCCCCAAGATGGTACAACCACTCCCCCGTCAACTGATATTTCCGCCCGCACAAAACCTAGAACCCCGGTTTCGCCCCAGGAGCGGCACAACCACCTTCCCAAGCGATACAACCGCAACCCCCCAGGTCCAGCATTTTCGCAATCTCAAAAATGACACCTCCAGGACACTCTAGGAGCGGTAAAACCGCTCTCCCAAGCAGTACAACCGCCCCTTCCAGTTTCAACCTCAGTTGATTCACCATTTTTACCATAACTTCTTCACATGGACTCCGATTTAGGCATTCCTTAGCTCGTTTTGTAGCTATTGGCACCCACCATCCAACAAAATTAGTTCCACCAACATGTGACGTCATCAAATTTTTCATATTTTGGCAAGTTTACAATCTCCGGTGTTACAACTTCCACTTTAGTCTCTTGGAGGCATGCTACGCTCGGCTTGGCAGCCATGACCACTTGCAAGATAACGTTTCTACGTGCCGGGGAGTTGAGCCCACGCACATTCCACACCAAGGTTTTGAGGCGCTGTTGTTCATTCATTTTGTAGGCCCACCAAGATCCACTCTAGAGGAAATGACTGCTAGTTCCAGTCTTCCACCGCGTTGTCGCCCACGGCCAAGGGCAAGATGGAGGCCTCCCATCCAAACAAGGCAAGAATGGCTTTGATGTGTGTCTCTGCCAGCGGCCGGTCAAACAGCCTCACGTAGGCTTGGAGCGCCTCATCGCTAATTTGTTCCCCCTCATTGGCTAGGCACAACTTTCGGATGAGAACGTTTTGTTGCTTGGAAGCGTTCGTACCGCGCTCAACGCCTCATGCAATCCTCACACTTCGCCTCGGATTTGAGACCAGCTGCCTCTTGTTGCGTGGCCTCCTCTTTTTTGCAGCCGGGTCCTTGGTTGGCAGCCTAGAAAGAATCAGGGAAATGGCCTTTATTAACTCGCCTGAAGAACATCCAAGTTGTTACACCCTGTGCATGGTATGCATGGGTGTGCACCACTCGAAATAGGGCAGGTGGCTTCCAGGGAGTGGCCCGATAGGGTGATCATCAGGAGATCATTATCGGTGTGATTTGGCGGGGCCACAAGGTCCGCATCAGTCTCTACGTAGGCCAATGAGCGTGAAGACAATAGGTCCGCCTCCGAGCCCATGGATGAGCAGTCCTTGGGCAACTAGTCGTGGGAGAGTAGGTGGGCACTCGTGCCTCGGTCCGTCCATAACTGGTCATTGTCCTCGGGAAGGGGGAGTTCAACGGACCCCACCATGATCCTGTCAGCATCTCGTGATCCATCCATACTCACGCGCCCCGGGCATAGGATTCGTCTTGGTCGATCCCGAGGTGGGCTGTCATATGTCAGGAGGCCCAACTGGCTCTAAGTTGGAGCCTTCCACCGTGGTAAAGCCACCGACGTGGGGGACCCAACCTTATCCCGCCATGCTTCCTTGTCCATCGATTAGCCATATGTGTTGCCGCAGGATGCGCAGCTCTCCATAGGAGGGAGCATAGCCAGGCCATCCCCATCCTTATCTGGTTCTGGCTCGGTCAAAAGCATTCTGGTCCTGCAAAAGTGCTGGTCACGTCCACTTTGGTCATCTATAGGGGCAGCCTTGTTGGCCTGCCTAAGGCAGCTAGATGGGGTCACCGATTCCTTGGCAGCTATTGGCATGTCGCTCCGTTCGGCAAGGGGCCTGGTCTTCCTTGGCATCGGAGCCAGCGCCGATGCAGCAGAGGAGGCGACGGGGCCATCAGAACTGCCAGGACCTTACGTTGGGTCCACTGTGCCTCGCACGCCTTGGCGATCCACATGCCGCATGTCCCCACCAGCACAACGGTCCCCATCCTCATCCTTTGGCGGTGAAAGGGGTGGTGGTGGTGGCGACAGGTTGCTATCGTCCAACGCCCCATCCCTAACTGGCGGAGCAACGTGATCTCAATGTGGTACCAGAGCGTCGTTGGCACATCGGAGGCCTGCCCTAGGCGTCCGCCTCCCGGCTCTTTGATGAACAAATGGCGGCGGCTAGAATCTTGGACGGATCAGCCATCTCTAGCCAAACCTGGAAAGTAGACATGTCAAATCTACTCATTGTGCGTTGTGCGACACTCTCCAGAAATCCAAGTCCCCTCAAAACGACCTTCGCTGTGCGCTTGGTCCAGGCGTGCCCAGTAACGTCGATGAGCTTGAGGGGCACAAGGAAGGGCATGGAAGCACCTGTCGCCTGCCCCTGTCTGAGCCATGGCCGGAGAGAGAGCTCAAACCAGGACAAGGCAGTGTATCCATGATCCACCATCAACTGCCAGATGATTGGGTGCTTATAGATGGTAAGAAAGTCCTGCGGGTAGGATGCGCAGATTGACATATCGTTGGGGCCAATCCCAAATTCAGCGTGGAGTGCCTCTGCAGCCGAAGCCAGATCCACTTATGGTCGCTCTCTAGTGACAGTGACCACAACTGTGCGTGCCAAATCGGCTTCCATCTCCATGAGTTCATCGGACGCCACCATGTAGCAGCATTCAGTCTCGTCTATCGAATCCACGTGCGGGTGTACCGGAGGGCACACCAACGTATCCACCACTGGCCTGGAGAAAGGCATAGAGAAACCGGGGCCAGGGACACTGCCCACCGACTCGCTGCACACCACTTGACTCTGAGGGCGGATGATCCTGATTGCACCTGCGGGAGGAGGACCGGGCGGTGGGGGGAGTGGTGTGTCCGCACACCGGGCCGGCTCCTGATGTGGTGGCGTCTGGATGGGGGCTCTCTCATGCGCACGGGGCAGCGACGGAGGGGGCAGCGGGGCCTCCGCCCGGTGACGGAGAGCCGACGGCAAGCGGGCTTGGTGCTCCCAAGGTGACGTGCTCCACAGCCTAGGCCTAGTACAACCCCCGCCAATGTGACCTTCTCCCTTGCAACAGACATAAAAGGTCGGCCTTGTGCAGTCAGGCGAGATGTGGCGCTCATCTCCACGATTGTAGCAACATCCATGGAGGAGGAGAGGGATGCGACTCCTCGGCGGCCTCGAGGTTGGGAGTGTCGACAGGGAACGGCATCGTGCCGCAGGGATTCGCGGAGAGGGAGTGCTCCGGGGACGCCGCGAGGTCTTGGTCTGCCATGCCACCTCCGCCGCGGTCCCGACCACAGGGGGGTGGCTGCCTCCAGATCTGCCCTGGACGATGGGGTCGCGCGTTGTGCTGACCACATTTGGGAAGACGATGATGGACCAAATAGGAGGTCGAGGAGGGGGTGTCGGATTTTGGGTTCCGCAGACCCTTGAGAGGTTCGAATTCTGGGGTGCATGCGAAGAACTCGTCCTCCCCAGTCTGCCTGCTCACAAATCTCACGGCCTAGCTCGACGAACTAAATGGACAAGAGACACGGCAGTTTACCCAGGTTCGGGCCACCTTGCGGTGTAAAACCCTACTCCTGCTTTGTGGTGGATTGGCCTCGAGGGGCTGAGGATGAACTGGTACAGTGGAGAACGACCTCAGGAGGAGAGGTGTTCTTGTGATTGATGAGCTGGTGGGTGTGAGGATGATCTGAATGATCCGTCCCCTCCGTAAGGATGATCTCTCCCCCTATGGTGGTGGCTAGGTCCTATTTATAGTGGCCTTGGTCCTCTTCCCAAATGAAGGCGGGAAGGGATCCCACAACGGCCAAATTCGAAGGTAGACAGCTAGTACATGCTATCCTGACAAAATTAGTCTTCGCCTGCAAAAGCCTGTGGTGGTGACGTCATGGTGGGCTTGATGACCCACAAGTATAGGGGATCTATCGTAGTCCTTTCGATAAGTAAGAGTGTCGAACCGAACGAGGAGCAGAAGGAAATGATAAGCAGTTTCCAGCAAGGTATTATCTGCCAGTACTGAAATAAGTGGTAAAAGATAGTTTTGTGATAGGATAATTTGTAACGAGCAACAAGTAACAAAAGTAAATATAGTGCAGCAAGGTGGCCCAATCCTTTTGTAGCAAAGGAAAAGCCTGGACAAACTCTTATATGATGTAAAGCGCTCCCGAAGACACATGGGAATATCGTCAAGCTAGTTTCCATCACGTTCATATGATTCACGTTCGGTACTTTGATAATTTGGTATGTCGGTGGACCGGTGCTTGGGTGCTGCCCTTACTTGGACAAACATCCCACTTATGATTAACCTCTATTGCAAGCATCCACAAATACAACAAAAGTATTAAGGTAAACCTAACCATAGCATGAAACATATGGATCCATTTCAGCCCCCACCCTCGTGGGAAGGGTGTGGCCCCCTTGGTGAGGTTCTTGCGCTCAGTATTTTTTATATATTTGGAAAACATCATCCGTGAAGTTTCAGGGCTTTTGGAGCTGTGCAGAATAGGTCTCTAATATTTGCTCCTTTTCCAGCCCAGAATCCCAGCTGTCGGCATTCTCCCTCTTTATGTAAACCTTGTAAAATAAGAGAGAATGGGCATAAGTATTGTGACATAATGTGTAATAACAGCCCATAATGCAATAAATATTGATATAAAAGCATGATGCAAAATGGACGTATCAACTCCCCCAAGCTTAGACCTCGCTTGTCCTCAAGCGAAAAGCCGAAATCAAAAAATATGTCGACATGTTTAGAGATAGAGGTGTCGATAAAAATAAAATACGGACATGAGGGCATCATGATCATTCTTAGAACAGGAACTTATAATTCTTGTCATATAATCTCTTATGCTAGAGTAATAATTCAATCACAATATCAAGTATAAATCGTAAACTTCATTGAAAACTAACAAACTACAATCTCAGACATTGAATCAATTGCAATTTATCATAACATAGGAAAGAGTCAATGTATAAGAGCTTTTCAGCAAGTCCACATACTCAACTATCATATAATCTTTCACAATTGCTAACCCTCACGCAATACTTATGGTTATGGAGTTTTAACCGGACACAGAGAAAGATAGGGGCTTATAGTTTTGCCTCCCAACGTTTTACCTCAAGGGTAATGTCAACAGTAATAGTTCATGAAAACTCACATCCAATTAGCCATATATACCAGGATCTTTCCAACATATTGTGCTTGCCAAAGGATAAAATGTAAAAAGGAAGGGTGAAGATCACCATGACTCTTATGTAATGTAGGAGATAAAAGTAAAAGATAGGCCCTCCACAGAGGGAAGCAGAGGTTGCCATGCGCTTTTATGGTTGGACGCACAAAATCTTAATGCGAAAGAACATCACTTTATATTGCCACTTGTGATATGGACCTTTATTGTGCAGTATGTTGCTTTTATTACTTCCATATCACACGATCGTATAAAGCTTATTTCCTCCACAACAATCAATCATACATATTTAGAGAGCAATTTTTATTGCTTGCACCGATGACAACTTACTTGATGGATCTTACTCAATCCATAGGTAGGTATGGTGTACTCTTATGGCAAGACTGGTTTACGGGTATTTGGAAGCACAAGTAGTATCTCTACTTGGTGCAATGAATTTGGCTAGCATGAGGGGGAAAGGCAAGCTCATCATGTTGGAAGATCCAAGACAATATAATTTATCTCAGATGTAAGAAAACATAACCCATTACGTTGTCTTCCTTGTCCAATGTCAACTCTTTAGCTTGTCATATTTTAATGAGTGCTCACAATCATAAAAGATGTCCAAGATAGTATATTTATATGTGAAGACCTCTCTTTCTTTATTACTTCCTATTAATTGCAACGGTGACCAAAACTGTGTTTGTCAACCCTCAACAACTTTTATTCATCATACTCTTTCTATGTGAGCTCATTACTCTCCATAAGACTCATACGATCTCTTTGTTTCTTTTTATTTCTTTCTCTTTTCTTTTATTCCCTTAGGATCATGGCAAAATAATCAAGCCCTTGACTCAACACTAATCTTTATTATATATAGCTCACGGACTTGATTACATAGAAGGATAATAAAACAAAACTCACAACTAGATCATACTAAGAACTTTTATTCTACTAGATCAAGATATTACTAAAAGGATCGAACTAAGAAAAACGGTAAAGATAAAAGTGATGGTGATATGATACCGGGGCACTCCCACAAGCTTGGCAGTTTCCAAGTGGAGTGCCCATACCAGATACTCAATTCTTCTTTGTTGGTGGAGTCTGGTGGTGATTTTGTTGATGGCGTAGGCTTGTCGTCCTTCTTCCAAGGCATAAGCTCACCATCATAGAAAGATGACCGGGTCTCCGGGATCCTCAAATATGCATCCAAACTCATCCTTTTGAATCTATATTCATACTCATAGTTTTGGTTTTGCAAGTCATAGATTTGAGCTTGAAGGCGCTCAATTTTCTCGTGAAGCTTGAAGATGGTCTCCCCGATGTTGTCGGCATCCAGCTTGTGTTTGTTGGTGAATTCTGCGATCATCATGTGGTTGGAGTTGAGTCCACGCTCCACCTGTTGGAAATATGCCCTAGAGGCAATAATAAAAGCATTATTATTATATTTCCTTGTTCATGATAATTGTCTTTATTCATGCTATAATTGTGTTATCCGGAAATCGTAATACATGTGTGAATAATAGACACCAACATGTCCCTAGTAAGCCTCTAGTTGACTAGCTCGTTGATCAATAGATAGTCATGGTTTCCTGACTATGGACATTGGATGTCATTGATAACAAGATCACATCATTAGGAGAATGATGTGATGGACAAGACCCAATCCTAAACATAGCATAAGATCGTATAGTTCGTTTGCTAGAGTTTTCCCAATGTCAAGTATCTTTTCCTTAGACCATGAGATCATGTAACTCCCGGATACCGTAGGAGTGCTTTGGGTGTGCCAAACGTCACAACGTAACTGGGTGACTATAAAGGTATACTACGGGTATCTCCGAAAGTGTCTGTTGGGTTGACACGGATCAAGACTGGGATTTGTCACTCCGTATGACGGAGAGGTATCACTGGGCCCACTCGGTAATGCATCATCATAATGAGCTCAAAGTGACCAAGTGTCTGGTCACGGGATCATGCATTATGGTACGAGTAAAGTGACTTGCCGGTAACGAGATTGAACGAGGTATTGGGATACCGACGATCGAATCTCGGGCAAGTAACATACCGATTGACAAAGGGAATTGTATACGGGGTTGCTTGAATCCTCGACATCGTGGTTCATCCGATGAGATCATCGAGGAGCATGTGGGAGCCAACATGGGTATCCAGATCCCGCTGTTGGTTATTGGCCGGAGAGCGATCTCGGTCATGTCTACATGTCTCCCGAACCCGTAGGGTCTACACACTTAAGGTTCGGTGACGCTAGGGTTGTAGGGATATGTATATGCAGTAACCCGAATGTTGTTCGGAGTCCAGGATGAGATCCCGGACGTCACGAGGAGTTCCGGAATGGTCCGAAGGTAAAGAATTATATATAGGAAGTGCTATTTCGGCCATCGGGACAAGTTTCGGGGTCACCGGTATTGTACCGGGACCACCGGAAGGGTCCCGGCGGTCCATCGGGTGGGGCCACCTGCCCCAGGGGGCCACATGGGCTGTAGGGGGTGCGCCTTGGCCTACATGGGCCAAGGGCACCAGCCCCAAGAGGCCCATGCGCCTAGGGTTCAAGAAGGGAAGAGTCCCAAAGGGGGAAGGCACCCCCTAGGTGCCTTGGGGGGGAGGGATTCCTCCCTTGGCTGCCGCCCCCCCTAGGAGATTGGATCCCCTAGGGCCGGCGCCCCCCCTAGGCTCCCTATATATAGTGGGGAAAGGAGGGCCTCTAAACCACATCTTTGGTGCCTCCTTCTTCCTCTCCAACACATCCTCCTCCTCCATAGTGCTTAAGCGAAGCCCTGCTGGAGTACTGCAGCTCCATCACCACCACGCCGTCGTGCTGCTGCTGGAGCCATCTTCCTCAACCTCTCCTTCCCCCTTGCTGGATCAAGAAGGAGGAGACGTTACGCTGACCGTACGTGTGTTGAACGCGGAGGTGCCGTCCATTCGGCGCTAGGATCTTCGGTGATTTGGATCACGTCGAGTACGCCTTCCTCATCCCCGTTCTTTGAACGCTTCCGCGCGTGATCTACAAAGGTATGTAGATGCAATCCGATCACTCGTTGCTAGATGAACTCCTAGATGGATCTTGGTGAAACCGTAGGAAAATTTTTGTTTTCTGCAACGTTCCCCAACAGTGGCATCATGAGCTAGGTCTATGCGTAGTTCTCTTGCACGAGTAGAACACAATTTGTTGTGGGCGTTGATGTTGTCAATTTTCTTTCCGCTACTAGTCTTATCTTGCTTCAACGGTATTGTGGGATGAAGCGGCCCGGACCAACCTTACACGTACGCTTACGTGAGACCGGTTCCACCGACTAACATGCACAAGTTGCATAAGGTGGCTGGCGGGTGTCTGTCTCTCCCACTTTAGTTGGAGCGGATTCGATGAAAAGGGTCCTTATGAAGGGTAAATAGAAGTTGACAAATCACGTTGTGGCTTTCACGTAGGTAAGAAAACGTTCTTGCTAGAACCCTACTCCAGCCACGTAAAACATGCAACAACAATTAGAGGACGTCTAACTTGTTTTTGCAGCAAGTGCTTTGTGATATGATATGGCCAAAGTTGTGATGAATGATGAATGATATATATGTGATGTATGAGATGTTCATGCTATTGTAATAGGAATCACGACTTGCATGTCGATGAGTATGACAACCGGCAGGAGCCATAGGAGTTGTCTTTATTTTTTGTATGACCTGCGTGTCATTGAGAAACGCCATGTAAATTACTTTACTTTATTGCTAAACGCGTTACCCATAGTAGTAGAAGTAATAGTTGGCGAGCAACTTCATGGAGACACGATGATGGAGATCATGATGATGGAGATCATGGTGTCATGCCGGTGACAAGATGATCATGGAGCCCCAAGATGGAGATCAAAGGAGCTATGTGATATTGGCCATATCATGTCACTGTTATTATTTGATTGCATGTGATGTTTATCATGTTTCTGCATCTTGTTTACTTAGAACGATGGTAGTAAATAAGATGATCCCTCATAATAATTTCAAGAAAGTGTTTCCCCTAACTGTGCACCGTTGCGACAGTTCGTTGTTTCGAAGCACCACGTGATGATCGGGTGTTAGATTCTAACGTTCACATACAACGGGTGTAAGACAGATTTACACATGCAAACACTTAGGTTGACTTGACGAGCCTAGCATGTACAGACATGGCCTCGGAACACAGAAGACCAAAAGGTCGAGCATGAGTCGTATAGAAGATACGATCAACATGAAGATGTTCACCGGCGTTGGCTAGTCCGTCTCACGTGATGATCGGACACGGCCTAGCTAACTCGGATCATGTTATACTTAGATTACTGGAGGGATGTCTATCTAAGTGGGAGTTCATTGAATAATTGGATTAGATGAACTTAATTATCATGAACTTAGTCTAAATTTTTTACAATATGTCTTGTAGATCAAATGGCCAACGTAGTCCTCAACTTCAACGCGTTCCTAGAGAAAACCAAGCTGAAAGACGATGGCAGCAACTACACGGACTAGGTCCGGAACCTGAGGATCATCCTCATAGCTGCCAAGAAAGATTATGTCCTACAAGCACCGCTAGGTGACGCACCTGTTCTCCCTGCAGAACAAGACGTTATGAACGCTTGGCAGGCACGTACCGATGACTACTCCCTCGTTCAGTGCGGCATGCTTTACAGCTTAGAGCCGGGGCTCCAAAAACGTTTTGAGAGACACGGAGCATATGAGATGTTCGAAGAGCTAAAAATGGTTTTCCAAGCTCATGCCCGGGTCGAGATATATCAAGTCTCCGACAAGTTCTTCAGCTGTAAGATGGAGGAAAACAGTTCTGTCAGTGAGCACATACTCACTATGTCTGGGTTGCATAACCGCTTGACTCAGCTGGGAGTTAATCTCCCGGATGACGCGGTCATTGACAAAATCCTTCAGTCGCTTCCACCGAGCTACAAGAGCTTTGTGATGAACTTCAATATGCAGGGGATGGAAAAGACCATTCCTGAAGTATTTGCAATGCTGAAATCAGCAGAGGTAGAAGTCAAAAAGTAACATCAAGTGTTGATGGTGAATAAAACCACTAAGTTCAAGAAAGGCAAGGGTAAGAAAACCTTCAAGAAGGATGGCAAGGGAGTTGCCGCGCCCGGCAAGCAAGCTGCCGGGAAGAAGCCAAAGAATGGACCCAAGCCTGAGACTGAGTGCTTTTATTGCAAGGAAAGTGGTCACTGGAAGCGGAACTGCCCCAAATACTTAGCGGACAAGAAGGCCGGCAAAACGAAAGGTATATGTGATATACATGTAATTGATGTGTACCTTACCAGTACTCGTAGTAGCTCCTGGGTATTTGATACCGGTGTAGTCGCTCACATCTGTAACTCAAAGCAGGAGCTGCGGAATAAGCGGAGACTGGCGAAGGACGATGTGACGATGCGCGTCGGGAATGGTTCCAAGGTCAATGTGATCGCCGTCGGCACGCTACCTCTATATTTACCTTCGGGATTAGTTTTAAACCTTAATAATTGTTATTTAGTGCCAGCTTTGAGCATGAACACTGTATCAGGATCTCGTTTAATTCGAGATGGCTACTCATTTAAATCCGAGAATAATGGTTGTTCTATTTATATGAGAGATATGTTTTATGGTCATGCTCCGATGGTGAATGGTTTATTCTTAATGAATCTCGAGCGTAATGCTACACATGTTCATAGTGTGAGTACCAAAAGATGTAAGATTGATAATGATAGTCCCACATACTTGTGGCACTGCCGCCTTGGTCACATAGGTGTCAAACGCATGAAGAAGCTCCATGCTGATGGACTTTTAGAGTCTCTTGATTACGAATCATTTGACACGTGCGAACCATGCCTCATGGGTAAAATGACCAAGACTCCGTTCTCAGGAACAATGGAGCGAGCAACCAACTTATTGGAAATCATACACACTGATGTGTGCGGTCCAATGAGTGTTGAGGCTCGCGGTGGCTATCGTTATGTTCTCACCCTCACTGATGACTTGAGTAGATACGGGTATGTCTACTTAATGAAACACAAGTCTGAGACCTTTGAAAAGTTCAAGGAATTTCAGAGTGAGGTTGAGAATCAACGTGACAGGAAAATCAAGTTCCTGCGATCAGATCATGGAGGAGAATACTTGAGTCATGAGTTTGGCACACACTTAAGAAAATGTGGAATAGTTTCACAGCTCACGCTGCCCGGAACACCTCAGCGTAATGGTGTGTCCGAACATCGTAATCGCACTCTATTAGATATGGTGCGATCTATGATGTCTCTTGCCGATTTACCGCTATCTTTTTGGGGGTATGCTTTAGAGACTGCCGCATTCACTTTAAATAGGGCTCCGTCGAAATCCGTTGAGACGACACCGTATGAATTATGGTTTGGGAAGAAACCTAAGCTATCATTTCTAAAAGTTTGGGGATGCGATGCTTATGTCAAGAAACTTCAACCTGAAAAGCTCGAACCCAAATCGGAAAAATGCGTCTTCATAGGATACCCTAAAGAAACTATTGGGTATACCTTCTACCTCAGATCCGAAGGCAAGATCTTTGTTGCCAAGAATGGGTCCTTTCTAGAGAAAGAGTTTCTCTCGAAAGAAGTAAGTGGGAGGAAAGTAGAACTTGATGAAGTATTACCTCTTGAACCAGAAAAGGGCACAACTCAAGAAAATGTTCCTGAGGTGTCTGCACCGACTAGAGAGGAAGTTAATGATGATGATCAAGATACTTCTGATCAAGCTCCTACTGAAATTCGTAGGTCCACAAGGACACGTTCCGCACCAGAGTGGTACGGCAACCCTGTCTTGGAAATCATGTTGTTAGACAATGGTGAACCTTCGAACTATGAAGAAGCGATGGCGGGCCGGATTCCGACAAATGGCTGGAAGCCATGAAATCCGAGATAGGATCCATGTATGAAAACGAAGTATGGACTTTGACTGACTTGCCCGTAGAGTGGCGAGCCATAGAAAATAAATGGATCTTTAAGAAGAAGACAGACGCGGATGGTAATGTGACCATCTATAAAGCTCGGCTTGTCGCTAAGGGTTATCGACAAGTTCAAGGGGTTGACTACGATGAGACTTTCTCACCGGTAGCGAAGCTAAAGTCCGTCCGAATCATGTTAGAAATTTCCACATTCTATGATTATGAGATATGGCAAATGGACGTCAAAACGGCATTCCTTAATGGTTTCCTTAAGGAAGAATTGTATATGATGCAGCCGGAAGGTTTTGTCGATCCTAAGAATGCTGACAAGGTGTGCAAGCTCCAACGCTCGATTTATGGGCTGGTGCAAGCATCTCGGAGTTGGAACATTAGCTTTGATGAGATGATCAAAGCGTTTGGGTTTATGCAGACTTATGGAGAAGCCTGCATTTACAAGAAAGTGAGTGGGAGCTCTGTAGCATTTCTCATATTATATGTAGATGACATACTTTTGATGGGAAATGATATAGAACTTTTGGACAGCATTAAGGCCTACTTGAATAAGAGTTTTTCAATGAAGGACCTTGGAGAAGCTGCTTATATATTAGGCATCAAGATCTATAGAGATAGATCAAGACGCCTCATAGGTCTTTCACAAAGCACATACCTTGATAAGATATTGAAGAAGTTCAATATGGACCAGTCTAAGAAGGGGTTCTTGCCTGTGTTGCAAGATGTGAAATTGAGCTCAGCTCAATGTCCGACCACGGCAGAAGATATAGAAGAGATGAGTGTCATCCCCTATGCCTCAGCCATAGGTTCTATTATGTATGCCATGCTCTGTACCAGACCTTATGTAAACCTTGCCGTAAGTTTGGTAGGTAGGTACCAAAGTAATCCCGGCAAGGAACACTGGACAGCGATCAAGAATATCCTGAAGTACCTGAAAAGGACTAAGGAAATGTTTCTCGTTTATGGAGGTGACAAAGAGCTCGTTGTAAAAGGTTACGTCGATGCTAGCTTCGACACAGATCTGGATGACTCTAAGTCACAAACCGGATACGTGTATATTTTGAATGGTGGGGCAGTAAGCTGGTGCAGTTGCAAGCAGAGCGTCGTGGCGGGATCTACATGTGAAGCGGAGTACATGGCAGCCTCGGAGGCAGCGCATGAAGCAATTTGGGTGAAGGAGTTCATCACCGACCTAGGAGTCATACCCAATGCGTCGGGGCCAATCAAACTCTTCTGTGACAACACTGGAGCTATTGCTCTTGCCAAGGAGCCCAGGTTTCACAAGAAGACAAGGCACATCAAGCGTCGCTTCAACTCCATTCGTGAAAATGTTCAAGATGGAGACATAGATATTTGTAAAGTACACACGGACCTGAATGTAGCAGATCCGTTGACTAAACCTCTCCCTGGAGCAAAACATGATCAACACCAGAATTCCATGGGTGTTCGATTCATCACAATGTAACTAGATTATTGACTCTAGTGCAAGTGGGAGACTGTTGGAAATATGCCCTAGAGGCAATAATAAAAGCATTATTATTATATTTCCTTGTTCATGATAATTGTCTTTATTCATGCTATAATTGTGTTATCCGGAAATCGTAATACATGTGTGAATAATAGACACCAACATGTCCCTAGTAAGCCTCTAGTTGACTAGCTCGTTGATCAACAGATAGTCATGGTTTCCTGACTATGGACATTGGATGTCATTGATAACGAGATCACATCATTAGGAGAATGATGTGATGGACAAGACCCAATCCTAAACATAGCATAAGATCGTATAGTTCGTTTGCTAGAGTTTTCCCAATGTCAAGTATCTTTTCCTTAGACCATGAGATCGTGTAACTCCCGGATACCGTAGGAGTGCTTTGGATGTGCCAAACGTCACAACATAACTGGGTGACGATAAAGGTATACTATGGGTATCTCCGAAAGTGTCTGTTGGGTTGACACGGATCAAGACTGGGATTTGTCACTCCGTATGACGGAGAGGTATCACTGGGCCCACTCGGTAATGCATCATCATAATGAGCTCAAAGTGACCAAGTGTCTGGTCACGGGATCATGCATTACGGTACGAGTAAAGTGACTTGCCGGTAACGAGATTGAACGAGGTATTGGGATACCGACGATCGAATCTCGGGCAAGTAACATACCGATTGACAAAGGGAATTGTATACAGGGTTGCTTGAATCCTCGAAATCGTGGTTCATCCGATGAGATCATCGAGGAGCATGTGGGAGCCAACATGGGTATCCAGATCCCGCTGTTGGTTATTGGCCGGAGAGCGATCTCGGTCATGTCTACATGTCTCCCGAACCCGTAGGGTCTACACACTTAAGGTTCGGTGATGCTAGGGTTGTAGGGATATGTATATGCAGTAACCCGAATGTTGTTCGGAGTCCCGGATGAGATCCCGGACGTCATGAGGAGTTCCGGAATGGTCCGGAGGTAAAGAATTATATATAGGAAGTGCTATTTCGGCCATCGGGACAAGTTTCGGGGTCACCGGTATTGTACCGGGACCACCGGGTGGGGCCACCTGCCCCGGGGGGCCACATGGGCTGTAGGGGGTGCGCCTTGGCCTACATGGGCCAAGGGCACCAGCCCCAAGAGGCCCATGCGCCTAGGGTTCAAGAAGGGAAGAGTCCCAAAGGGGGAAGGCACCCCCTAGGTGCCTTGGGGGGGAGGGATTCCTCCCTTGGCCGCCGCCCCCCCTAGGAGATTGGATCTCCTAGGGCCGGCGCCCCCCCTAGGCTCCCTATATATAGTGGGGAAAGGAGGGCCTCTAAACCACATCTTTGGTGCCTCCTTCTTCCTCTCCAACACATCCTCCTCCTCCATAGTGCTTAAGCGAAGCCCTGCCGGAGTACTGCAGCTCCATCACCACCACGCCGTCGTGCTGCTGCTGGAGCCATCTTCCTCAACCTCTCCTTCCCCCTTGCTGGATCAAGAAGGAGGAGACGTTACGCTGACCGTACGTGTGTTGAACGCGGAGGTGCCGTCCGTTCGGCGCTAGGATCTTCGGTGATTTGGATCACGTCGAGTACGCCTTCCTCATCCCCGTTCTTTGAACTCTTCCGCGCGTGATCTACAAAGGTATGTAGATGCAATCCGATCACTCGTTGCTAGATGAACTCCTAGATGGATCTTGGTGAAACTGTAGGAAAATTTTTGTTTTCTGCAACGTTCCCCAACACCACCATCCCCTGACACTTGAAAACTTGTTGCTCCATTGCTTCGAGCCTCGTCTGCACGCTTCCGGTCCCCTTCGGTCCCTCAGCATCACAGATGTGCAGCAACCCATCACGCATCTCAATGGTTTGAGGGTGTCGCTGCACCTCCGCTAGGTAAGGGTTGATGACCTTCTCAAAGAACTTGTCCTTGGGAGCACTTGAAGATGCCATGATAATCTAGATCTGTCAGAAAAACAGCTCGAAACAAAGACATGAGATTTTTGCGTGATACGGGAGTCAAAACCCCCGGGAGGTTATATAATGAATTTTTACCGACCAAAATATGTGTCGTGTATGAAAACGGAGTCCGGAGAGCACACGAGGTGCCCACGAGGTAGGGGGGGCGCCCAGTAGGGTAGGGTGCGCCCTCCACCCTCGTGGAGGCCCCGTGTCCTTCCCGGACTGCTACTTATTTTTCTATTTTTCTAAATATTCCAAAACGGAGAAATATTGCCTTAAAAACTGTTTTGGAGTCAGTTTACTTACCGTACCACATACCTATTCCTTTTCGGAGTCTGAAGCATTCCGGAAAGTGTCCCTTACGTATTCCTCCAGGGTTACGGTTTCAATAACATTGGTTTCAACATTTATGGGATTACCTGAGATATAGTGTTTGATTCTTTGACCGTTCACCACCTTCAGATTTGTGCCTTCGAAGTTGTTGATTTTTATGGCACCGGAATGGTAGACCTCCTCAATAACGTAAGGACCTTCCCATTTAGAGAGAAGTTTTCTTGCAAAAAATCTTAAACGATAGTTGTATAGCAATACATAATCACCTACATTAAACTCACGCTTTTGTATCCTTTTATCATGCCATCTTTTAACCTTTTCTTTAAACAACTTGGCATTTTCGTAGGCTTCAGTTCTCCATTCATCAAGTGAGCTAATATCCAATAACCTCTTCTCACCGGCAAGTTTAAAATCACAATTAAGTTCTTTAATAGCCCAATAAGCCTTGTGTTCTAGTTCGAGAGGCAAGTGACATGCTTTTCCATAGACCATTTTATACGGAGACATACCCATAGGATTTTTATACGCAGTTCTATAGGCCCATAATGCATCATCTAGTTTCTTGGACCAATTCTTTCTAGAACTATTAACAGTCTTTTGCAAAATTTAATTTGAGTTCTCTATTACTCAATTCTACTTGACCACTAGACCGAGGGTGATAAGGAGATGCAATTCTATGATTAACATCATATTTAGCAAGCATTTTACGGAAAGCACCATGAATAAAATGTGAACCACCATCAGTCATTAAATATCTAGGGACTCCAAATCTTGGAAAAATAACTTCTTTAAGCATTTTAATAGAAGTGTTATGATCAACACTACTAGTTGGAATAGCTTCTACCTACTTAGTAACGTAATCAACAGCAACTAAAATATGTGTATATCCATTAGAGGAAGGAAAAGGTCCCATATAGTCGAAGCCCCAAACATCAAATGGTTCAATAACTGAATAATTCATAGGCATTTCTTGACGTCTACTAATATTACCAACTCTTTGACATTCATCACAAGATAAGACAAACTTACGGGCATCTTTGAAGAGAGTAGGCCAATAAAAACCAGATTGCAGTACCTTATGTGCAGTTCTATCTCCAGCATGGTGTCCTCCATAAGCTTCGGAGTGACACTTGCATAGGATCTGTTCCTGTTCATGCTCAGGTACACAACGTCTAATAACACCATCTACTCCTTTATAAAGATGTGGGTCATCGCAACAGTAATGCCTCAAATCATAGAAGAACTTTTTCTTTTGCTGGTATGTGAAACTAGGTGGTATAAACTTAGCAACAATATAATTAGCATAATCAGCATACCATGGAGCAGTATGATAAGCATTTATGACATTTAATTTCTCATCGGGAAAACTATCTCCAATAGGTAGTGCGTCATCAAGCACATTTTCTAACCTAGACAAGTTGTCTGCAACGGGGTTCTTAGCTCCTTTTCTATCAACAATATGCAAATCAAATTCTTGTAGCAAGAGAACCCATCTAATAAGTCTAGGTTTAGCATCTTTCTTTTCCATAAGATATTTAATAGCAGCATGATCAGTGTGAATAGTTACTTTAGAATCAACAATATAAGGTCTAAACTTATCACAAGCAAATACAACTGCTAAGAATTCTTTTTCAGTAGTAGCATAATTTCTTTGAGCATTATCTAGAGTTTTACTAGCATATTGAATAACATTTAGTTTCTTATCAACTCTTTGTCCTAGAACAACACCTACAACATAATCACTAGCATCACACATAATTTCAAAGGGTAAATTCCAATCAGGTGCCTGAACAATAGGTGCAGAGATCAATGCTTTCTTAAGTATTTCAAATGCTTCTACACAATAATCATCAAAAACAAATGGTATATCTTTTTTGTAATAAATTAGTCAGAGGCCTAGAGATTTTTGAGAAGTCCTTAATGAACCTCCTATAAAAACCGGCATGACCAAGGAAACTTCTTATACCTTTGATGTCCTTGGGACATGGCATCTTTTCAATAGCATCAACCTTGGCTTTATCAACTTCAATACCTCTTTCAGAAACTTTATGCCCCAAGACAATACCTTCATTCACCATAAAGTGACACTTTTCCCAATTCAAGACAAGATTAGTTTCTTCACATCTCTGCAAAACTCGATCAAGGTTGCTCAAGCAATCATCAAAAGAAGACCCATAGACGAAAAAATCGTCCATGAAAACCTCACAAATCTTTTCACAAAAGTTAGAGAATATAGCCATCATGCATCTTTGAAAGGTAGCAGGTGCATTACATAAACCAAAAGGCTATAAGCAAAAGTTCCAAAAGGGCATGTAAAAGTAGTCTTTGATTGATCTTTGGCTGACACAGGTATTTGAGAGAAACCAGAATAACCATCTAGAAAGCAAAAATGTGTATGTTTAGATAATATTTCTAGCATTTGATCGATAAAAGGTAAGGGGTAATGATCCTTTTTAGTAGCCTTATTTAATTTGCAGAAATCAATTACCATCCTATAACCTGTAATAATTCTTTGAGGAATCAGTTCATCTTTATCATTAGGAACAACAGTAATACCTCCCTTCTTAGGGACACAATGGACAGGGCTTACCCACTGACTATCAGCAACAGGATAAATTATACCTGCCTCAAGGAGCTTTAGTATCTCCTTTCTTACCACTTCTTTCATTTTAGGATTCAGCCGGCGTTGATGATCACAAACTGGCTTAGCATCTTCTTCCAAATTAATTTTATGTTGACATAGAGTGGGACTAATGCCCTTAAGATCATCAAGAGTATACCCAATAGCAGCACGGTGCTTCTTCAGAGTTTTCAATAATCTCTCTTCTTCATGCTCTGAAAGGTTAGCACTAATAATAACAGGATATATCTTTTTCTCATCAAGATAAGCATATTTAAGAGTATCAGGTAATGGTTTAAGCTCAAACACGGGATCACCCTTGGGTGGAGGAGGATCCCCTAAGATTTCAACAGGTAAATTATTTTTCAGAATAGGTTCCTATTTAAAGAATACTTTATCTAATTCCCTTCTTTCATTCATAAACATATCATTTTCATGGTCTAGCAAATATTGTTCTAAAGGATCGCTAGGAGGTACGGCAATAGAAGAAAGACCAATAATTTCATCCTTACTAGGTAATTCTTCTTCACGGTGTTGTCTACTGAATTTAGAAAAATTAAATTCGTGAGTCATATCATCTAAACCGATAGTAACAACAAGAACAAGAAAATCAGCAGGATATTTAGTTTTCCCACACAAGACTTCAACATCTCTAACAATTCCCATTGGTGAAATAGTATCTCTATTGGCAAGTTTAATTGTGACATCAATATCTTCCATCTCAGCAGGTGCAATATCATGCATAACTTCTTTGTATAAGGAATAAGGTATTGCACTAGCACTAGCACCCATATCACATAAGCCATGATAACAACGATCTCCTATTTTAACAGAAATAACAGGCATGCCTACCACAGGTCTAGGTTTATCTTTATCACGGGGTTTAGCAATTCTAGCAGTTTCATTACAGAAATAAATAACATGCCCATCTATATTATCAGACAAGAGATCTTTAACAATAGCAATATTAGGTTCAACTTTAACTTGCTCAGGAGGTGTATATGTTTTGGTATTGCTTTTACGAACCACAGTTGAAGCTTTAGCATGATCCTTTATCCTAACAGGGAAAGGGGGTTTCTCAACATAAGAAGTAGGAACAATAGGATCATTATAAGTGATAGTCTTTTCTTCAACTTTAATAGGCGCAGCTACTTTTACTTCTATGGGAGGATGATATTTAAACCACTTCTCCTTGAGGAGATCAACATAAGTAGCAATAGATTCACAGAAAGAAGCTACTATCTCAGAGTCAAGTCCATATTTAGTGCTAAATTTACGAAAAATATCGGTATCCATAAAAGATTTAACACAATCAAAACTAGGTGTCATACCTGACTCCTTACCATTGTCGAGGTCCCAATCTTCAGAGTTGCGTTTAATTCTTTCCAATAAATCCCATTTGAATTAAATAGTCTTCATCATAAAAGAGCCAGCACAAGAAGTATCAAGCATGGTGCGATTGTTACCAGAAAGTCGAGCATAGATTTTTTGAATAATCATTTCTCTTGAAAGCTCATGATTGGGGCATGAATATAACATTGATTTAAGACTCCCCCAAGCTTGAGCGATGCTTTCTCCTTCGCGAGGCCAAAAATTATATATATAATTGCGATCACAATGAACAAGATGCATAGGATAAAACTTCTGATGAAATTCCAATTTCTATCGTTTGTAATTCCAAGACCTCATATCATCACATAGCTTATACCATGTCAATGCATCTCCCCTCAAAGATAAGGGAAAGACCTTCTTCTAAACAACATCTCCGGGTACACCTGCAAGCTTAAATAATCCACAAACTTGATCCACATATATCAAATGTTCATCAGGATGTTTTGTTCCATCTCCCAAAAAAGGATTAGCTAGCAGTTTTTCTATCATACCCGAAGGAACTTCAAAGCAAGCATTTTCATATTCATTTTCATTAGGTTCAGTAGGTTGAGGAGAAACTCTTTGCTCTACTGGTCGGGGTGAAGATACCCCGAACAAGCCCCTCGGAGGATTACCTTCCATGGGAACAAGTGACAATAAATTTCAGCACACTATATGATTTTTTCCTTACCAAATTCCACCTACCAAAGGCGCTTCACTCCCCAGCAACGGCGCCAGAAAAGAGTCTTGATGACCCACAAGTATAGGGGATCTATCGTAGTCCTTTCGATAAGTAAGAGTGTCGAACCCAACGAGGAGCATAAGGAAATGATAAGCGGTTTCCAGCAAGGTATTATCTGCAAGTACTGAAATAAGTGGTAAAAGATAGTTTTGTGATAGGATAATTTGTAACGAGAAACAAGTAACAAAAGTAAATAAAGTGCAGCAAGGTGGCCCAATCCTTTTGTAGCAAAGGACAAGCCTGGACAAACTCTTATATGATGTAAAGCGCTCCCGAAGACACATGGGAATATCGTCAAGCTAGTTTCCATCACGTTCATATGATTCGCGTTCGGTACTTTGATAATTTGGTATGTCGGTGGACCGGTGCTTGGGTGCTGCCCTTACTTCACATAACACCACTAGAGGAGAGACAACATACATCTCATCAAAATATCGAACGAATACCAAATTCACATGACTACTAATAGCAAGACTTCTCCCATGTCTTCAGGAACAAAAGTAACTACTCACAAAGCATAAACATGTTCATAATCAGAGGGGTATTAATATGCATATAGGATCTGAACATATGATCTTCCACCAATTAAACCAACTAGCATCAACTATAAGGAGTAATTAACACTACTAGCAACCTACTAGCACCAATCCCGGACTTGGAGACAAGAATTGGATACAAGAGATGAACTAGGGTTTTGAGATGAGATGGTGCTGGTGAAGATGTTGATGGAGATTGCCCTCTCCCAATGAGAGGAGCGTTGGTGATGACGATGGCGATGATTTCCCCCTCTGGGAGGGAAGTTTCCCTGGCAGAACAGCTCCGCCAGAGCCCTAGATTGATTCCGCCAAGGTTCCGCCTCGTGGCGGCGGAGTTTCATCCGAGAAGATGGATTTTTTCCATCGAAAGACTCAATATAGCAGAAGATGGCCACCGGAGGGCCACCAAGGGGCCCACGAGGTAGGGGGGCATGCCCAGGGGGGTAGGGCACGCCCCCCACCCTCGTGGGAAGGGTGTGGCCCCCCTGGTGAGGTTCTTGCGCTCAGTATTTTTTATATATTTGGAAAACATCATCCGTGAAGTTTCAGGGCTTTTGGAGCTGTGCAGAATAGGTCTCTAATATTTGCTCCTTTTCCAGCCCAGAATCCCAGCTGTCGGCATTCTCCCTCTTTATGTAAACCTTGTAAAATAAGAGAGAATAGGCATAAGTATTGTGACATAATGTGTAATAACAGCCTATAATGCAATAAATGTTGATGTAAAAGCATGATGCAAAATGGACGTATCAGGGCTCGGTGATGACCTCCGTCCTGCCGTCCCGACATTCTTGGTCTTGTTGCATCAGAGTGGGAACCTTTGCTTGATTCCTCGGGACTCCGCACCTGCGCTTGCCTCCTTAGCACCAAAGAGGAAACTAGTACATTGCGCCCGCTGGTACCCGCCTGGCCTTGGTCGTCATGGCTCATGCCATCTAAACCTCGCGAGGTGAACCTTGCATAGATATCTCTGCTCCTCGTGAGCCAGCCTGGAGAGGCCGCCCCACGTGGAGGTCTTGGTGTTGTCTGCCTCGCAAGGCTTGGCCCCCCGCGAGGGTCTTGAGTTGTCGATGTTGAAGCTGGGCCGCACCAGGCCGTCTATGGAGCCATGTTGTGGGCCATAGGCAGGCAAGTCTGGGTACCCCCGTTCCCAGAACGCCGACAGTAGACCCCGGGCCCAAGGCGCGCTCGAACTTGGCTTCAAGGTGAAGCCAAAGGGCAAGTGCGGAGCACCGCGGGCCCTAACCGCCTGTGGCCTTGGTTGACGCATGTTGATTGATGGGACGTGGGCGCCTCCGCTTCCCCACGCTGCCTCGGCAACCGTCCCTGGCTGACAAAAAGGCTACTGCCTGCTGCGAAGCCTTCATTGCCCTTCCTTTGTCTAGCTCCAGATCCCCTTATCCTTCTGTCCAGAAAAACTCTAGATCCGCCGAACTTCTTCCTCAATCCCGCGATCGATGGCCACCGACAAGGCGAAGTCCTCGGCCACGGCTGCGCGCTCACCCTCTTGGTTCGAGCCTGCCGTGAGCGCGTCCACCATTGCCGAGGAGAAGCACCTCACCGCCGCGCTCCAACTGATGGCGGGCAGCAGCAACAAGGGAGGAGAGACGGCGCTCCGGGTCGGCTCCGCCAAACCAGAAACCTTGGGCGGCACCTTCTACCCCTTATTCTTGCATAGTGTCTTCGCGGGGCTGGTTCCCCCTTTCTCCAACTTCTTCTATGCTGTTCTTCGCCACTACAAGCTCCACACCCTCCATCTTCACCCTAACTCCATCCTCCTCCTGTCAATCTTCGCCTTTTACTGCGAGGCATTTCTGGGGGTGATGCCCTCCGTGGCGCTGCTCCGCCACTTTTTCTACCTTCCAGTCAATGGCGGACAGTGCTCGGGGTGCGCCAACTTCATCGCGGCCAATGGCAGCAACGCAATTTCGCGGGCGGGGAAGAAGGTGGAGGACTTCTGGAACAAGTGGATCTTCATGGACGCCAAACGCTCCTACCCTCGATTGGAGCTACCGACTGGGCTGCCGACGCCCCACGAAGGATGGTCTCACGAGAAGCTCACCGATCCCCGAGGGGCAGTTGATGGAGAAGATGGTGGCCGATCTGAAGCTGGACGACCTGAAGGCGGAGAAGCTGACGGGAGCCATGATCGTCAAGGAGTTCCTAGCGCAGCGCGTGGCTCTGCTCCAGGCGCGCTCGCGCCCCCTGTGGAGGCTCAAGGGTGCGGAAGGCGACCTCCGGCTGCGCCTGGACAACCTGTCCAATGAGGAGCTGAACAAGGTCATGCACACCTTGCTCGAGAAGGACCAGGGTTGCTCCCCGGACACCCATCTTGTGTTGTACCGCCACCTTGACAGGGAGAAGATTGCCGACGCCATGCCTATCTTCGATGAGCACGGGCTCGTTCCTTTGGAGCCTTCACGGCCCCGGGCTCCCTGCTACCTCTTTTAGCATTGCGTTGGTTTTCCCCGAAGAGGAAGGGATGATGCAGCAAAGTAGCGTAAGTATTTCCCTCAGTTTTTGAGAACCAAGGTATCAATCCAGTTGGAGGCTACGCGCGAGTCCCTCGTACCTGCACAAAACAAATAAATCCTCGCAACCAACGCAAATAGGGGTTGTCAATCCCTATAGGGCCACTTACGAGAGTGAGATCTGATAGATATGATAAGATAATATTTTTGGTATTTTTATGATAAAGATGCAAAGTAAAATAAAGGCAAAGTAAATAGCAAAGTAAATAACTAAGCAGTAGGAGATTGATATGATAAAGATAGACCCGGGGGCCATAGGTTTCACTAGTGGCTTCTCTCGAGAGCATAAGTATTCTACGGTGGGTGAACAAATTACTGTTGAGCAATTGACAGAATTGAGCATAGTTATGAGAATATCTAGGTATGATCATGTATATAGGCATCACGTCCGACACAAGTAGACCGACTCCTGCCTGCATCTACTACTATTACTCCACTCATCGACCGCTATCCAGCATGCATCTAGAGTATTAAATTAAAAACAGAGTAACGCCTTAAGCAAGATGACATGATGTAGAGGGATAGACTCATGCAATATGAAGAAAACCCCATCTTGTTATCCTCGATGACAACAATACAATACGTGCTTTGCTGCCCTTATTGTCACCGGGAAAGGACACCGCAAGATTGAACCCAAAGCTAAGCACTTCTCCCATTGCAAGAAAGATCAATCTAGTAGGCCAAACCAAACTGATAATTCGAAGAGACTTGCAAAGATAACCAATCATACATAAAAGAAATCAGTGAAGATTCAAATATTATTCATAGATAGACTTGATCATAAACCCACAATTTATCAGTCTCAACAAACACACCGCAAAAAGAAGATTACATCAAACAGATCTCCACAAGAGAGGGGGAGAACATTGTATTGAGATCCAAAAAGAGAGAAGAAGCCATCTAGCTACTAACTATGGACCCGTAGGTCTGAAGTAAACTACTCACACTTCATCAGAGAGGCTATGGTGTTGATGTAGAAGCCCTTCGTGATCGATGCCCTCTCCGGCGGAGCTCCGGAACAGGCCCCAAGATGGGATCTCGTGGATACAGAAAGTTATAGCGGTGGAATTTGGGTTTTGGCTCCTGTTCTGATCGTTTGGGGGTACGTGGGTATATATAGGAGGAAGAAGTACGTCGGTGGAGCAACAGGGGCCCCATGAGGGTGGAGGGCACGCCTGGGGGGGGGGGTAGGCGCGCCCCCCTACCTCGTGGGCTCCTGTTAGTTGGCTTGACGTAGGGTCCAAGTCTCCTGAGTTGTATTCGGTGAGAAAATCACGTTCCCGAAGGTTTCATTCGGTTTGGACTCTGTTTGATATTCCTTTTCTTCGAAACCCTAAAAGAGGCAAAAACAACAATTCTGGGCTGGGCCTCCGGTTAATAGGTTAGTCCCAAAAATAATATAAAAGTGGATAATAAAGCCCAATAATGTCCAAAACAGTAGATAATATAGCATAGAGCAATCAAAAATTAAAGATACGTTGGAAACGTATCAAGCATCCCCAAGCTTAATTCCTGCTCGTCCTTGAGTAGGTAAATGATAAAAACGGAATTTTTGATGCGGAGTGCTACTTGGCAAAATTTTAATGTAATTCTTCTTAATTGTGGTATGAATATTCAGATCCGAAAGTTTCAAGACGAAAGTTCCTATTGACATAAAAATGATAATACTTCAAGCATACTAACTAAGCAATTATGTCTTCTCAAAATAACATGGCCAAAGAAAGTTCATCCCTACAAAATCATATGGTTTAGCCATGTTTCATTTTCGTCACACAAGAATGCTATCATCATGCACAACCCTGATGACAAGCCAAGCAATTGTTTCATACTTTAGTAATCTCAAACCTATAAAATTTCACGCAATATATGAGCGCGAGCCATGGACAAAGCACTATAGGTGGAATAGAATATAATGAGGGGGGTTATGTGGAGAAGACAAAAAAGGAGGAAGTCTCACATCAACGAGGCTAATCAATGGGCTATGGAGTTTCCCACCGATTGATGTTAATGCAAGGAGTAGGGATTGCCATGCGACGGATGCACTAGAGCTATAAATGTATGACAGCTCAGCAAAAGAAACTAGTGGGTGTGCATCCAACTTGCTTGCTCACGAAGACCCAGGGCACTTGAGGAGGCCCATTGTTGGAATATACAAGCCAAGTTCTATAGTGAAAAATTCCCACTAGTATATGAAAGTGATAACATGAGAGACTCTCTACTATGAAGATCATGGTGCTACTTTGAAGCACAAGTGTGGCAAAGGATAGTAACATTGTCCCTTCTCTCTTTTTCTCTCATTTTTTTCTTTTTTGGGGCCTTCTCTTTTTTTATGGCCTTTCTCTTTTTTGGGCCTTCTCTTTTTTATGGCCTTTCTTTTTTTATGTATTCCTCACTTGGGACAATGCTCTAGAAAATGATGATCATCACACTTCTATTTATTTACAACTCAATGATTAGAACTCGATACTAGAACAAAATATGACTCTATATGAATGCCTCCGGCGGTGTACCGGGATATGCAATGGACCAAGAGTGACACGTATGAAAGAATTATGAACGGTGGCTTTGCCACAAATACTATGTCAACTACATGATCATGCTAAGCAATATGACAATGATGAATGTGTCATGATGAACAGAATGATGGAAAGTTGCATGGCAATATATCTTGGAATGGCTATGGAAATGCCATAATAGGTAGGTATGGTGGCTGTTTTGAGGAAGATATAAGGAGGTTTATGTGTGAAAGAGCGTATCATATCACGGGGTTTGGATGCACCGACGAAGTTTGTGCCAACTCTCAATGTGAGAAAGGGCAATGCACAGTACCGAAGAGGCTAGCAAGGATGGAAGGGTGAGAGTGCGTATAATACATGGACTCAACATTAGTCATAAAGAACTCACATACTTATTGCAAAATTCTACAAGTCATCAAAAACCTCGGCACTACGCGCATGCTCCTAGGGGGATAGATTGGTAGGAAAAGACCACCGCTCGTCCCCGACCGCCACTCATAAGGAAGACAATCAAATAACACCTCATGTTTCAAATTTGTTGCATAACGTTTACCATACGTGCATGCTACGGGACTTGCAAACCTCAACACAAGTATTTCTCAATTTCACAACTACTCAACTAGCACGACTTTGATATTATTACCTCCATGTCTCAAAACAATCATCAAGCATCAAACTTCTCTTAGTATTCAACACACTCATAAGAAAGTTTTATTATTAATCTTGCATACCAAGCATATTAGGATTTTAAGCAAATTACCATGGTATTAAGAATCTCAAAATAATCTAAGTGAAGCATGAGAGATCAATATTTTCTATAAAACAAATCCACCACCGTGCTCTAAAAGATATAAGTGAAGCACTAGAGCAAAATTATATAACTCAAAAGATATAAGCGAAGCACATAGAGTATTCTAACAAATTCCAAATCATGTATGGCTCTCTCAAAAGATGTGTACAACAAGGATTATTGTGGTAAACTAACAAGCAAAGACTCAAATCATACAAGATGCTCCAAGTAAAACACATTTCATGTGGTAAATAAAAATATAGCTCCAAGTAAAGTTACCGATAGAAGTAGACGAAAGAGGGGATGCCTTCCGGGGCATCCCCAAGCTTTGGCTTTTAGGTGTCCTTAGATTACCTTGGGGGTGCCATGGGAATCCCCAAGCTTAGGCTCTTGCCACTCCTTGTTCCATAATCCATCAAATCCTTACCCAAAACTTGAAAACTTCACAACACAAAACTTAAAGTAGAAAACTCGTGAGCTCCGTTAGCGAAAGAAAACAAAAGACCACTTCAAGGTACTGTAATGAACTCATTATTTATTTATATGGGTGTTATACATACTGTATTCCAACTTCTCTATGGTTCATAAACTATTTTACTATCCATAGATTCATCAAAATAAGCAAACAACACACGCAAAACAGAATCTGTCAAAAACAGAACAGTCTGTAGTAATCTGTAGCTAGCGCAAGATCTGGAACCCCAAAAATTCTAAAATAAATTGCTGGGCGTGAGGAATTTATCTATTAATCATCTGCAAAAATAATTAACTAAATAGCACTTTCCAAATAAAAATGGCAGCAGTTCTCGTGAGCGCTAAAGTTTCTGTTTTTTACAGCAAGTTCAACAAGACTTTCCCCAAGTCTTCCCAACGGTTCTACTTGGCACAAACACTAATTAAACACAAAAAACACAACCAAAAAAGAGGCTAAATAATTTATTTATTACTAAGCAGGAGCAAAAAGCATGGAATAAAAATAAAATTGGGTTGCCTCCCAACAAGCGCTATCGTTTAACGCCCCTAGCTAGGCATAACAAGCACGAATAGATCTAGGTATTGCCATCTTTGGTAGGCAATTCTTCAATGAGGCATATACCATCTTTAGGTGTTTTTTCTTTTTATTAATTATCAAGCTTTTAGTCACAAGATCGCATAATTCATTTGTAACAAATGGTTCCTTAATGATAGCAAAAAGATTGGGATGAACACTTATAGATTTAAGATCCGCATTTTCCTTACTACACGATTCACCCTTATTTTTAGGAACATACATAAGCTTGGCAACTTTAGTGGATGAGCTTGGAGTATTCTTTACGAAAAAAGCGGTCCCCAAATTGGTAATAATATTCTCAAGTTTATCGATCCTAACAGAATCGTGATTTATTTTCTCATTAACTATGGGTTCCTTTTCTTTAATATCTTTCAAAGGAACTCCTACTTTAGATCCATATTGAGAGATTCAGCTATGGATCTTTTTATCCAAATTTTCAATTAACTCTATGGTAGCAACCTTATTTTCAATAATTTCAAGCCTTTGCATTACATGCTCCAAAGTTAATATAGTTCCATTAATCGATAGAGGACGGGAGCCAAATAAATCTAACATAGCATTATAAGAATCAAAAGTATGGCTACCCAAAAATTCCCTCCGGTAATAGTATCAAGAACATAACGGTGCCAAGGAGTAATGCCTACATAAAAATTGCGAAGGAGAATGGTAGTAGATTGCTTCCTAGCAGATTTATTTTGAGCATTGCAAATTCTATACCAAGCATCTTTTAGATTTTCACCCTCCCTTTGCTTAAAATTTAGAATTTCATTCTCGGGAGACAACGGAGAAGATAGGCGACTAGCCATAATGTCAAGCAAGCAAACTAACACACAAGCAAACAAAAAGCAAGCAGGCAAAAAGAGGCGAATAGAGAGGGAGGATAGAGAGAGAAAGGGCGAATAAAATGGCAAGGGTGAATTGGGGGGAGAGGAAAACGAGAGGCAAATGGAAAATAATGTAATGCGGGAGATAAGGGTATGTGATGGGTACTTGGTATGTTGACTTTTGCGTAGACCTCCCCGGCAATGGCGCCAGAAATCCTTCTTGCTACCTCTTTTAGCATTGCGTTGGTTTTCCCTGAAGAGGAAGGGATGATGCAGCAAAGTAGGGTAAGTATTTCCCTTAGTTTTTGAGAACCAAGGTATCAATCCAGTTGGAGGCTACGCGTGAGTCCCTCGTACCTGCACAAAACAAACAAATCCTCGGAACCAACGCAAATAGGGGTTGTCAATCCCTATAGGGCCACTTACGAGAGTGAGATCTGGTAGATATGATAAGATAATATTTTTGGTATTTTTATGATAAAGATGCAAAGTAAAATAAAGGCAAAGTAAATAGCAAAGTAAATAACTAAGTAGTAGGAGATTGATATGATAAAGATAGACCCGGGGGCCATAGGTTTCACTAGTGGCTTCTCTCGAGAGCATAAGTATTCTACGGTGGGTGAACAAATTACTGTTGAGCAATTGACAGAATTGAGCATAGTTATGAGAATATCTAGGTATGATCATGTATATAGGCATCACGTCCGACACAAGTAGACCGACTCCTGCCTGCATCTACTACTATACTCCACTCATCGACCGCTATCTAGCATGCATCTAGAGTATTAAGTTAAAAACAGAGTAACGCCTTAAGCAAGATGACATGATGTAGAGGGATAGACTCATGCAATATGAAGAAAACCCCATCTTGTTATCCTCGATGGCAACAATACAATACGTGCCTTGCTGCCCTTACTGTCACCGGGAAATGACACCGCAAGATTGAACCCAAAGCTAAGCACTTCTCCCATTGCAAGAAAGATCAATCTAGTAGGCCAAACCAAACTGATAATTCGAAGATACTTGCAAAGATAACCAATCATACATAAAAGAAATCAGAGAAGATTCAAATATTATTCATAGATAGACTTGATCATAAACCCACAATTCATCGAT
Source organism: Triticum urartu (assembly GCF_056163025.1). Taxonomy (NCBI): domain Eukaryota; kingdom Viridiplantae; phylum Streptophyta; class Magnoliopsida; order Poales; family Poaceae; genus Triticum; species Triticum urartu. Next base: position 231,425,011 of record NC_141878.1, read on the forward strand.
CTCAACAAACACACCGCAAAAAGAAGATTACATCGAATAGATCTCCACAAGAGAGGGGGAGAACATTGTATTGAGATCCAAAAAGAGAGAAGAAGCCATCTAGCTACTAATTATGGACCCGTAGGTCTGAAGTAAACTACTCACACTTCATCGGAGAGGCTATGGTGTTGATGTAGAAGCCCTCCGTGATCGATGCCCCCTTCGGCGGAGCTCTGGAACAGGCCCCAAGATGGGATCTCGTGGATACAGAAAGTTACGACAGTGGAATTAGGTTTTTGGCTCCTGTTCTGATCGTTTGGGGGTACGTGGGTATATATAGGAGGAAGAAGTACGTCGGTGGAGCAACAAGGGCCCCACGAGAGTGGAGGGCGCGCCTGGGGGGGGGGGGTAGGCGCGCCCCTACCTCGTGGGCTCCTGTTAGCTGGCTTGATGTAGGGTCCAAGTCTCCCGAGTTGTATTCGGTGAGAAAATCACGTTCCCGAAGGTTTCATTCCGTTTGGACTCTTTTTGATATTCCTTTTCTTCCAAACCCTAAAATAGGCAAAAAACAGCAATTCTGGGCTGGGCCTCCGGTTAATAGGTTAGTCCCAAAAATAATATAAAAGTGGATAATAAAGCCCAATAATGTCCAAAACAGTAGATAATATAGCATGGAGCAATAAAAAATTATAGATACGTTGGAGACATATCACTCCCCGGTGACGGTGTCCTCCGACAAGTCCGTCAAGGAGGAGAGGGCGGACTCGGAGGCAACCCTGGAAAGTGAGGGGGAGACCTCTCCCCCGTGCGCCAGACCGAACTCCTTCGTGTCCTTTCCGACGACAACGACGCCGGCGAGCACCCGGTCAGGGAGTCTCCACGCTCCGCCGGGGTCACCACAAGGTCTAGGGGCACCCCTCCGAAGAAGCTGAAGCTGGGGGTCCCAAAGAAGGGCAGGTCGGCGCTGCTCTCCCGAGGTGATGCCTCTGCCTCGCCGCCAGCCGCCACCATGGCAGAGCCGGCCATGCGCCTGTCTACCCCTTGATGTCTACTACACAACCTTCTTCTTGTAGACGTTGTTGGGCGTCCAAGTGCAGAGGTTTGTAGGATAGTAGCAAATTTCCCTCAAGTGGATGACCTAAGGTTTATCAATCTGTGGGAGGCGTAGGATGAAGATGGTCTCTCTCAAACAACCCTGCAACCAAATAACAAAGAGTCTCTTGTGTCCCCAACACACCCAATACAATGGTAAATAGTATAGGTGCACTAGTTCGGCGAAGAGATGGTGATACAAGTGCAATATGGATGGTAGATAGTGGTTTTTCTAATCTAAAAATAGAAAAACGGCAAGGTAACTAATGATAAAAGTGAGCAAAACGGTATTGCAATGTGTTGAAATAAGGCCTAGGGTTCATACTTTCACTAGTGCAAGTTCTCTCAACAATAATAACATAATTGGATCATATAACTATCCCTAGACATGCAACAAAGAGTCACTAATAGCGGAGAACAAACGAAGAGATTATTGTAGGGTACGAAACTACCTCAAAGTTATCCTTTCTGATTGATCTATTCAAGAGTCCGTAGTAAAATAACACGAAGCTATTCTTTCCGTTCGATCTATCCTAGAGTTCGTACTAGAATAACACCTTAAGACACAGATCACCCAAAACCCTAATGTCACCTAGATACTCCAATGTCACCTCAAGTATCTGTGGGTATGCTTATACGATATGCATCACACAATCTCGGATTCATCTATTCAACCAACACAAAGAACTTCAAAGAGTGCCCCAAATTTTCTACCGGAGAGTCAAGACAGAAATGTGTGCCAACCCCTACGCATAAGTTCACAAGGTCACGGAACTCGCAAGTTGATCACCAAAACATACATCAGGTGGATCACGTGAATATCCCATTGTCACCACAGATAAGCACATGCAAGACATACATCAAGTGTTCTCAATTCCTTAAAGACTCAATCCGATAAGATAACTTCAAAGGGAAAACTCAATCCATTACAAGAGAGTAGAGGGGGAGAAACATCATAAGATCCAACTATAATAGCAATGGTTGCGATACATCAAGATCGTGCCGAATCAAGAACACGAGAGATAGAGAGATCAAACACATAGCTACTGGTACATACCCTCAGCCCCGAGGCTGAACTACTCCCTCCTTGTCATGGAGAGCGCCAGGATGATGAAGATGGCCACCGGTGATGGATCCCCCCTCCGGCAGGGTGCCGGACAGGGTCCCGATTGGTTTTTGGTGGCTACAGAGGCTTGTGGCGGCATAACTCCCGATCTAGGTTATTTTCTGGAGGTTTCTGTATTTATAGGAATTTTTGGCGTAGGTCTCACGTCAGGGGGGGTCTCCGAGTCGTCCACGAGATAGGGGGACACGCCCAGGGGGGTAGGGCACACCCCCACCCTCGTGGATGGCTCGGGACTCTTCTGGCCCAACTCTTTTACTCCGGGGGCTTTTTTTGGTCCATAAAAAATCATCAAAAATTGGCACGTCAATTGGACTCCGTTTGGTATTCCTTTTCTGTAAAACTCAAAAACAAGGAAAAAACAGAAACTGGCATTGGGCTCTAGGTTAATAGGTTAGTCCCAAAAATCATATAAAATAGCATATAAATGCATATAAAACATCCTAGATGGATAATATAATAGCATGGAAAAATCAAAAATTATAGATACGTTGGAGACGTATCAAGCATCCCCAAGCTTAATTCCTGCTCGTCCTCGAGTAGGTAAATGATAAAAACAGAATTTTTTATGTGGAATGCTACCTAAGATATTTTTCAATGTAATTTTCTTTATTGTGGCATGAATGTTCAGATCCGAAAGATTCAAGACAAAAGTTTAATATTGACATAAAAATAATAATACTTCAAGCATACTAACCAAGCAATTATGTCTTCTCAAAATAACATAACCAAAGAAAGCTCATACCTACAAAATCATATAGTTTGGCTATGCTATGTTTTCGTCACACAAAATGCTCCAATCATGCACGACCCCGATGACAAGCCAATCAATTGTTTCATACTTTAGTATTCTCAAACTTTTTCAACTTTCACGCAATATATGAGCGCGAGCCATGGACATAACACTATAGGTGGAATAGAATGGTGGTTGTGGAGGAGACAAAAAAGAGGAAGATGGTCTCACATCAACTAGGCATATCAATGGGCTATGGAGATGCCCATTAATAGATATCAATGTGAGTGAGTAGGGATTGCCATGCAATGGATGCACTAGAGCTATAAATGTATGAAAGCTCAACAAAAGAAACTAAGTGGGTGTGCGTACAACTTGCTTGCTCACGAAGACCTAGGGAAATTTGAGGAAGCCCATCATTGGAATATACAAGCCAAGTTCTATAATGAAAAATTCCCACTAGTATATGAAAGTGACAACATAAGAGACTCTCTATCATGAAGATCATGGTGCTACTTTGAAGCACAAGTGTGGAAAAAGGATAGTAACATTGCCCCTTCTTTCTTTTTCTCTCATTTTTTTGTTTGGGCCTTCTCCTTTCTCTTTTTTGGCCTCTTTTTTTGTCCGGAGTCTCATCCCTACTTGTGGGGGAATCATAGTCTCCATCATCCTTTCCTCACATGGGACAATGCTCTAATAATGAAGATCATCACACTTTTATTTACTTACAACTCAAGAATTACAACTCGATACTTAGAACATAATATGCCTCTATGTGAGTGCCTCCGGCGGTGTACCGGGATGTGCAATGAATCAAGAGTGGCATGTATGAAAAATTATGAATGGTGGCCATGCCACAAATAGGATGTCAATTATATGATCATGCAAAGCAATATGACTATGATGAAGCGTGTCATAATAAACAGAACGGTGGAAAGTTGCATGGCAATATATCTCGAAATGGCTATGGAAATGTCATAATAGGTAGGCATGGTGGCTGTTTTGAGGAAGGTAAATGATGGGTTTATGGTACCGGCGAAAGTTGCGCGGCACAAGAGAGGCTAGCAATGGTGGAAGGGTGAGAGTGCGTATAATCCATGGACTCAACATTAGTCATAAAGAACTCACATACTTATTGCAAAAATCTACAAGTCATCAAAACCAAGAACTACACGCATGCTCCTAGGGGGATAGATTGGTAGGAAAAGACCATCGCTCTTCCCCGACCGCCACTCATAAGGAAGGCAATCAAAGAAACACCTCATGCTTCAAATTTGTCGCACAACGGTTACCGTACGTGCATACTACGGGACTTGCAAACCTCAACACAAGTATTTCTCAATTTCACAATTACTCAACTAGCACGACTCTAATATCACCATCTTCATATCTCAAAACAATCATCAAGTATCAAACTTCTCATAGTATTCAATGCACTCTATATGAAAGTTTTTATTATATCCCTCTTGGATGCCTATCATATTAAGACTAAATTCATAACCAAAGCAAATTACCATGCTTTTTCTAAAGACTCTCAAAATAATATAAGTGAAGCATGAGAGTTCATCTATTTCTTCAAAATAAAACCACCATCGTGCTCTAAGAAGATATAAGTGAAGCACTAGAGCAAATGACAAACTAATCCAAAAGATATAAGTGAAGCTCAATGAGTAGTCGAATAATTATGCAACTATGTGAAGACTCTCTAACATTTAAGAATTTCTGATCTTGGTATTTTATTCAAACAACAATCAAAACAAAATTATAATGACGCTCCAAGCAAAACATATCACGTGGTGAATAAAAATATAGCCTCAAGCGAAGTTACCGATGAACGAAGACGAAAGAGGGGATGCCATCCGGGGCATCCCCAAGCTTAGGCTCTTGGCTGTCCTTGAATTTTACCTTGGTGTGCCTTGGGCATCCCCAAGCTTAGGATCTTGCCACTCCTTATTCCATAGTCCATCAGATCTTTACCCAAAACTTGAAAACTTCACAACACAAAACTCAACAGAAAACTCGTAAGCTCCGTTAGTATAAGAAAGTAAAATCACCACTTTTGGTACTGTAGTGAACTCATTCTTTATTTATACTGGTGTAATATCTATTGTATTCCAACTTCTCTATGGTTCATACCCTCCGATGCTACTCATAGATTCATCAAAATAAGCAAACAACACATAGAAAACATAATCTGTCAAAAACAGAACAGTCTGTAGTAATCTGTAACTCCCGAATACTTCTGTAATACCAAAAATTCTGAAAAATTGGGACGACCACGATAAAAATTATATTGATCTACTGCAGTTGGAATTGGTATTTTATCGCTCTCTGGTAAAAAATGATAATTATTTTCGTGAACGCATACTTTCTATTTTTATCAGCAAGATCAAACAACAATCACCCAAGAAGATCCTAAAGGCTTTACTTGGCACAAACACTAATTAAAACATAAAAAACACAATCATAACACAAGCTAGATGAATTATTTATCACTAAACAGGAACAAAAAGCAAAGAGCAAAAATAAAATTGGGTTGCCTCCAAACAAGCGCTATCGTTTAACGCCCCTAGCTAGGCATGATGATTTCAATGATGCTCACATAAAAGATAAGAATTGAAACATAAAGAGAGCATCATGAAGAATATTACTAGCACATTTAAGTCTAAACCACTTCCTATGCATAGGGATTTTGTGAGCAAACAATTTATGGGAACAAGAATCAACTAGCATAGGAAAGCAAAACAAGCATAACTTCAAAACTTTAAGAACATAGAGAGGAAACTTGGTATTATTGCAATTCCTACAAGCATATATTCCTCCCTCATAATAATTTTCAGTAGCATCATGAATGAATTCAACAATATAACTATCACATAAAGCATTCTTTTCATGATCTACAAGCATAGAATTTTTATTACTCTCCACATAAGCAAATTTCTTCTCATGAATAGTAGTGGGAGCAAACTCAACAAAATAACTATCATGTGAGGCATAATCCAATTGAAAGTTAAAATCATGATGACAAGTTTCATGGATATCATTATTCTTTATAGTATACGTTTCATCACAATAATCATCATAAATAGGGGGCATGCTCTCATCAAAATAAATTTGCTCATCAAAACTTGGGGGACTAAAAATATCATCTTCATCAAACATAGTGATATGTCTCCAACGTATCTATAATTTTTGATTGTTACATGCTATTATATTATCTGTTTTGGATGTTAATGGGATTTATTTTACACTTTTATATTATTTTTGGGACTAACCTATTAACCGGAGGCCTAGCCCAAATTGTTGTTTTTTTGCCTATTTCAGTGTTTCGTAGAAAAGGAATATCATACGGAGTCCAAACGGAATGAATTCTTTGGGAACGTGATTTTTGGAACAAACGTGATCCAGAGGACTTGGAGTAGATGTCAAGCAATCAACGAGGCGGCCACGAGGCAGGGTGGCGCGCCTACCCCCTGGGCGCGCCCTCCCCCCTCGTGGGCCCCTCGTTGCTCCACCGACCAACTTCTTCCTCCTATATATGTTCACATACCCCGCAAACATCCAGGAGCACCACGAAACCCTATTTCCACCACCGCAACCTTCTGTACCCAAGTGATCCCATCTTGGGGCCTTTTTCGGAGCTTCGCCGGAGGGGGCATTGATCACGGAGGGCCTCTACATCAACTCCATGGCCCCTCCAATGATGTGTGAGTAGTTTACCTCAGACCTTCGGGTCCATAGCTAGTAGCTAGATGGCTTCTTCTCTCCCCTTAGATCTCAATACAAAGTTCTCCTCGATTCTCTTGGAGATCTATTCGATGTAACTCTTCTTTTTGCGGTGTGTTTGTCGAGATCCGATGAATTGTGGGTTTATGATCCAGATTATCTATGAACAATATTTGAATCTTATCTGAATTCTTTTATGTATGATTGGTTTATCTTTGCAAGTCTCTTCGAATTATAAATTTGGTTTAGCCTACTAGATTGATCTTTCTTGCAATGGGAGAAGTGCTTAGCTTTGTGATGCCCCGAGTTTGATGCGCCAGGTGTCTTCCAGTTATTCGCCGACGTTGCCATGTATTTTGCTTGCGTGTTGCATTTCATCATGTCATCATGTGCATTACATCATCATGTTTTCAAAACTTGCATCCGTTCGGGTCTCTCAGTTCTTTCCATTGTCCGTTCTGAGCCGAGACACACTTGCACGCGCCTGTGGCACCTCCGAAATATTATTTTATAAGTGGCCAGAAAATGTTCTCGGAATGGGTTGAAATTTGGCGTGTGGTCTTGTTATGTTGAAGGTAGGCCGCCTGCCAAGTTTCATCGTATTCGGAGCTCGTTTGATAGCCCAACCGTTAAACTTATAGCGACAGTATAGCCGGTCTATCGTCAGACGTTTTCGGTCTCCGGAAACCGTTGTCGGGCTGCTCTCTCTCCTCTCTTCTCAGCCCATCTCTCTCTAGCACAGCCCACCTGCAGCCCACCTAACCCCTCCTCTGACCGAAGCCGTCCGATGGCGATCGCACGGTCCAAAAACCCCCCTAAACCCCCTAACCCTAGAACATGCCCTATATAAACCACCTCCCCTTCCATTTTGGGCAGCTACCTACCCCTCCTCCTAAAATTCCGCGCCCCTAATCATCAGCCGCCGCCTCCACCTCGTTTTCCGGCGCCAGCCACCACAATATCGCCGCATGGCGCGCCGCCGTTGGCCGAGCCGTCACCAGCTGCCTCCCGCGGCCAATCCGGAGAGGCCACGCGTTCCCTTGTCTCCCCGCGCCGCCGTGGCCCGCTCAGGCCCGCGCAAGGCCCGCCCGAGCCAATCCGGGGCCCGAGCGCCGCTCCACCCGATCTGCATCCTCTTGCTGCTCCCGTGCCGACCTCCAGCGACCTCGCCCCGCGCCGGCGACCACCGCCCTCGTGCGCCCTCCAGCTCCGCCATCCGACGTCGCCTGCTCGCCTCCGCCCCGAGTCTCTCTCCTCCATGCCGTATCCCACCCCGCGCCGCCGCTGACATGGAGCTCCGATGAGCTTTCGCGGGACCCCTCGCCGTCATCGGGAATGGAGCCCGAACGAGCTCCTTGACCCAGATCCGGCTTCTTCGCGCTGTCCGCCGCCTCTTCTGCTTCCCCCTCGTCGGATCCGCCTCCGACCTTGTCGTCCCCGTCGCCCTCACCGGCGAGCGACGCCGTGCATCGTTCGGATCGGGAGGAGCCCCGATCCCGTCTCCCTCGCGTCTGCGTCCAGGTGGGCCGCGACCCACCTGAGGCCCAACCCGCTCCTCCGCGGACCCAGCAACCGCGTCCAGCGGGCCGGCCCAGCAATCGCTGCTAGCGCCAGGCCTCCTCTGCTTCCGACCGGGCTAGGCTCAATGTGAGCAGCCCCTCTCCTGTACACTCAGGCTAGCCAGATTCGGCCCAGGTCATGTTTTTTTTCTGTTATGCGTTTTGTCCATTTATCCGCAGTTTACCGTTTTACAGAAAACCCCCTGTTGTTCATGCATATCATAACTCACAAACGGTGCATCTTTTTAAAATAAATTATATATGTAAAATGCTTAGTTTTTCATCTAGCTTCATAATATCCAACTTTCCTGAATGTTTGAAATGTTTAAAATGTTATTTGTGTTTATTTTGCATAATGCCATGTTAAAATGCTTTAATTCATAACTAAATAACCGTAGATCCAAACTTAACAAACTTTATATGTAAATGGGGTAGAAAAATGCCTAGTTTAACACGGTGCACTCTTCTTTGCATGTTTAACAACTCTAAAATTATGCTTAGGGCAGTTCAGTACCAAACCTAATATATGCATATGAGGATTTTCCGGAATTGTTCTTTGTTATTTCCAGCCTCATTTAAACTTGCCTAGATAGGTAGTTTTCATTTTCTTCACCCCTTGCCATGTTAACCAACATTTAATATTGTTGAGTACTTAAACGGGAGAGAACTAAATAATTGTTGTGGTGTTTCGTCAATATGAAACATGTTGCATATTGAGCTCCACTTAACATGTAGTGTTGTTTGTGCATATTGCCATGCCATGCCTCATTAAACTGGACATGCATCATACTTGGTTGTGCATCATGCCATGTTTATGTGATGGTTGTTTACTATGTTGCTTGCTTCTTTCCGGGTAGCTTCTCTCGCTAACTTCGGTTTCGTTCCGGAGTTGTGAGGATTCGTTCGACTACGTCCGCTTGTCTTCTTCATGGACTCGTTGTTCTTCCTTGTGGGATCTCAGGCAAGATGACCATACCCTCAAAATCACTTTTATCTTTGCTTCCTAGTTGATTGCTCTATTGCTATGCCGTGCTATCTACCACTTGCTATATCATGCCTCCATATTGCCATGTCAAGCCTCTAACCCACCTTTCCTAGCAAACCATTGTTTGGCTATGATACTGCTTTTGCTCAGCCCTCTTATAGCGTTGCTAGTTGCAGGTGAAGATGAAGATTGTTCCATATTGGAAGATGGATATGTTGGGATATCACAATATCTCTTATTTAATTAATGCATCTATATACTTGGTAAAGGGTGGAAGTCTCAGCCTTATGCCTGGTGTTTTGTTCCACTCTTGCCGCCCTAGTTTCCGTCACACTGGTCTTATGTTCCTTGATTTTGTGTTCCTTACATGGTTGGGTGTTATGGGGACCCCTTGATAGTTCGCTTTGAATAAAACTCCTCCAGCAAGGCCCAACCTTGGTTTCACCATTTGCCTCACAACCACCTACTTTTCCCTTGGGAGTCGCGCTCCCGAGGGTCATCTTTATTTTAACCCCCCCGGCCAGTGCTTCTCTAAGTGTTGGTCTGAACTAGAGTCCTTTGCAGCGCCACCTCAGGGAAACTTGAGGGCTGGTTTTAGTTGTACTGAGTGCTCATCCGGTGTTGCCCTAAGAACGAGATATGTGCAGCTCCTATCGGGATGTCGGCACATCGGGTGGTCTTATTGGTCTTGTTTTACCATTGTTGAAATGTCTTGTAACCGGGATTCCGAGTCTGATCGGGTCTTCCTGGGAGAATGAATATCCTTCGTTGACCATGAGAGCTTGTGATGGGCTAAGTTGGGACACCCCTACAGGGTTTGAACTTTCGAAAGCTGTGCCCGCGGTTATGTGGCAGATGGGAATTTGTTAATGTCTGGTTGTAGAGAACTTGGCACATGACTTAATTAAAATGCATCAACCGCGTGTGTAGCCGTGATGGTCTCTTCTCGGCGGAGTCCGTGAAGTGAACATGGTTCTTGTGTTATGCTTGAACGTAAGTAGCTTCAGGATCACTTCTAGTTCACGACTGTTGCGTTGCTTCTCTTCTCGCTCTTATTTGCGTAAGTTAGCCACCATATATGCTTAGTGCTTGCTGCAGCTCCACCTCACTACCCCTTTCCTACCCATGAGCTTAAATAGTCTTGATCTCGCGGGTGTGAGATTGCGGAGTCCTCGTGACTCACAGATACTTCCAAACAGTTGCAGGTGCCGACGATGACAATGCAGGCGACGCAACGGAGCTCAAGTGGGAGCTCGATGAAGATCGTGTTCGTTGTGTTGGTTCGTTTCCTATTGATCAGTAGTGGAGCCCAGTTGGGACGATCGGGGATCTAGCATTTGGGGTTGTCTTCTTTTATTTTGGTTCCGTAGTCGGACCTTGATTGTATTCTGGATATTGTATGTTTAACTTGCTATATGTGTGAAGTGGCGATTATAAGAGAACTCTTTATCCCTATCTTATTCAGTACATGGGATTGTGTGAAGATTACCCCTCTTGCGACAAACCTACCATGCGGCTATGCCTCTAAGTCGTGCCCCGACACGTGGGAGATATAGCCGCATTGTGGGTGTAACAAGTTGGTAATCAGAGCCTTCCCCGACTTAGGAGCCCCCTGCTTGATCGAATCGCTGGCGTTGTTGAGTCTAGAACAAAATGTTTTGAGTCTTAAGATTATATATATCGGAGAGTAGGATTCCTTTTACTCCTCAGTCGCTTCGTCGCTCTGGTGAGGCCTCCTGACGTAGAGTTTTGACTCTTCTCTCCTCAAATTTCACGAATTTTTTTAGGATCACGCAGGTATCTTGGAATCGTTCCGATGGTTTTGTGACGAGAACATTTTTCTTGGTGCCTCCTGACATTTAGGGGTTGTGGCAGTGTCCCGGGGAGTTGAGCTCCAAGGTGTTGTTGTCACAATTTTATCGTTGCAATTCTAGAATACGTGAGTTCGCCGACATCGAAAATCTCTTTTATGCAGTTGTTGGTGAGATAACCTCGACGCCACCCAGTACTGGGGCGGGAGTTCGGGAGTATTGCCATAACTCATATAACGGATGCTTTTCGAAGGTTGAGGTAAATGATTTCCGAAGGTTTCTTGGTTATGTGTTTAAGGATGGATACAACTGGATGTAGGATTTGCTAGTTTTGTGTGAGATATTATGCTTCCCCTGTATCCCCAATACCTGATTGCATAACCAGAAAATTTCGGGAGTTTATAAGTGGGAATTCAAGTATCACGTAGGATATCTTTCCAACAGACACATGATACGATATGGGATCTATCATATGTTTGTTCCGGCTTATTCTGCAAGCCAATCCTTTGTTTTGTGTTGAGTTTTGGTATTCGAGTTGCTTCAAAGTCAAGTGTGATTCCATACCTTTTACAAGCGGTGTTCTCATATTCCTATGTGAATACTAATCCTTCTCGTTTATCGAGATTGTCTTGTCAATTCTTTCCAACCGGTGTGATTCTCTTCAAGATGATCCTATCATTTTCCCATCCGCAAGATCAACTCAAAGTCTTCTCAACGTTATTTGTTCCATCCGTCCCATGTTGCTTTTATTTTTCCTGCCCTCCCACCCCTTTTTCTTCAAGGACTCAGATTTATTAATCTAGTATCCATTTTATTGAGTGAATTCTCTCCATTCTTTTCCGTCAATGTTCTTACCCAGTGGTTCTCATGAAGATGCTTTACAAGTTCAACATTCTCCGTTCTCTTTTCTTCTTTGATGGATTTAATTAAAGCTTTGTCGATCATATCCTTTTCCTCGGTTCAAATGCTTTCTCATGCCGGTGCACCTCTTAATCATCCACTTCTCGCTATTCAATTGTTTCCGGAATGCTGAAGATATCTCAGAAGATTCAAGTTTCCATTCTCAATTCGCTCTAGCTCTTTCGAGGATGTTATGTCATTCAAGCCATTTAAATCAACCAGTGCAACCTTCCTTTCAAGTAATCGTTCAACGATATTTCTTTTGAGTGGGCCTTAACCCACAGGTCTTTTCCCAGGATCTTACCTGACTCTTGTAATTTTCTCGGAGTTATTCTCAAATTCATTTCAAAGTTTGATGTAAGAATGATTTGTCATCAGTCAAATGTCTTTCTCCAGGATCTTTCAAATTCTTTTCATCTTTGGCTCAACCTTTCCTATTTTAATTATTCCAGAGTGTCTCAAAAATTCATGGTGGTGTTTCTCGTCGTCATTCTCGGATTTTGATGACCAAAGAAGAGTTTTTCCTCCAAATCTTATCCGTTCTCTTAGAGATGTGTAGTTCAAGTTGTTGCCATCCTATCATAATTATTTCTGTTTGTGAGAATTCTTTTCATCCATCCGGAGCATTTCAGGAACCTTTGTCAGTTTGATTCTCCGGAGGCTATCATTTCAGAAGATTTATTCATTCCAGCCTCCAGCTCTCGTTCTCCAAATCTTACCGGTGCATCGTTCAAGTATTATCTAATCAGCTCGTGATCTCTTCGTTCTCTTGTATCAAATTCCCTCAAGTATCTTCATTTGTTCTCTAATTCTTACTGGTGATACACCCCTTTTACTTCGTTCGTTTTCAATTCTTAAGGTGGTTTGTTCAAGATTCTTCTTCCTTCGTTTTCATATCAATTCATTCGTTGTTTCCGAATCCTACCGGTGGTTCGTTGAAGACCTTCCCAAGTTTGCGCCATATCTATCTTAATCCGTTCTACGAGAATAAGTAGTATGCCAAATCCGTTGCTTGTCATCAATTTAAATTGGTGAAGGATAAGCATAATGTAATTCTTATTCTTGTTTCATCGAGTGAATTCAATTCCTTATTCCAGAGGTTCATCAAGATTCTTGATTTCATTTGTTCATCTTTCTTCCCCGGAGTTCCAAGATCTCTCAATTATATCATCACGAAGCTCCATCTAATCATTGCAAGGCTTCAATCTTATTCTTTTTGATCATTCTTTTATTACCGGAGTTCTTCATGGAGGATCAACTTGGTGGTTCATCAAGGTTTCCTTTCATTCTTCAATTGTTCTTCAAGTTTTCTCTCGAATCTAAGATCCGCCAAACTATACTCTAAAATAAACATGGTGTTCAACACATGTTTTGTTTTGAGGAGTTCAAGCATTCTTCATCTTGCATTCTGAAGTGCAATTCTTTCTACCTTATCTTTTGTGATGGTGTTATGTCATTCTTGGTAATTTCCCTTCGTGTTTCATGATTCACAAGTTCTCAGGAATGAGATATCTTAAGTCCATCAATATTTTCATTAGAGTTATCTTGGTATAGATTTCACCTAAAGCCTTCCATTGGGAATGTTGCCTTTATGGTGCTTATCTATGATCCAATTTCTGCTTCTCATCTCGATGAAGGAGTTTTCATCTCCTTGTTGATCTCAATCCAACTGATTGATTTCGTTAGTGGCTGGTCTTCACCTCATAATTTGGGGATGTTTTCCTTAAGACCATTGGAAATCATATCTTTTGTTGTTGGTTTTCCAACAACTCCTTTCGACCCTTCTCCTAAAGTTGCTTCTTCAAGCTCATTTGTGGCAGAAGTTGGCATTTTCTTCTCCATTTTGTTATTCCAATGATATATCTTCTATTCTTCCTTCCGGAGGCATTGTGATGTTGCTCTCTTCACTCATCATCTCAGATTGTGAGGACCATGTTTTTTTCGTGCTTATCCATTTAACCAGAGTGTCGTGCCCTCTTTTCAAGTTCTTCCCATTCTGTCAAGTTTTGCCTCTTTTCTACCAGAGTGCTGTCTAAAATCTTTCTTACCCCTTGTGCCATTCTTTCAATAGTTCCGGAGGCAATGTGTTGTTGATTTCGTCAAGTGTCCTCTCATATTGTCAAGTTCATGTTCAATTCCTTCCATTTACAGTCTGAGTGCTGCCCAAATTATATCATTCTTTTCCCTTCTCTATCTTGTTTTAACCGGAGTGTTGTGTCTATCATTCCTCTTCTAACCGGACTCTCATCTAAGTGCTTTCATTTTGCCAAGTTCATATTATTGCCTTCCGTTTCCAACAGAGGTGTTGTCGTAATTGATCTTTATCATTCCTTGTACATCTTGTTTCTACCGGAATCTTGCATGTACTTCTTGTCCATTGCAACCCTTTTTCTTATGTCTTTCAACCTACAAGGTTCTTGTAATGTTCCTTGTTCCTCTTTTCTAACGGAGTGTTTTCAACTTTGTTCATCTTCATTACGTTCCTTCTTTCAATTTGTTCAACCTCTCAAGGTTCTTTGGTTTCACTCATTTGTCAAAGAAGCAACTTAGTTTCACCTCACCTCTTCCTTGTCCATTTCTCTCCGGTGCCATCCCTAGGATCTCGGGTCGAGATCCTCTTGTAGTGGTGGAGTGTTGTGACGCCCCGAGTCTGATGCGCCAGGTGTCTTCCAGATATTCGCCGACATTGCCATGTCTTTTGCTTGTGTGTTGCATTTCATAATGTCATCATGTGCATTGAATCATCATGTTTTCAAAACTTGCATCCATCCGGGTCTCTCAGTTCTTTCCGTTGTCCGTTCTGAGCTAAAACACACTTGCACGCGCCCGCGGCACCTCCGAAATATTATTTTGTAAGTGGCCGGAAAATGTTCTCAGAATGGGTTGAAAGTTGGCGTGTGGTCTTGTTATGTTGTAGGTAGGCCGCCTGCCAAGTTTCATCGCATTCGGAGCTCGTTTGATAGCCCAACCATTAAACTTATAGCGGCAGTATAGCCGGTCTATCGTCGGACGTTTTCGGTCTCCGGAAACCGTTGCCGGGCTGCTCTCTCTCCTTTCTTCTCAGCCCATCTCTCTCTAGCACAGCCCACCTAACCCCTCCTCTGATCGGAGCCGTCCGATGGCGATCGCACGGTCCAAAAACCCCCCAAAACCCCCCTAACCCTAGAACCTGCCCTATATAAACCACCCCCCTTCCATTTTGGGCAGCTACCTACCCCTCCTCCTAAAATTCCGCACCCCTAATCATCAGCCGCCGCCTCCACCTTGTTTTCCGGCTCCAGCCACCACAATATTGCCACATGGCGCGCCGCCGTTGGCCGAGCTGTCGCCAGCCGCCTCCCGCGGCCAATCCGGAGAGGCCACGTGTTCCCCTGTCTCCCCGCGCCGCCGTGGCCCGCTCAGGCCCACGCAAGGCCCGCCCGAGCCCATCCAAGGCCCGAGCGCCGCTCCACCCGATCTGCATCGCCTTGCTGCTCCCGTGCCGACCTCCACCGACCTCACCCCGCGCCGGCGACCGCCGCCCTCGTGCACCTCCAGCTCCGCCGTCCGACGTCGGCTGCTCGCCTCCGCCCCGAGTCTCTCTCCTCCACGCCGTATCCCGCCCCGCGCCACCGCAGACATGGAGCTCCTACGAGCTTTCGCGGGACCCCTCGCCGTCGCCGGGAATGGAGCCCCGGTGAGCTCCTTGACCCAGATCCGACCTCTTCGCACCGTCCGCCGCCTCTTCTGCTTCCCCCTTGTCGGATCCGCCTCCGACCTTGTCATCCCCGTCGCTATCACCGGCGAGCGATGCCGTGCGTCGGTCGGATCGGGAGGAGCCCCGATCCCGTCTCCCTCCGTGTCAGCGTCCAGGTGGGCCATGACCCACCCGAGGCCGAGCCTGCTCCTCCGTGGACCCAGCAACCGCGTCCAGCGGGCCGGCCCAGCAACCACAGCCAGCGCCAGGCCTCCTCTGCTTCCGACCGGGCCAGGCTCAATGTGAGTAGCCCCTCTCCTGTACACTCGGGCCAGCCAGATTCGGCCCAGGTCATGTTTTTTTCCGTTCTGCATTTTGTCCATTTATCCGCAATTTACTATTTTACAAAAAAACCTGTTGTTCATGCATATCATAACTCACAAACGGTGCATCTTTTTAAAATAAATTATATATGTAAAATGCTTAGTTTTTCATCCAGTTTCATAATATCCAACTTTCCTGAATGTTTAAAATGTTTAAAATGCTGCTTGTGTTTATTTTGCATAATGCAATGTTAAAATGCTTTAATTCATAACTAGATAACCGTAGCTCCAAACGTAACAAACTTTATATGTAAATGGGGTAGAAAAATGCCTAGTTTAACATGGTGCACTCTTCTTTGCATGTTTAGCAACTCTAAAATTATGCTTAGGGCAGATCAGTACCAAACCTAATATATGCATATGAGGATTTTCCGGAATTGTTGTTTGTTATTTCCGGCCTCATTTAAACTTGCCTAGATAGGTAGTTTTCATTTGCTTCACCCCTTGCCATGCTAACCAACATTTAATATTGTTGAGTACTTAAACGGGTGAGAAATAAATAATTGTTGTGGTGTTTCGTCAATATGCAACTCGTTGCATATTGAGCTCCACTTAACTTGTAGTGTTGTTTGTGCATATTGCCATGCCATGCCTCATTAAACTGGACATGCATCATACTTGGTTGTGCATCATGCCATGTTTATGTGATGGTTGTTTACTATGTTGCTTGCTTCTTTCCGGGTAGCTTCTCTTGTTAACTTCGGTTTCATTCCGGAGTTGTGAGGATTCGGTCGACTACGTCCGCTTGTCTTCTTCATGGACTCGTTTTTCTTCCCTGCGGGATCTCAGGCAAGATGACCATACCCTCGAAATCACTTCTATCTTTGCTTGCTTGTTGAGCGCTCTATTGCTATGCCGTGCTACCTACCACTTGCTATATCATGCCTCCCATATTGCCATGTCAAGCTTCTAACCCACCTTTCCTAGCAAACCGTTGTTTGGCTATGATACCGCTTTTGCTCAGCCCCTCTTATAGCATTGCTAGTTGCGGGTGAAGATGAAGATTGTTCCAAGTTGGAACATGGATATGTTGGGATATCACAATATCTCTTATTTAATTAATGCATCTATATACTTGGTAAAGGGTGGAAGGCTCGGCCTTATGCCTGGTGTTTTTTCCACTCTTGCCGCCCTAGTTTCCGCCATACCGGTGTTATGTTCCTTGATTTTGCGTTCCTTACATGGTTGGGTGTTATGGGGACCCCTTGATAGTTCGCTTTGAATAAAACTCCTCCAGCAAGGCCCAACCTTGGTTTTTACCATTTGCCTCACAACCACCTACTTTTCCCTTGGGAGTCGCGCTCCCGAGGGTCATTTTTATTTTAACCCCCCCGGCCAGTGCTTCTCTAAGTGTTGGTCCGAACTAGAGTCCTTTGCAGCGCCACCTCAGGGAAACTTGAGGGATGGTTTTAGTTGTATGGAGTGCTCATCCGGTGTTGCCCTAAGAACGAGATATGTGCAGCTCCTATCGGGATGTCGGCGCATCGGGCGGTCTTGCTGGTCTTGTTTTACCATTGTCGAAATGTCTTGTAACCAGAATTCCGAGTCTGATCTGGTCTTCCTGGGAGAATGAATATCCTTCGTTGACCATGAGAGCTTGTGATGGGCTAAGTTGGGACACTCCTGCAGGGTTTGAACTTTCGAAAGCCGTGCCCGCGGTTATGTGGCAGATGGGAATTTGTTAATGTCCGGTTGTAGAGAACTTGACACTTGACTTAATTAAAATGCATCAACCGCGTGTGTAGCCGTGATGGTCTCTTCTCGGCGGAGTCCGGGAAGTGAACATGGTTCTTGTGTTATGCTTGAACGTAAGTAGTTTCAGGATCACTTCTAGTTCACGACCATTGCGTTGCTTCTCTTCTCACTCTTATTTGCGTAAGTGAGCCACCATATATTCTTAGTGCTTGCTGTAGCTCCACCCTACTACCCCTTTCCTACCCATGAGCTTAAATAGTCTTGATCTCGCGGGTGTGAGATTGCTGAGTCCTCGTGACTCACAGATACTTCCAAACAGTTGCAGGTGTCGATGATGACAATGCAGGCGACGCAACTGAGCTCAAGTGGGAGCTCGATGAAGATCGTGTTCGTTGTGTTGTTTCGTTTCCTGTTGATCAGTAGTGGAGCCTAGTTGGGACGATCGGGGATCTAGCATTTGGGGTTGTCTTCTTTTATTTTGGTTCCGTAGTTGGACCTTGATTGTATTCTGGATATTGTATGTTTAACTTGCTATATGTGTGAAGTGGCGATTTTAAGCCAACTCTTTATCCCTTTCTTATTCAGTACATGGGATTGTGTGAAGATTACCCCTCTTGCGACAAACCTACCATGCGGCTATGCCTCTAAGTCATGCCCCGACACGTGGGAGATATAGCCGCATTGTGGGTGTAACAAGCTTTGGGTTCAATCTTGCGGTGCTCGATCCCAGTGACAGAAAGGGAAACGACACGTATTGTATTGTTGCCATCGAGGATAAAAAGATGGGGTTTATATCATATTGCATGAGTTTATCCCTCTACATCATGTCATCTTACCTAAGGCGTTACTCTGTTCTTATGAACTTAATACTCTAGATGCATGCTGGATAGCGGTCGATGTGTGGAGTAAGAGTAGTAGATGCAGAATCGTTTCGGTCTACTTGTCACGGATGTGATGCCTATATACATGATCATACCTAGATATTCTCATAATTATTTGCATTTCTATCAATTGCTCGACAGTAATTTCTTCACCCACCATAATACTTATGCTATCTTGAGAGAAGCCACTAGTGAAACCTATGGCCCCCGGGTCTATTTTCCATCATACAAGTTTCCAATCTATTTTATTTTGCAATCTTTACTTTCAATCTATATCATAAAAATACCAAAAATACTTATCTTATTATCATCATCTCTATCAGATGTCACTCTTGCAAGTGGCCGTGAAGGGATTGACAACCCCTTTATCGCGTTGGTTGCGAGGTTCTTATTTGTTTGTGTAGGTACGAGGTGACTCGCGCGTGGTCTCCTACTGGATTGATACCTTGGTTCTCAAAAACCGAGGGAAATACTTATGCTGCTTTACTGCACCACCCTGTCCTCTTCAAGGGAAAACCAACGTAGTGCTCAAGAGGTAGCAATAAGGATTTCTGGTGCCGTTGCCGGGGAGATCTACACCAAGTCAAGACATACCAAGTACCCATCACAACTCTTATCCTTCGCATTACATTATTTGCCATTTGCCTCTCGTTTTCCTCTCCCCCACTTCACCCTTGCCGTTTTATTCGCCCTCTCTTTTCCATTCGCCTCTTTTTCACTTGCCTCGTTGTTATGGCTAGTCCTTTATCTACTCCCTTGTCTCCCGAGAATGAAGTTCTTAATTTTAAACAAAGGGAGGGAGAAAATCTAAAATATGCTTGGTATAGAATTTGCAGTGCGCAAAATAGATCTACTAGGAAGCAATCTACTTCCGTTCTTCTTCGCAATTTTTATGTAGGCATCACACCTTGGAATAGATATATTCTTGATACCATTACCGGAGGAAATTTCTTGGGTAGCCATACTTTTGATTCTTATAATGCTATGATAGATTTGTTTGGCCCACCACCTCTTTTGGTTAATGGAACTACTTTAACTTTGGAACATGTGATGCAAAGACTTGAAATTATTGAAAATAAAGTTGCTACCGTAGAGTTGATTGAAAATTTGGATAGAAAGATCCACAACCAAATTACCCAATACGGATCTAAGGTAGGAGTGGCTCTTAATTTTTTTAAAAGAAAAGGAACCTATGGTTAATGAAAAGATAGATCAAGATTCCACTAGAATTGATAAAATCGAGGATATTATTACCAACCTAGGATCTGCCTTTTCTTCCGTGAAAAACACTCTTTCTAATGCTAAGATTGCCAAATTGATGTATGTTCCTAAAATTAAGGGTGAAACTTCTAGTAAGGGAAATGCGGACCTCAAATCCATAAGTGTTCACCCCAACTTTCTTGCTATCCTTAAGGAACCTTTTGCTACAAATGATTTTCTTGATTTTGTGCCTAGGAGTTTGATAATTAATAAAAAGAAAGAGACTCCTAGGGGTTATAGGTGTCTTATTGAAGAATTGCCTACCAAAGATGGCAATACTTAGATCTATCCTTGCTTTTATGCGTAGCTAAGGGCGTTAAACGATAGCGCTTGTTGGGAGGCAACCCAATTTTATTTTTATTCCTTGCCTTTTGCCCCTGTTTATTAATAAATAATTTATCTAGCCTCTGTTTTGGTTGTGTTTTTTGTGTTTAATTAGTGTTTGTGCCAAGTAGAACCGCTGGGAAGACTTGGGGAAAGTCTTTTTGATCCTGCTGTAAAAAACAGAAACTTTAGCGCTCGCAAGAATTGATGCCATTTTTTATTGGAGAGTGATATTTAGTTAATTCTTTTTGCAGATGATTAATAGATAAGTTCCTCACGTCCAGCAATTTATTTTAGAAAATTTGAGGTTCCATAAGTATTCAAAACCTACAGATTACTACAGACAGTTCTGTTTTTGACAGATTCTGTTTTTCGTGTGTTGTTTGCTTATTTTGATGAATCTATGGCTAGTAATAGAGTTTATGAACCATAGAAAAGTTAGAATACAGTAGGTTTAACACCAATATAAATCAGGAATGAGTTCATTACAGTACCTTGAAGTAGTAGTTTGTTTTCGTTTACTAACGAAGCTCACGAAGATTTTCTTTTAAGTTTTGTGTTGTGAAGTTTTCAAGTTTTGGGTAAGGATTTGATGGATTATGGAACAAGGAGTGGCAGGAGCCTAAGCTTGGGTATTCCCAAGGCACCCCAAGGTAAAATCCAAGGACACCAAAAAGCCTAAGTGTGATGGCCTGGCTTATTAGGGATGATAGACTACTCATATCAATAAGGAATTCCTTCTTTTCCGGGAGCCCATTCGGACAAAACTACAAAGTTAAGCGTGCTCAGCTTGGAGTAGTGTCAGGATGGGTGACCGACCGGGAAGTTGCTCCCAGGTGCGCATGAGTGAGGAAAAAGTGCACAGAAAAGACTAGTATTGATCTGTGGGGCCAGTCTAGATCCCGCCAGGAGTAATGACCACCGGCGGGTGTGTCCGGGGCGTTACACTAAGCTTGGGGATGCCCCGGAAGGCATCCCCTCTTTCGTCTTCGTCTATCGGTAACTTCACTTGGAGCTATATTTTTATTCGCCACATGATATGTGTTTTGCTTGGAGCGTCTTGTATGATTTGAGTCTTTGCTTTCTAGTTTACCACAATCATCCTTGCTGTACACACCTTTTGGGAGAGACACACATGAATTGGAATTTATTAGAATACTCTATCTGCTTCACTTATATCTTTTGAGCTATATAGTTTTTGCTCTAGTGCTTCGCTTATATCTTTTAGAGCACGGCGGTGGTTCTACTTTATAGAAATAATTGATCTCTCATGCTTCACTTATATCATTTTGAGAGTCCTTTAGAACAACACGGTAATTCACTTTGGTTATAAATTTTAAATGCTAAGAGAAGTTGGATGCTTGATAGATGGTTTTGAGATATAAAGGTGGTAATATTAGAAGTGTGTTAGTTGAGTAATTGTGCAATTTACGAATACTTGTGTTGAAGTTGGCAAGTCCCGTAGCATGCACGTATGGTGAATGTTATGTGACAAATTTGAAGCATGGGGTGTTCTTTGATTACTTTCCTTATGACTGGCGGTCGCGGACGAGCGATGGTCTTTTCCTACCAATCTATCCCCCTAGGAGTGATGACCCACAAGTATAGGGGATCTATCTTAGTCCTTTAGATAAGTAAGAGTGTCGAACCCAATGAGGAGTAGAAGGAAATGATAAGCGGTTTTCAACAAGGTGTTCTCTGCAAGCACTGAAATTATAGGTAACAGATAGTTTTGTGGTAAGATAATTGGTAACGAGCAACAAGTAACAAAAGTAAATAAAGTGCAGCAAGGTGGCCCAATCCTTTTTGTAGCAAAGGACAAGCCTGGACAAATTCTTATATAGAGAAAAGCACTCCCGAGGACACATGGGAATGTCATCAAGCTAGTTTTCATCACGATCATATGATTCACGTTCGGTACTTTGATAATTTGATATGTGGTTGGACTGGTGCTTGGGTACTGTCCTTACTTGGACAAGCATCCCACTTATGATTAACCTCTATTGCAAGCATCCACAACTACAACAAAAGTATTAAGGTAAACCTAACCATAGCATGAAACATATGGATCCAAATCAGCCCCTTACGAAGCAACGCATAAACTAGGGTTTTAAGCTTCTGTCACTCTAGCAACCCATCATCTACTTATTACTTCCCAATGCCCTCCTCTAGGCCCAAATAATGGTGAAGTGTCATGTAGTCGACATTCACATAACACCACTAGAGGAGAGACAACATGCATCTCATCAAAATATCGAACGAATACCAAATTCACATGACTACTAATAGCAAGACTTCTCCCATGTCCCCAGGAACAAATGTAACTACTCACAAAGCATATTCATGTTCATAATCAGAGGGGTATTAATATGCATATAGGATCTGAACATATGATCTTCCACCAAATAAACCAACTAGCATCAACTACAAGGAGTAATTAACACTACTAGCAACCCACAGGTACCAATCCCGGACTTGGAGACAAGAATTGGATACAAGAGATGAACTAGGGTTTGAGAGGAGATGGTGCTGGTAAAGATGTTGATGGAGATTGACCCCCTCCTGATGAGAGGATCGTTGGTGATGACGATGGCGATGATTTCCCCCTCTCGGAGGGAAGTTTCCCTGGCAGAACAGCTCCGCCAGAGCCCTAGATTGGTTCCGCCAAGGTTCCGCCTCGTGGCGGCGGAGTCTCACCCCGAAAGCTGGCTTATGATTTTTTCCTCGTCGAAAGACTCCATATAGCAGAAGATGGGCATCGGAGGGCCACCAGGGGGCCACAAGGCAGGGGGGCGCGCCCAGGGGGTAGGGCGCGCCCCCACCCTCATGGGCAGGGTGTGGCCCCCCTACGGAACTTCTTGCGCTCAGTATTTTTTATATGTTCTGAAAATGACTTCCGTGAAGTTTCAGGACTTTTGTAGTTGTGCAGAATAGGTCTCTAATATTTGCTCCTTTTCCAACCCAGAATCCCAGCTGCTGGCATTCTCCCTCTTTATGTAAACCTTGTAAAATAAGAGAGAATAGGCATAAGTATTGTGACATAATGTGTAATAACAACCCATAATGCAATAAATATCGATATAAAAGCATGATGCAAAATGGACGTATCAACTCCCCCAAGCTTAGACCTCGCTTGTCCTCAAGCGAAAGCCGAAATCAAAAAATATGTCCACATGTTTAGAGATAGAGGTGTCGATAAAAATAAAATGTGGACATGAGGGCATCATGATCATTCTTAGAACATCAACTTATATAATTCTTGTCATATGATCTCTTATGCTAGAGTAACAATTAAATCACAATTTCAAGTATGAATCATAAACTTCATTGAAAACTAACAAACTACAATCTCAGTCATTGGAGCAATTGCAATTTATCATAACATAAGAAAGAGTCAATATAAGAGCTTTTCAGCAAGTCCACATACTCAACTATCATATAGTCTTTCACAATTGTTAACACTCACGCAATACTTATGGGTATGGAGTTTTAATCGGACACGGAGAAAGATAGGGGCTTATAGTTTTGCCTCCCAATGTTTTACCTCAAGGGTAATGTCAACAATAATAGTTCATGAAAACTCACATCCAATTAGCCATATATACCAGGATCTTTCCAACATGTTGTGCTCGCCAAAAGGTAAAATGTAAAAAGGAAGGGTGAAGATCACCATGACTCTTATGCAAGGTAGGAGATAAAAGTAAAAGATAGGCCCTTCGCAGAGGTTGTCATGCACTTTTATGGTTAGATGCACAAAATCTTAATGCGAAAGAATGTCACTTTATATTGCCACTTGTGATATGGACCTTTATTATGCAGTCTGTCTCTTTTATTTCTTCCATATCACAAGATCGTATAAAGCTTATTTTCTCCCACACTAATAAGTCATACATATTTAGAGGGCAATTTTTTTATTGCTTGCACCGATGACAACTTACTTGAGGGATCTTAATCAATCCATAGGTAGGTATGGTGGACTCTCATGGCAAAACTGGTTTAAGGGTGTTTGGAAGCACAAGTAGTATCTCTACTTGGTGCAAAGAATTTGGCTAGCATGAGGGGGAAAGGCAAGCTCAATCATGTTCGATGATCCATTCCAATATAATTTATCTCAGATGTAAGAAAACATAACCCGTTATGTTGTCTTCCTTGTCCAACGTCAACTCTTTAGCATGTCATATTTTAATGAGTGCTCACAATCATAAAAGATGTCCAAGATAGTATATTTATATGTGAAGATCTCTCTCTTTTTATTACTTCCTATTAATTGCAACGATGACCAAAATTATGTTTGTCAACTCTCAACAACTTCTATTCATCATACTCTTTATATGTGAGCTCATTACTTTCCATAAGATCCATATGATCTCTTTTATTTCTTTTTATTCTTTCTCTTTTATTTTATTCACTCAAGATCATGGCAAAATAATCAAGCCCTTGACTCAACACTAATCTTTATTATAGATAGCTCACGGACTCAATTACATGGAAGGATCATAAAGCAAAACTCACAACTAGATCATACTAAAACTTTATGCTACTTGATCAAGATATTACCAAATGGATCGAACTAAGAAAAACTGTAAAGATAGAAGTGATGGTGATACGATACCGGGGCACTCCCCCAAGCTTGGCAGTTGCCAAGGGGAGTGCCCATACCCATGTGATTATGTCTCCTTTGTTGGTGAAGAAGATGGTGGTGATGATGGGTAGTCGCACATCGAGCGTAGGAGGTCTTCCAACTTGCGGATAATGCCCTTGAGTGCGATGATATGCTCCTTCAACAAAATATTTTCACGTGTGAGATACTTGTTTTGTATACGAGCTAGCTCAATCATCTTGAAAGCTTCGATCTCAGTTGGGGTAAGAAGATTGTGATCAAGTTGAAGGATGCCTTCTGTTGCCGGAACTTAGTCCTCTGTGGCCTTCTTAATCCCTTCATCCTTGTTGATCTCCATGGGTTCTTCTCTCTTCAGCTCTATCTTCATTAGCCAAGCATCGTTGCCCTCATTGTTGGAGGAGGTGGGAGACGACATGATGCTTGGCTTTGACAACCCTGTCAGAAAACAGCTCGAAACAAGAACATGAGATTTTTGCGTGATACGGTGGTCAAAACCTTCGGGAGGTTATATAATGAATTTTTACCGACCAAAATACATGACGCGTAAGAAAACGGAGTCCAGAGAGCACACGAGGTGCCCACGAGGTAGGGGGGCGCGCCCAGGGGGGTAGGGCGCGCCCTCCACCCTCGTGGAGCCCTCGTGTCCTTCCCGGACTGCTTCTTATTTTTCTATTTTTCTAAATATTCCAAAACGGAAGAAAATTGCCAGTAGAATTGTTTTGGAGTCAGTTTACTTACCGTACCACATACCTATTCCTTTTGGAGTCTGAAACGTTCCAGAAAGTGTCCCTTATGTATTCCTCCGGGGTTACGGTTTCAATAACATTGGTTTCAACATTTATAGGATTACCTGAGATATAATGTCTAATTCTTTGTCCGTTCACCACCTTCGGATTGGTGCCTTCGAAGTTGTTGATTTTTATGGCACCGGAATGATAGACCTCCTCGATAACGTAAGGACCTTCCCATTTAGAAAGAAGTTTTCCTGCAAAAAATCTTAAACGAGAGTTGTATAGCAATACATAATCACCTACATTAAACTCACGCTTTTGTATTCTTTTGTCATGCCATCTTTTAACTTTTTCTTTAAATAATTTGGCATTCTCGTAGGCTTGGGTTCTCCATTCATCAAGTGAGCTAATGTCAAATAACCTCTTCTCACCGGCAAGTTTGAAATCATAGTTGAGCTCTTTAATAGCCCAATAAGCCTTATGTTCTAGTTCGAGAGGTAAGTGACATGCTTTTCCATAGAACATTTTATATGGAGACATACCCATAGGATTTTTATATGCAGTTCTATAGGCCCATAATGCATCATCAAGTTTCTTGGACCAATTCTTTCTAGATCTATTAACAGTCTTTTGCAAAATTAATTTGAGTTCTCTATTGCTCAATTCTACTTGACCACTAGACTGTTGGTGATAAGGAGATGCAATTCTATGATTAACATCATATTCAACAAGCATTTTATGGAAAGCACGATGAATAAAATGTGAACCACCATCAGTCATTAAATATCTAGGGACTCCAAACCTTGGAAAAATAACTTCTTTAAGCATCTTAATAGAGGTGTTATGATCAACACTACTAGTTGGAATAGCTTCTACCCACTTAGTAACATAATCAACATCAACTAAAATATGTGTGTATCCATTGGAGGTAGGAAAAGGTCCCATATAATCAAAACCCCAAACATTAAATGGTTCAATAACAAGTGAATAATTCATAGGCATTTCTTGACGTCTACTAATATTACCAATTCTTTGACATTCATCACAAGATACAACAAACTTACGGGCATCCTTGAAGAGAGTAGGCCAATAAAAACCGGATTGCAATACCTTATGTGCAGTTCTATCTCCAGCGTGGTGTCCTCCATAAGCTTCGGAGTGACACTTGCGTAGGATCTGTTCCTGTTCATGCTCAGGTACACAACGTCTAATAACACTGAGGGAGTCCTGGAATAGGGGGTCTCCGGACAGCCGGACTATATCCTTTGGCCGGACTGTTGGACTATGAAGATACAAGATTGAAGACTTCGTCCCGTGTCCGGATGGGACTCTACTTGGCGTGGAAGGCAAGCTAGGAAATACGGATACGTATATCTCCTCCTTTGTAACCGACCTTGTGTAACCCTAACCCTCTCCGGTGTCTATATAAACCGGAGGGTTTTAGTCCGTAGGACACAATAACAAACAATCATACCATAGGCTAGCTTCTAGGGTTTAGCCTCTCCGATCTCGTGGTAGATCAACTCTTGTAATACCCATATCATCAATATTAATCAAGCAGGACGTAGGGTTTTACCTCCATCGAGAGGGCCCGAACCTGGGTAAAACATCGTGTCCCCTACCTCCTTTTACCATCCGCCTAGACGCACAGTTCGGCACCCCCTACCCGAGATCTGCCGGTTTTGACACCGACATTGGTGCTTTCATTGAGAGTTCCTCTGTGTCGTCGCTGTTAGGCTTGATGGCTCCTTCGATCATTGTTAGTGATGCAGTCCAGGGTGAGACTTTTCTCCCCGGACAGATTTTTGTATTCGGTGGCTTCGCACTGCGGGCCAACTCGCTTGGCCATCTGGAGCAGATCGAAAGTTACGCCCCTGGCCACCAGGCCAGGTTTGAAAGCTTAAACTACACAGCCGATATTCTCAGAGACTTGATCTTCGACGGATTCGAGCCTCTGCCCTGTGTGTCACGCGGTCACGATGAGTACGATTTAGCTCTACCATCAGACAGCGTTCAAGAGATCGCACCGGCAACCACTCCGACCCTCAATTCGGAGCCAGTTGCGCCGTCCATGGACGGGTGGATAGACCCCGCCACGGAGGCCTTACCCTCAGCGGCGATCGAGCCAGATATCGACCTTACCCTTCATCAGAGCCGTATTGTCAAACTGTCGGATCCTTCTCCGGCCACGGACTCCGAACCACCGGCGCCCGTTCCTAGCGAATCTGATTGGGCGCCGATCATGGAGTTCACCTCCATGGATATTTTTCAGCACTCGCCCTTTGGCAACATACTGAACTCATTAAGGTCTCTCTCCTTGTCAGGAGAGTCCTGGCCAAACTATGTCCAGTAGGATTGGGATGCGGATGACGAAGAAATTCGCTGCCCACCCACCACCCACTTAGTAGCCACTGTCGATGACTTAACCGACATGCTCGACTTCGACTCCGAAGACATCGACGGTATGGACGAGGATGCAGGAGGCGAACAGGAACCACTGCCCACAGGGCACTGGACGCCCACTTCATCACATGATGTATACATGGTGGACACACCAAAAGAAGACGACGACGAGGAACGGAAGGACGCAACAGAGGGTTGTCCCCTCGAGAAGCAGTCAAAGAGGCGGCATAAGCGCCGCCCCAAATCCCGCCTCGGCAGAAACAACGATCATATAGACCCAGCCCTAGAGCAGGGTGAACAATCGCCAGACCACGGCAACACGGAGAATCAAACCGAACAACCCGACTCTGTCAAAGATAATAGTCCGGACGACATCACACCGGACGGACACCCGGAGCAATAGAATGCCCGTCAAAGGCTTGTTGCCACCGCAAGGAGCCTAAAAAAATTAGAAGCAAAGGCTCAAGGCTAAGCAAGACACACTCGGAATCAGATGGAGTAAAGTACTCAACACAGCAGCGAAGTACGGCGGTAATCCCCCCACCAATAGCTACCCGAAGTGGAAGTTGCTACCTGAATTCGATGAGGAGGCCTTAGATCCCCCGCAACCAGAAATTAAAATGGCCATCTGGCTGGATAGACGACCTCACGGCCAACATAGAGCGGCAAACAATGCCGCACATAAGCCAATACGTGATCCACGCGAGGGCTCGCATCAAAGGGATGGCGCAACCAGATCCATCTATGGACCACGCAAGCGTGCTCCAGCATACAATGCAACACAACAAACATCCGAACATCACGGTACACCCAGATACAGGGGTGTCGCACACCCCCTATGTTTCACCGACGAGGTGCTGGACCATGAATTTCCAGAGGGATTCAAACCCGTAAACATAGAGGCATACGACGGAACAACAGACCCTGGGGTCTGGATTGAGGACTATATCCTCCATATCCATATGGCTCGAGGAGATGATCTCCATGCCATCAAATACTTACCCCTCAAGCTCAAAGGGCCAGCTCGGCACTGGCTCAAAAGCCTCCCAGAAAGCTCCATTGGAAGCTGGGAAGAGCTCGAAGACGCTTTTCAGGCAAATTTTCAAGGGACTTATGTCCGACCTCCGAATGCGGACGATTTAAGTCATATAACTCAACAGCCCGGAGAGTCAGCCCGAAAGCTTTGGAACATGTTTCTTACTAAAAAGAACCAAAATAGTCGACTGTCTGGACGCTGAAGCCTTGGCAGCATTTAAACACAGCGTCCGAGATGAATGGCTTGCCAGACACCTCGGCCAAGAAAAGCTGAGAACAATGGCAGCATTAACAAGCCTCATGACCCGCTTTTGCGCGGGCGAGGACAGCTGGCTAGCCCGATGCAGCACCAGCGACCCAAGTACATCCGAAGTTAGAGATGGAAACGGGAAATCACGACGCAGCAAAAATAATAAGCGCCGGAATAAAGAAGACAACCCGAAGAGCACGGCGGTAACCGCCGGATTCAAAAGCTCTCGGCCAGGTCAGCAAAAGCCGCCCTCTAAAGGCGCCAGAGATGAACTGTCCAGCCTAAACAAAATTCTGGACCAAATATGTCAGATTCATAGCACCCCTGATAAACCTGCAAACCATACCCACAGAGAATGTTGGGTCTTCAAGCAGTCCAACAAGCTCAACGCCGTACACAAGGGGGAGGATACACCAAGCGAAGACGAGGATGAGCCTCTCAAGCAAGACACTGGGGAACAAAAGAAATTTCCACCAGAAGTCAAAACAGTACACGTGTTACACGTGATCAAGGGGAGAAACAAAGCGACATTCCCAGAGAAATATGCCCAAGGGCCTATCACCGCGGAGTCCTGCCACTGGCCATCCCAACCAATCACTTTCGACCATCGGGATTACTCAACAAGTATCCGGCGTGCAGGATGGGCTGCCTTGGTATTAGATCCAACAATTAACGGATACCACTTCACACGAGTCCTGATGGACGGTGGCAGCAGTCTAAACCTGATATATCAGGATACAATCCACAAAATGGGGATAGACCCAACGAAAATTTGCCACAGCAACACTAACTTTAAAGGAGTAACGCCCGGCCCAGGGGCTCATTGCACGGGCTCCCTGCTACTACATGTTATATTCGGCTTCCCCGATAACTTCCTAGCGAAAATTTAACCTTCCACATTGCTCCGTTCCAAAGTGGCTATCAAGCACTACTTGGATGCGAAGCTTTCGCTCGCTTTAATGCAATACCACATTACGCTTCCCTCACGCTTAAGATGCCCGGTCCACGTGGCATCATTACAGTAAATGGAAATATTGAGCGCTCCCTGCGCGCCGAAGAGAATGCGGCTGCCTTGGCAGCCGCACACTAAAATGGCCTCACCAGCTAAAGCATTCGATAGGTCATCAAGACTACGGACACGGTTAGACGAGTCCGATGTAGCTATATGTAATTCGTACAGGTTTGATGGCCACACCCCTATTACAAATACAAGGGGCTCAACACGTGCAGACAAGTGGCAATTTTTACTCATCTTGAATTGTACATAGTTTCTTTAATATAACCGAACTTTTCGCACGACAACTTTTCACCTAAGTTCCTCTCTTTTACAGATGATCATCGTGCTACACCCGTCCAGGATACGGCACAACGGAGACACAGGCGCAGACGTGCAGCAGGGACCCGTTCCAAGGATTCTTTTTAGATTAAGACCCTCGTAAACCTTTCTTACTGTCTCTTGTTGATACACATCCCTCTGATTCTCAGTACTATTGAGAAGGATGCTGACGTCTTGGCATGCGGCCACGTTAGAATAATGCACGTACCTAGACACCAGGGGCTTCTTACAAAGGGCACTCTTTAGGCCCGGTTTATACCATAAAAGACCGAATACCTTAGGGAGTGTTCGGCGTCGCGAGTTTGGCCTTATATGCATCAGCTCCGAATCATGTCTTTGGTCAAATGTTGGGTTTGCCCGGCTCCTGTGTTTTGCTGCCTTACATTCCGCTCTATCGGCTAAGGCGGCACCAGGAGAACTACTGCGATTGTGCCCCGGTTCATCCGGACGAGCACCTCAGTAGAGAAAGCCGAAAACTGACTGTCATGATATAGCGTGAGACTGGTCAACCACTCGATGACCCATCGGAATGTTAGAATTCCTCCGCCTTAACGAAGGGCCATTTCTCGGCCAGGCATGTACGCACCCCGAATTCAGGAGAGTGCGGAGCCACCAGGGGCTATATAGTAGCCCCATCGCCAAACTCCTATGGCTAAGTGAAAGTGTTAAAGCATTATAGTCCAGTTTCCTTGTTCGCTACGCTATCACCTCCTTATTAGGACCAAGACGTTGGATTAAGTGTGAACACGCGTCTTCTGCGAACACCCCCACATTATATGCATGGGGGCTGAAGCCGACGACTGCAATCTTTCAGGTTATATACATATATACATAAACGGCCGCACAGGAGGCATCATATTACTTTCAGGAAAAAGTATAAATACAACCTTAATAAATTTGATAAACATTGTTTTTACAATGGGAATACAAGTCACTCAAACATAGTATTCTTCGAGCACTGGGCCTCTATCAAACGAGCACCCTCAAGAACTTCTTCAAAATAGTGCTCGGCAGCCACTCGGCCTATGGCCGAACCCTGTGCCGCAACAGTGATGGCATCCATCTCCGCCTAGTATGCTTTGACACGGGCAAGGGCCATCGGCGAGCCTTCTATGCACGCCGACCTCTTCATCGCATTGATGCGCGGCACCGCACCAAGGAACTGCTGCACTAAGCTGAAATAGCTGTTTGGCTTCGGCTTTTCCGGCCACAGATGATCTACGACGGACCTCATGGCGAGTCCGGAAAATCTATTGAGTTCGGCCCATTCGGCAAGTTGACCAGTTAGTGGAAGAGGACGCTCTGGAATGTTAAACTATGACCAGAATAGCTTGCCCACTTCATGATTTGTTTGATTTCGGAAGTATTCGGCCGCATCGACAGCACTCGCCGTCAAATCCAAATATGCGCCTGCCGAACTCCACAGCCGATCCAGAGGGGCATACCGCGGATCTCCGAACTTCCTCCGCAGCAAAAAAGGCTTCCCAGCCACAATATCACCAGCTTCACATAGCTCTTCCTTCTTTGCCCTCATGGCAGAGCGGGTGTCTTTGGCCGCCATCGTGGCCTTTTTGAGGTCTGTCACCTTCGCTCGGTTTTCTTCTTCAAGGAACCGGCAATGGTCGGCAGTGTCTTTTAACTTTACAGCCATCTTGGCCATCTTTTCTTTGCTCTCACAATGCGCGGCCTTCTCGGCTCTTAACTCTTCGGCCGCCTTTAAAGCGGCCGCATTACTAATCCTTGTTTATTCGTTGGCTCGGGCAAGTTCCGCCCGAAGGGTCTCCACGGCGGCAGCTCCATCTGCAGTCACAACATATTAAAGATACTGGCATCACGCTGCTCTTACTATGTGACATTAACCAGAAAAACATTATTTACCCTGTGCCTCGTCAAACCGCTTGTTAACAAGCTCGATGTCAGCATCTGCTGCATCCAGTTGCCGCTTTAGTTCGGCAAACTCATTAGTCCAGCCAACCACCGGAGCTTCCATCACCTGCACATAAAGCGGTATGGTTATTACCTGGGATTACGATCCTCTATTTGCCGCTGTTCACGGTGACAACCAGAGTATCAGGGGCTACTATCTACACAGGGCACACCTAAAAATGGCACCATCACAAATGTACATCATTTTACGTACCTCAAAGCCCGTCAGTAGACTCATAAAGGCGTCATGCAACCCGCTCTCGGCGGATGAAATCCTTTCCATCACCGTACCCATCAATGTACGGTGTTCTTCCGATATGGCCGCCCGCCTTAGCAGATCCCTCAGTGCGTCCGACTGCATACCAGACGGCGCCGGACTCTTTTCTTTGCTCTCTTCAAGAGCTGGATGCTGGGGACTTCGGGTGACTATAGGATTATCTTTTGGCCTCACCGGATCCAGGGAGGCCCTCCGTGACGACACTTCAAGGTCGCCCGCTTCTTGAGCGGGGGAGTCCGGGGGAGGCGTTTTGCTCTCCATCATCTCTAGAAGAAGGTCCCTGAAGACGAGCTCCTTTGAGAAGGGCTAAGATCCGAACTGCGAGATAAACGCTTCGGTTATTTTCCTCGGAAGTAAGGTAGAATATCTTTACTATTAAGTATTTTTTGATCACTTAAGGCTCGTTAGAGGGCTGATTCTCGCGCGGACTTGTTGTGGCAAAAGCACCCTCCGAGGCAGGGCCCTCTGGTGGAGACTTCTTCTCCCGTTTGGAAGCCCTGGTTTCCGGATCTTCAGAGGCAGTCCTCTTCCTTCCCCAAAGCGAGAGAAGGTCAGATTCTTCCCCTTGGTTATCCTCCTTCACGGAGGCGCTCATTCCCTCGGTTGGAATTGGTAGCGATGGGGGCCCGCTTTTGACCTCATTATTCCCCCCTTTATCTTCCTTTGAGGGCTCCGGGCAAGGTGCTAGCTCGAGCATCTTTTCCAGTACTGGATTCTCCAAACCCTCAGGAAGGGGGGCCGAACACCGAATCATCTTCGCCTTTGTTAGCCAGTCCTGGTCAAAGAGCGATTTCTCAGAATGACGTCATGGTAAATGATAGACGGTGTGTTCGGCTAGTGTAGCGACCTGACCCGAATGGATCACGTCTACTGTGCTACGGTGTCATCCCTGGATCAGTAATGCTGACACCACACAGTACATCGAGGTTTTATAGCAGAGTTGCAAACACTATCTATGGGCTTCGTGATTGGCGCGAATGTTCTTCCCGGAACGTGAGCTTGAATCTTCCAACGCTCCTCTTCAGGCAGAGTGGCATTGAAGGTTCCCGTGAAGCTTGGTAATCCAATGTTCAGGTACTTGGTGACTTCCTTCAGGTGAAATCCAAAAGGTGTGCTTTCATCCGGTTGAGCGTACTTAATCTTCGCGTGCGTCATCCTAATAGAGTAGAAAAGATGAGGAGTTAGAAAATGAGAAGAGAAGGGTGATCTATGGCTTTAACTTAGTGGTCGTGTCCTACAGTCAGCGTGTGCTCTGATACCATCTCTGTAGCGACCTGACCCGAATGGATCACGTCTACTGTGCTACGGTGTCATCCCTGGATCAGTAATGCTGACACCACACAGTACATCGAGGTTTTATAGCAGAGTTGCAATCACACACTTATTACATCGATGGCTCAAAAGGAACTTATTACAATAAATATGGCTGAAGGCCATCTAATATCGATAACAGTGGAAGACTCGGAAGATAAATGGGTCCATCAACTCCAGCGGCATCACTGAGTATAGGGCCACGACCTAAACACCTCAATCGTCGTCTGAAAAGTCTGCAACATTAACGTTGCAGCCCGAAAACGGGTCAGCACATGGAATATGCTGGAAAAGTAACACATAGAGAGTAATGGAATGAAACAGCTATACTATATGCATATATGGCTGGTGGAAAGCTCTATGGTTACAGTTTTGCGTAAAGCCAGTTTTTCCCTACTGCAAAGGAATAAATTTATTTAACTATCATGGTGGTTGTTAAACATTGAGAATGGTTGACAGCATTCTCAATCCCAATTAAAAGTACAATTAAAACCCAACAACATTAATTAGAGTAACATGTTGAGATTCACATGATATTCAAGTACTAGATACTCAAGTTGTCCATAACCGGGGACACGGCTAATCATGATTAGTTTGTACACTCTGCAGAGGTTTGCGCACTTTTCCCCACATGACTCGATCGCCTCCGTTTGTTTTCTCGCACTACATGGTGTTTGAGAAACGGATGACCGAGACATAGTCTTTCAGAAGCACTAGCACCTTACATGTGGGGTAGACCGGTACACCTACATCCCCTACATCTGCTAGTCCACCCCGTAAGAGTTCGCACAACTTAGTCAACTATGCCAGAGCCCATAGTAGCATGTGGCTGCACACGGAAGTTTCTAGCATGAAAGATCTTATGATCCCTTTGAGCCTGGGTGGCGGTCCAAAAAAAACAGGCAAGTCCTGATAGACATCAGGTGCCTCAATCCACCCAGATGTGTGTTAGGTTGCCACCTTAGATAAACCATTAAAATTATCAATCTCACATCTGTCATGGATATCACTCACCCAATCCACGTCTACTAGCATAGCATGGCATAATAAGCAAACGTAGAGTAACTCCCAAAGGTTTCATAATAATACAGGTAATAGGTACTACCTCATCTAATTCCCATCCCACAATTTAATTAGATCCTAATCATGCAATGTGTGAGGATTGATCTAATGCAATAAAACATGGGTTGTAGAAAAGGTATGATCAAAGTGTTACTTGCCTTGCTGATGATCCGCGAGTCCTAGGGTTTCGAAGTAACAAGCGGCGCAATCCGGGTAATCTATCGCAGACAAACAACAAGCATACAATAAGTACTCATCTAATGCACAGGTAAAACTCTAACAAGAGAACGAACCAAGTAGTTCAACTTAAGAACTCCGGTTGCAAAGAAAGAACGAAAAACAAACGGCGGAAGAAAACAACTCGGTTCTAGCAAGTTGAAACTAGGTCAAATTTTACTGTAGCAAAAACTTGTTCAAGTTGATTAGACGGAACGGCGGTTTCGAGACGAAACTCCAGGCGCTTGAATCACCTGATTCCGATAAACGAGCGAAAAGAAAGACTAGAAAGAAGATCGGGTCTGAGATCGCGATCGCGGAATAAATCCGACGAAAAGAAAAAGAAGAACGGTTAAACGAATGGACGTCGTTAACCTAGAAGAATCTGGTGATCACGTTCGTTAGGACGAACGTCCGGCGAACGGTCCAAAGGCAACTAAATCGGAGAAGAAAACGAATCCGATCTAGGGTTTCGGAGAAGAAAACCGAACGAAAAGCCGATCTAGAAAACCGGAATGGTTTAGAGAAGAAAAGAATCGGAACGATTAGAAGAAAACGATCCGAGAAAAAGAGACGCGGGGCAACCTCCGGTGAGGTCTCCGGCGAGGGGCTCTGGCGGCGTGGGCGTGGGGCGGCGGCGTGGGCAAGGTGCGGCGGCGGCGCGGGTGTGGGGTGGCGGCGCGGCGCGGGGTGTGGTGGAGCTCTAGGCTTTGGGTTTGATGATTTAGAGGGGGGGTGCTTGGGTATTTATATTGGGGAGAGGAGGAGGTTTACTTGGGGTAGGGGACAAGATTTAGACTAGGAATAGGAATAGAAAAAAGGAAAGGAAAAGATCTAGAAATAGAAAAGGAATATACGGTAGTAGGACAAAAGTCCTACTAGGATTCGGTTTAGAGCAAGAGGCGAGGCGGCGGCCTCCTGCGCCAGCGCTAGGCGCGCGCGGCTCCCTGGGGGCGGTGGCCTTGGCCGTAGCCTTGGCCGGCTGGGCCTTTGGCCCAAGGCGCTGGACTTTGATTTTTTTTAACTGGTTCTCGCGCAGAGAAAAAAAACAAAAAGAGATCTAAACGAACTCCGAAAAATCTAAAGTAAATTTTCCCCGACTCCTAAAAATGAGCCGAACAAAATGAACTTTTCTCCGGACCTAAAATGCAATTTTCAAAAACGCGCGTTTTTCCCTATCCAAATAAACTGCAAATAAACACCAGAAAACAAAAATTGATCTATTTATTATATCTTCATTTTCTCCTAAATTTGGGAAAGTCATATTATTCCCTCTCTCATATATTTTGACACCGGAAAAATTATTGAAGATAAAATAAATAAATCAAATGATCCTATTTTCAAAATTCGAGAAAACTCTCAAATATGAAAATAACGAAATCTCCAACTCTCTCCGAGGGTCCTTGAGTTGCGTGAAATTTCTAGGATCAACCAAAATGCAAGAAAATATGATATGCATATGATCTAGTGTATAACATTCCAAATTGAAAATTTGGGATGTTACAAACCTACCCCCCTTAAGATGAATCTCGCCCTCGAGATTCGGGTTGGCTAGAAAATAGGTGAGGGTGGTCCTTGAGCAAATCTTCTTCTCTCTCCCAGGTGGCTTCATCCTCTGAGTGGTGGTTCCATTGAACTTTGCAAAACTTGATAACCTTGCTGCGAGTAACTCTACTGGCAAACTCGAGAATCTTGACTGGCTTCTCCTCATATGTTAAGTCATCCATTAACTGAATCACTTTGAGTGGCACGGTATCTCTTAGCGCTATCTCTGCCATCTCGGCATGACATTTCTTCAGCTGAGACACATGGAATACGTCATGAACTCCTGACAGTCCCTCTGGTAATTCCAACTTATAAGCGACTTCTCCCATAAGTTTCACGATCTTAAACGGTCCAACGAAACACGGTGCTAACTTTCCCTTAACTCCAAAGCGCTTAACTCCTCGAAGTGGGGATACTCGGAGATAAACTCTGTCTCCAGTTTCGTAAACTATCTCCTTGCGTTTTGAATCTGCGTAGCTCTTCTGCCTGGACTGGGCTACCTTGAGCCTATCGCGAATCAACTTAACTTTCCGTTCAGACTCCTTAATCAAATCTGGTCCAAAGAACTGACGGTCTCCAACTTCGTTCCATGAAAACGGTGTCCTGCACTTCCTTCCGTATAAGGCTTCGAAAGGTGCCATCTTCAAATTGGTTTGATAACTGTTGTTATAAGAAAACTCCGCATACGGCAAGTTTTCGTCCCAACTAGATCCATAATCTAGTGCACAAGCTCTCAGCATATCTTCCAAAATCTGATTGACTCTCTCGGTCTGTCCATCCGTCTGTGGGTGAAAAGCTGTGCTGAACTCTAGTCTGGTTCCTAAAGTTTCATGCAACTGATTCCAAAACTTTGAGGTAAATTGGGTTCCTCTATCTGATACGATACTCCTCGGAACTCCATTCAAAACAAATGATTCTAGTCATGTATATCTTTGCTAACTAGCACTGGTGTAAGTGGTCTTAACTGGAATGAAATGTGCTACCTTTGTCAAATGATCAACTACTACCCATATCGAGTCATACCCTACTTTCGTCCTGGGTAGTCCTGTGATAAAATCCATGCCTATCTTATCCCACTTCCATTCGGGTATCGGCAATGGTTGTAACAATCCGGCTGGCTTCTGATGCTCTGCCTTTACTCTCTGACATACGTCACAAACTGCTACATATGCTGCAATATCCTTCTTCATTCCGGTCCACCAAAATGTTTCCTTTAAATCCAAATACATCTTGGTATTCCCTGGGTGAATCGAATATGGTGAATCATGTGCCTCTTGCAAAATCAACTTCCTGATCTCCGGGTCATTGGGCACATAAACACGGTCTTCAAACCATAGGGTATCGTGCTCATCCTCACGAAATCCCTTAGCTTTTTCCTTTGCTAAGTTTCTCCTTTATAGCAGCAATCTCTTTGTCAGATTTCTGAGCTTCTCTGATCTTATCCATCAATGTTGACTGAATCTCCAATGCTGCTACATAGCCTTTCGGAACTATCTCTAAACTTAGTTCACGAAGGTTTTCTGCTAACTCCTTGGGTATACTTCCCGTCATTATCGTATTGACATGGCTCTTACGGCTCAATGCGTCAGCTACTACATTAGCCTTTCCGGGATGGTAATGCAATCTCATGTCATAATCCTTGATGAGCTCCAACCATCTCCTTTGTCTAAGGTTCAACTCCTTTTGTGTGAAAATGTACTTCAAACTCTTGTGATCCGTGTACACCTCACAATGATTTCCAATGAGGAAATGTCTCCACGTCTTCAATGCATGCACTACGGCTGCTAACTCCAAATCATGCGTGGCATAATTCAACTCATGAGGCTTCAGTTGTCGTGAAGCATACGAAACAACTCTCCCTTCCTGCATAAGCACTACTCCAAGTCCTCGACGTGAAGCGTCGCAATACACCTCATAATCCTTGGTCTGATCTGGCAAAATCAATACCGGTGAGGTAACCAATCGTTTCTTCAACTCCTGGAAACTAGCCTCACACTCCTCAGTCCATTTGAACTTAGTATCCTTCTTCAACAATTCAGTCATAGGCTTTGCAATCTTTGAAAAGTTCTCAATGAATCTCCGGTAGTATCCTGCGAGTCCAAGAAAACTCCGGATCTCTCCAACTGTTGTTGGTGCTTCCCATTCGGTTACGGTCTCAACCTTTGTGGGGTCAACTGCTATACCTTCTCCGGATATAACGTGTCCGAGGAATCCAACTTCCTTCAACCAAAACTCACATTTGCTGAATTTGGCATATAACTGATGTTCTCTTAGTTTCTCCAAAACCAAACGCAAATGTTCCTTATGCTCCTCTTCATTCTTTGAATAAACCAAAATGTCATCGATGAACACTACGACGAACTTATCCAAAAACTCCATAAACACTTTGTTCATCAGGTTCATAAAATAGGCAGGTGCGTTAGTCAATCCAAATGACATAACGGTATACTCATACAGTCCATATCTTGTGGTGAATGTTGTCTTAGGTATGTCCTGCTCTCGAATCTTTAACTGATGGTACCCTGATCGCAAATCGATCTTGGAAAACACTTTAGCTCCTTGCAATCGATCAAACAGATCGTTGATCATTGGCAGTGGGTACTTATTCTTGATGGTTACTTCATTCAATCCACGATAATCAACAACCATCCTTAATGATCCATCCTTCTTTTCCACTAGAAGTACGGGTGATCCCCAAGGCGAAGAACTTGGGCGAATGTAACCTTTATCCAATAACTCCTTAATCTGATTCTTAATTTCCACCAAATCCTTTGCTGGCATCCGGTACGGTCGCTTCGATATTGGGCCTGTACCTGGCAATAACTCAATCAAAAACTCAATGTCTCTATCCGGTGGTATGCCTGGTAATTCCTCAGGAAATACATCAGGAAAATCCTTTACCACTGGTACTTCCTCCTGCACAACTCCTGTTAGGCAATTCACTTGTGTCCTGTTTGGCACATGCCGGGATACATACTTGATCCTTCTTCCTTCTGGTGTGGTAAGCAAAATTGTCTTACTGGCGCAATCGATGTTTCCTCCATACATCGACAGCCAATCCATACCAAGAATCACATCCAGACCTTGGGATTCCAGAATAATTAAATCCGTTGGGAATACATGCCTTCCTATACTCAATGGTACTTGGAAACATCCTTGTCTGGCCATGTATTCTGCTCCTGGCGAGCTTACTAGCATAGGTGTTTTAAGAATCCTAGTGGGCAGGCTATACTTCTCCACAAATCCCTTTGATATGTATGAATGTGATGCACCAGTATCAAAAAGAACGAGTGCAGTAAATGACTTAACCAAAAACTTACCGATTACTGCATCGGGCTGATCTTCAATCTCCTCCACATTAACGTGGTTCACCTGTCCCCTATTGAAAGGGTTCGGCTTCTTCCCAGAGCTTCCATTGCCATTTCCATTTTGGCCTTCGGGACATTCATTGGCATAATGTCCGGTCTTCGAACACTTGAAACATGTGACTTGACTCAGGTCTCTCTTGGTTGGGGTCGATGGGGTGGTCCGGTTCTGGCCGTTGCTTCCTCCATTCCCATTACCATTCTTGTGGCCATTATGGTTGTGCGAGCTACCTCCTCCATGGGTATGCTGAAACTGAAATCCCGGTTTAGGGGTAAAACGGGGCTTCTGCTGGGCTCCAGAGTTATACTTCCCCTGTCCATACTTCCTCTTACGGTTCTCAATCTGCTGTTGCTTCCCTTCAATCATGATGGCACGATCTACCAACTCCTGGTAGTTGTTGAAACTCGCTACCATCAACTGCATGCTTAGCTCATCATTCAGTCCTTCCAGAAACTTCTCCTGCTTAGCTGCATCCGTAGCAACGTCATCTGGGGCATAACGGGCTAGCTTACTAAACTCCTCCACATACTGGCCAACAGTCCTTCCTCCTTGGCGTAAGTTGCGAAACTCACACTTCTTTATGGCCATAGCTCCTGCTGAAACATGGGCAGTGCGGAAAGCTTGCTGAAACTGATCCCATGTGACAGTGTCAACTGGGTAAGTGGCTGTGAAATTCTCCCACCATGCTGCCGCAGGTCCGTCAAGCTGGTGTGCGGCAAACTTCACTTTCTCACCATCCGTGCATCCTGCAGTGGTCAACTCCCTTCCTATCTTACGGAGCCAGTCGTCTGCTACTATCGGCTCGGTGCTACTCCAAAACACCGGCGGATTCAGCCTAAGGAAACGGGCTAAGTGGTCAACAGGTGGTGGTGGTGGTGGTGGGTTGTTGTTGTTCTGCTGGTTCTGGACTAACATCTGCATCAACTGATTCTGCTGTTGGATCAACTGAGTGAGCTCCGGTGGAAATCCATTGTCACATCTCGGAGGCATCTGAGGGTTTAGAAAAGACGAGATATAAGAATAGAGGGGGTCTAAAGGGAAAACACTACCCATATGCACATGAGCAAATGCACACAAAATCACTTCAATCAATCAAACAAGGGCTTACAAACGGTCTATCTATCGCAAAAGTGCTCGACTATATTGTGTTTACATGGGGGAATACTACTACTATCTGGTGGTCATCTAGAAATTTGAACCGGTGGAAGACTCCATGATATCTGCTCCAGCTTCGTCTTCGAAGTCGGGTTCACTTGGATCTGAATCGGTGTCGTCGAGGATGATGTAGTTTTCCGGACATGTGACGTACTCGTCGTCCTCCTGGGATGCTAACTTGCTCTTGAGTTCTTCAATCTCCTGCTTAAGATCGCAATTGTGCCTTGCTAGAGCTACGATCTCGTCCATGTAGTCCTTGCGTGTAGACTTCAGTTCTCCTTCTAGCTCGATGATCCTTGCCTTCGCATTCTTCAACTCTACCATATCATTGCACATCTGGTTCTCGTGGCGTCGAATGTGCTGGTTTAACTCCTGGATGAAAGATGCAATGGATCTATCCTTCTTGGTGCTGACTAACTCCCATTGTTCATCACGGCGTCCGCAAATCTGGTAGATAGTGTCCTTGAGGTCTTCTTGATAAACTTCTCCAATGCGTCCTATGGTGATATGAGCTGCCATGCTCCTTCCTAGACTCCAGGTTGGTGCATTGAAAACACTATCTATGGGCTTCGTGATTGGCGCGAATGTTCTTCCCGAAACGTGAGCTTGAATCTTCCAACGCTCCTCTTCAGGCAGAGTGGCATTGAAGGTTCCCGTGAAGCTTGGTAATCCAATGTTCAGGTACTTGGTGACTTCCTTCAGGTGAAATCCAAAAGGTGTGCTTTCATCCGGTTGAGCGTACTTAATCTTCGCGTGCGTCATCCTAATAGAGTAGAAAAGATGAGGAGTTAGAAAATGAGAAGAGAAGGGTGATCTATGGCTTTAACTTAGTGGTCGTGTCCTACAGTCAGCGTGTGCTCTGATACCATCTCTGTAGCGACCTGACCCGAATGGATCACGTCTACTGTGCTACGGTGTCATCCCTGGATCAGTAATGCTGACACCACACAGTACATCGATGTTTTATAGCAGAGTTGCAATCACACACTTATTACATCGATGGCTCAAAAGGAACTTATTACAATAAATATGGCTGAAGGCCATCTAATATCGATAACAGCGGAAGACTCGGAAGATAAATGGGTCCATCAACTCCAGCGGCATCACTGAGTATAGGGCCACGACCTAAACACCTCAATCGTCGTCTGAAAAGTCTGCAACATTAACGTTGCAGCCCGAAAACGGGTCAGCACATGGAATATGCTGGCAAAGTAACACATAGAGAGTAATGGAATGAAACAGCTATACTATATGCATATATGGCTGGTGGAAAGCTCTATGGTTACAGTTTTGCGTAAAGCCAGTTTTTCCCTACTGCAAAGGAATAAATTTATTTAACTATCATGGTGGTTGTTAAACATTGAGAATGGTTGACAGCATTCTCAATCCCAATTAAAAGTACAATTAAAACCCAACAACATTAATTAGAGTAACATGTTGAGATTCACATGATATTCAAGTACTAGATACTCAAGTTGTCCATAACCGGGGACACGGCTAATCATGATTAGTTTGTACACTCTGCAGAGGTTTGCGCACTTTTCCCCACATGACTCGATCGCCTCCGTTTGTTTTCTCGCACTACATGGTGTTTGAGAAACGGATGACCGAGACATAGTCTTTCAGAAGCACTAGCACCTTACATGTGGGGTAGACCGGTACACCTACATCCCCTACATCTGCTAGTCCACCCCGTAAGAGTTCGCACAACTTAGTCAACTATGCCAGAGCCCATAGTAGCATGTGGCTGCACACGGAAGTTTCTAGCATGAAATATCTTATGATCCCTTTGAGCCTGGGTGGCGGTCCAAAAAAAACAGGCAAGTCCTGATAGACATCAGGTGCCTCAATCCACCCTGATGTGTGTTAGGTTGCCACCTTAGATAAACCATTAAAATTATCAATCTCACATCTGTCATGGATATCACTCACCCAATCCACGTCTACTAGCATAGCATGGCATAATAAGCAAACGTAGAGTAACTCCCAAAGGTTTCATAATAATACAGGTAATAGGTACTACCTCATCTACTTCCCATCCCACAATTTAATTAGATCCTAATCATGCAATGTGTGAGGATTGATCTAATGCAATAAAACATGGGTTGTAGAAAAGGTATGATAAAAGTGTTACTTGCCTTGCTGATGATCCGCGAGTCCTAGGGTTTCGAAGTAACAAGCGGCGCAATCCAGGTAATCTATCGCAGACAAACAACAAGCATACAATAAGTACTCATCTAATGCACAGGTAAAACTCGAACAAGAGAACGAACCAAGTAGTTCAACTTAAGAACTCCGGTTGCAAAGAAAGAACGAAAAACAAACGGCGGAAGAAAACAACTCGGTTCTAGCAAGTTGAAACTAGGTCAAATTTTACTGTAGCAAAAACTTGTTCAAGTTGATTAGACGGAACGGCGGTTTCGAGACGAAACTCCAGGCGCTTGAATCACCTGATTCCGATAAACGAGCGAAAATAAAGACTAGAAAGAAGATCGGGTCTGAGATCGCGATCGCGGAATAAATCCGACGAAAAGAAAAAGAAGAACGGTTAAACGAATGGACGTCGTTAACCTAGAAGAATCCGGTGATCACGTTCGTTAGGACGAACGGTCCAGCGAATGGTCCAAAGGCAACTAAATCGGAGAAGAAAACGAATCCGATCTAGGGTTTCAGAGAAGAAAACCGAACGAAAAACCGATCTAGAAAACCGGAACGGTTTAGAGAAGAAAAGAATCGGAACGATTAGAGGAAAACGATCCGAGAAAAAGAGACGCGGGGCAACCTCCGGCGAGGTCTCCGGCGAGGGGCTCCGGCGGCGTGGGCGTGGGGCGGCGGCGTGGGCAAGGTGCGGCGGCGGCGCGGGTGTGGGGTGGCGGCGCGGCGCGGGGTGTGGTGGAGCTCTAGGCTTTGGGTTTGATGATTTAGAGGGGGGGGTGCTTGGGTATTTATATTGGGGAGAGGAGGAGGTTTACTTGGGGTAGGGGACAAGAATTAGACTAGGAATAGGAATAGAAAAAAGGAAAGGAAAAGATCTAGAAATAGAAAAGGAATATACGGTAGTAGGACAAAAGTCCTACTAGGATTCGGTTTAGAGCAAGAGGCGAGGCGGCGGCCTCCTGCGCCAGCGCTAGGCGCGCGCGGCTCCCTGGGGGCGGTGGCCTTGGCCGTAGCCTTGGCCGGCTGGGCCTTTGGCCCAAGGCGCTGGACTTTGATTTTTTTTTTAACTGGTTCTCGCGCAGAAAAAAAAACAAAAAGAGATCTAAACGAACTCCGAAAAATCTAAAGTAAATTTTCCCCGACTCCTAAAAATGAGCCGAACAAAATGAACTTTTCTCCGACCTAAAATGCAATTTTCGAAAACGCGCATTTTTCCCTATCCAAATGAACTGCAAATAAACACCGGAAAACAAAAAT
This sequence comes from Triticum urartu, assembly GCF_056163025.1. Classification (NCBI taxonomy): domain Eukaryota; kingdom Viridiplantae; phylum Streptophyta; class Magnoliopsida; order Poales; family Poaceae; genus Triticum; species Triticum urartu. Next base: position 231,469,786 of record NC_141878.1, read on the forward strand.
TGATCTATTTATTATATCTTCATTTTTTCCTAAATTTGGGAAAGTCATATTATTCCCTCTCTCATATATTTTGACACCGGAAAAATTATTGAAGATAAAATAAATAAATCAAATGATCCTATTTTCAAAATTCGAGAAAACTCTCAAATATGAAAATAATGGAATCTCCAACTCTCTGCGAGGGTCCTTGAGTTGCGTGAAATTTCTAGGATCAACCAAAATGCAAGAAAATATGATATGCATATGATCTAGTGTATAACATTCCAAATTGAAAATTTGGGATGTTACAGCTAGAGGATTACTTACTTGGTCGGCGGTACTGTTGTTGCTCAGGCCCACGTCCTCGGTAGTATCCGGACACTCCATTTGGGGTCCGAAGAATGATTTGTACATCTCCTCGTGCGTCAGGCCGAGGAAATTCTGAATAGTGCGCGGCCCTTCTGGGTTGAACTCCCACATGCGGAGGGGCCGGCGTTTGCAAGGCTGGACTCGACGAACCAGCATGACTTGCACCATCGTAACCAGACTGAAATCTCTGTCAAAGAGATCTTGAATGTGGCTTTGCAGTATAGGCACGTCCTTGGCTGGACCCCAGCTCAGCCCTCTGCTAATCCATGACATCAGTTGTGGTGGAGGGCCCGAGCGGAAAGCAGGGGCGGCCACCCACTTGGCACTTCTAGGAGCTGTGATGTAAAACCACTCTCGCTACCATAATCTGGACACATCTGGAAAGGAACCCTTTGGCCATGGAGCTCTAGCAATATTACTTATTAATGCGCCTCCGCACGCTACGTGCTGCCCCTCGACCATCTTCGGCTTCACGTCAAAGGTCTTGAGCCACAGGCCGAAGTGAGGGGTAATGCGGAGGAAGGCCTACATACGACAATAAATGCCGAGATGTGGAGAAAGGAGTCCGGGGCTAGATCGTGGAAATCTAGCCCGTAATAGAACATCAAACCCCTAACAAAGGGATCCAGGGTGAGGCCTAGGCCTCGGAGGAAGTGGGAGATGAACACAACGTTCTCCTTGGGTTCGGGAGTAGGGACGACCTGCCCTCGGGCAGGCAGCCGATGCGAAACCTCGGCGGTCAGGTATCTAGCCTCCCTCAACTTCTTGATATCCTCTTCCGTAACGGAGGAGGGCATCCACCGGCCTTGAAGGCTAGATCCGGACATGATTGAAGGTCCGAAGCACCTGACCTGGGCTTTGGGTGTTAGAACTCGAGGCGGGGGAAGGATTCGATTGAGCACGGGAGGGAACAAGTAAAAGCCTTGTCCCTTTATAAAGAGGGTGAATATCAAGCGTCCTCTCCGTAGCCGTTTGGGACTTGCCTATAATCTAGGAGTCCTGGACACGGTTGGGTTACCCACGACCGTATTGATGAGAATCCCGTAATTAGGGGAACACGATCTCTGCTTTGACAAGACGTGTCGAGAAACCGCCTCGCGTTATGTGTGGAGCTGGTTAAGAAAAACGGTTCGAATAATCACCGAGCCATGGCATGATGTCATGTTGCCAAAACGTGTCAGCAGATTAAGATTTGTGGAAATATTATTATCTCTACGGTGGTATGTGGAACTTATTTTGCAGGGTCGAACACTATCCTTGTATTCAAATTCTTCTGTGATGTGTTCAGAGGAGGAACCCGCCTTGCAATGCCGAAGACAATACTGCGCGCCAGACTCATCGTCATTGAAAGCCTGGTTCAGGGCTACTGAGGGAGTCTTGGAATAGGGGGTCTCCGGACAGCCAGACTATATCCTTTGGCCGGACTGTTGGACTATGAAGATACAAGATTGAAGACTTCGTCCCGTGTCCAGATGGGACTCTACTTGGCGTGGAAGGCAAGCTAGGAAATACGGATACGTATATCTCCTCCTTTGTAACCGACCTTGTGTAACCCTAACCCTCTCCGGTGTCTATATAAACCGGAGGGTTTTAGTCTGTAGGACACAATAACAGACAATCATACCATAGGCTAGCTTCTAGGGTTTAGCCTCTCCGATCTCGTGGTAGATCAACTCTTGTAATACCCATATCATCAATATTAATCAAGCAGGATGTAGGGTTTTACCTCCATCGAGATGGCCCGAACCTGGGTAAAACATCGTGTCCCCTGCCTCCTGTTACCATCTGCCTAGACGCACAGTTCGGGACCCCCTACCCGAGATCCGCCGGTTTTGACACCGACAAACACCATCTACTCCTTCTTTATAAAGATGTGTGTCATCCCAAAAGTAATGTCTCAAATCATAGAAAAACTTTTTATTTTGTTGGTATGTGAAACTAGGTGGTATAAATTTAGCAACAATATAATTAGCATAATCAGCATACCATGGAGCAGTACGAGAAGCATTTATGACATTTAATTGTTCATCAGGAAAGCTATCATCAATAGATACCGGGTCATCAAGAACATTCTCTAGCCTAGACAAGTTGTCTGCAACAGGGTTCTCAGCTCCCTTTCTATCAATAATATGCAAATCAAATTCTTATAGCAAGAGAACCCATCTAATAAGTCTAGGTTTAGCATATTTCTTTTCCATAAGATATTTAATAGCAGCATGATCCGTGTGAATAGTTACTTTAGAATCAACCATATAAGGTCTGAACTTATCGCAAGCGAATACAACTGCCAAAAATTCTTTTTCAGTAGTAGCATAATTTGTCTGAGCATTGTCTAGAGTTTTACTAGCATATTGAATAACATTTAATTTCTTATCAACTCTTTGCCCTAGAGCATCACCTACAGCATAATCACTAGCATCACACATAATTTCAAAGGGTAAATTCCAATCAGGTGGCTGAACAATAGGTGCAGAGATCAATGCTTTATTAAGTATTTCAAATGATTCTACGCAATCATCATAAAAAACAAATGGTATATCTTTTTGTGATAAATTAGTCAGAGGCCGAGAAATTTTTGATAAGTCCTTAATGAACCTCCTATAAAAACCAGCGTGACCAATGAAACTTCTTATACCTTTGATGTCCTTGGGACATGTCATCTTTTCAATAGCATCAACCTAAGCTTTATCAACTTCAATACCTCTTTTAGAAACTTTATGCCCCAAGACAATACCTTCATTAACCATAAAGTGGCACTTCTCCCAATTCAAGACAAGGTTAGTTTCTTCACATCTCTGCAAAACTCGATCAAGGTTGCTTAAGCAATCATCAAAAGAGGATCCATAGATGGAGAAATCGTCCATGAAAACCTCACAAATCTTTTCACAAAAGTCAGAGAATATAGCCATCATGCATCTTTGGAAGGTAGCAGGTGCATTACATAAACCAAAAGGCATACGTCTATAAGCAAAAGTATCAAACGGGCAAGTAAAAGTGGTCTTAGATTGATCATCAGCTGACACAGGTATTTGAGAGAAACCAGAATAACCATCTAGAAAGCAAAAATGTGTATGTTTGGATAATATTTCTAGCATTTGATCAATAAAAGGTAAGGGGTAATGATATTTTTTAGTAGCCTTATTTAATTTGCGGAAATCAATTACCATCCTATAACCTGTAATCATTCTTTGCGGAATCAATTCATCTTTATCATTAGGAACGACAGTAATACCTCCCTTTTTAGGGACACAATGGACATGACTTACCCACTGACTATCAGCAACAGGATAAATTATACCCGCCTCAAGGAGCTTTAGTATTTCCTTTCTTACCACTTCTTTCGTCTTAGGATTCAGCCGTCGTTGGTGATCATGAACTGGTTTGGCATCTTTCTGCAAATTTATTTTGTGTTGACATAGTGTGGGACTAATGCCCTTAAGATCATCGAGAGTATATCCAATAGGAGCACGGTGCTTCTTCAGAGTTTTCAATAATCTCTCTTCTTCATGCTCTGAAAGGTTAGCACTAATAATAACAGGATATATCTTTTTCTCATCAAGATAAGCATATTTAAGAGTATCAGGTAACGGTTTGAGCTCAAACACGGGATCACCCTTGGGTGGAGGAGGATCCCCTAGGATTTCGATAGGCAAATTGTGTTTCAGGATGGGTTCCTGTTTAAAGAACACTTCATCTATTTCCCTTCTTTCATTCATAAACATATCATTTTCATGGTCTAGTAGATATTGTTCTAAAGGATCACTAGGAGGCACGACAATAGAAGCAAGACCAATAATTTCATCTTTACTAGGCAATTCCTCTTCACGGTGTTGTCTACGAAATTTAGAGAAATTAAATTCATGAGACATATCACCTAAACCAATAGTAACAACATCCTTTTCGCAATCTATCTTAGCATTAATTGTGTTCAAGAAGGGTCTACCCAATATTATGGGACAAAAGCTATCTTGTGGGGAACCAAGAAAAAGAAAATTAGCAGGATATTTAGTATTCCCACACAAGACCTCAACATCTCTAACAATTCCAATCGGTGAAATAGTATCTCTATTGGCAAGTTTAATTGTGACATCAATATCTTCTAGCTTAGTAGGTGCAATATCATGCATAATTTCTTTGTATAAGTCATGAGGTATAGCACTAGCACTGGCACCCATATCACATAAGCCATGATAACAATGATCTCCTATTTTAACAGAAATAACAGGCATGCCTACCACGGGTCTATGTTTATCTTTAGCACAAGGTTTAGCAATTCTAGCAGTCTCATCACAGAAATGAATAACATGCCCATCAATATTATCAGACAAGAGATCTTTAACAATAGCAATATTAGGTTCAACTTTAATTTGCTCAGGAGGTGTATAAGATCTAATATTGCTTTTACAAACCACAGTTGAAGCTTTAGCATGATCTTTTATCCTAACAGGAAAAAGGTGGTTTCTCAACATAAGCACTAGGAACAATAGGATCATTATAAGTGACAGTCTTTTCTTCAACTTTAATAGGTGCAGCTACTTTTACTTCTATGGGAGGATGATATTTAAACCACTTCTCCCTAGGGAGATCAACATGCGTAGCAAAAGATTCACAGAAAGAAGCTACTATTTCAGAGTCAAGTCCATATTTAGTGCTAAATTTACGGAAAACATCGGTATCCATAAAAGATTTAACACAATCAAACTTAGGTGTCATACCTGACTCCTTACCTTCGTCGAGGTCCCAATCTTCAGAGTTGCGTTTAATTCTTTCCAATAAATCCCATTTGAATTCAATAGTCTTCATCATAAAAGAGCCAGCACAAGAAGTATCGAGCATGGTGCAATTATTATCAGAAAGCCGAGCATATAAATTTTGAATAATTATTTCTCTTGGAAGCTCATGATTGGGGCATGAATATAACATTGATTTTAAGCCTCCCCTAAGCTTGAGCGATGCTTTCTCCTTCGCGAGAACAAAAATTATATATATAATTGCGATCATGATGAACAAGATGCATAGGATAAAACTTCTGATGAAATTCCAATTTCAATCGTTTATAGTTCCATGATCCCATATCATCACATAGCCTATACCATGTCAATGCATCTCCCTTCAAAGATAAAGGGAAGACCTTCTTCTTAATAACATCATCGGGCACACCTGCAAGCTTAATAATCCACAAACTTCATCCACATATATTAGGTGCTCATCAGGATGCATCGTTCCGTCTCCTGCAAAAGGATTAGTTATCCGTTTTTCTATCATACCCGAAGGAATCTCAAAGTAGTCATTTCCATTTTCAGTAGGTTCAATAGGTTGAGGAGCAACTCTTTGCTCTACCGGTTGGGGTGCAGATACCCCGAACAAGCCCCTGAGAGGATTACTTTCCATAGTAACAAGTGACAGTAAATTTCAGCACACTATATAAATTTTTCCTTACCAAATTCCACCTACCAAAGGCGCTTCACTCCCCAGCAACGGCACTAGAAAAGAGTCTTGATGACCCACAAGTATAGGGGATCTATCGTAGTCCTTTCGATAAGTAAGAGTGTCGAACCCAACGAGGAGCAGAAGGAAATGATAAGCGGTTTTCAGCAAGGTGTTCTCTGCAAGCACTGAAATTATAGGTAACAGATAGTTTTGTGATAGGATAATTGTAACGAGAAACAAGTAACAAAAGTAAATAAAGTGCAGCAAGGTGGCCCAATCCTTTTTGTAGCAAAGGACAAGCCTGGACAAATTCTTATATAGAGAAAAGCGCTCCCGAGGACACATGTGAATGTCATCAAGCTAGTTTTCATCACGATCATATGATTCACGTTCGGTACTTTGATAATCTGATATGTGGGTGGACCGGTGCTTGGGTACTGTCCTTACTTGGACAAGCATCCCACTTATGATTAACCTCTATTGCAAGCATCCGCAACTACAACAAAAGTATTAAGGTAAACCTAACCATAGCATGAAACATATGGATCCAAATCAGCCCCTTACGAAGCAACACATAAACTAGGGTTTAAGCTTCTGTCACTCTAGCAACCCATCATCTACTTATTACTTCCCAATGCCTTCCTCTAGGCCCAAATAATGGTGAAGGTACATGTAGTCGACGTTCACATAACACCACTAGAGGAGAGACAACATACATCTCATCAAAATATCAAACGAATACCAAATTCACATGACTACTAATAGCAAGACTTCTCCCATATCCTCAGGAACAAACGTAACTACTCACAAAGCATATTCATGTTCATAATCAGAGGGGTATTAATATGCATATAGGATCTGAACATATTATCTTCCACCAAATAAACCAACTAGCATCAACTACGAGGAGTAATTAACACTACTAGCAACCCATAGGTACCAATCCCAGACTTGGAGACAAGATATGGATACAAGAGATGAACTAGGGTTTGAGAGGAGATGGTGCTGGTGAAGATGTTGATGGAGATTGACCCCCTCCCGATGAGAGGATCGTTGGTGATGACGATGGCGATGATTTCCCCCTCCCGGAGGGAAGTTTCCTCGGCAGAACAGCTCCGCCAAGGTTCCGCCTTGTGGCGGCGGAGCCTCGTCCCGAAAGCTGGCTTATGATTTTTTCCTCATCGAAAGACTCCATATAGCAGAAGATGGGCATCGGAGGGCCACCAGGGGGCCACGAGGCAGGGGGCATGCCCAGGGGGGGTAGGGCGCGCCCCCACCCTCGTGGGCAGGGTGTGGCCCCCTCCGAAACTTCTTGCAGTCAGTATTTTTTATATATTTTGAAAATGATTTCCGTGAAGTTTTAGGACTTTTGGAGCTGTGCAGAATAGGTCTCTAATATTTGCTCCTTTTCCAGCCCAGAATCCCAGCTGCCAGCATTCTCCCTCTTTATGTTAACCTTGTAAAATAAGAGAGAATAGGCATAAGTATTGTGACATAATGTGTAATAACAGCCCATAATGCAATAAATATTGATATAAAAGCATGATGCAAAATGGATGTATCAAGGAGCATGCGCGTAGTGCTTGCTTTTGATGACTTGTAGATTTTTGCAATAAGTATGCGAGTTCTTTATGACTAATGTTGAGTCCATGGATTATGCGCACTCTCACCCTTCCACCATTGCTAGCCTCTTCGGTACCGTGCATTGCCTTTTCTCACCTTGAGAGTTGGTGCATACTTCGCCGGTGCATCCAAACCCCGTGATATGATATGCTCTATCACCCATAACCCTCCTTATATCTTCCTCAAAACAGCCACCATACCTACCTATTATGGTATTTCCATACCCATTCCGAGATATATTGCCATGCAACTTTCCACCGTTCCATTTATTATGACATGCATCATCATTGTCATATTGCTTTGCATGATCATGTAGTTGACATTGTATTTTTGGCAAAGCCACCGTTCATAATTTTTTCGTACATGTCACTCTTGATTCATCGTAATCCCGGTACACCGCCAGAGGCATTCACATAGAGTCATATTTTGTTCTAAGTATTGAGTTGTAATTCTTGAGTTGTAAGAAAATAAAAGTGTGATGATCATCATTAGAGCATTGTTCCTTGTGAGGAAAGGATGATGGAGACTATGATTCCCCCACAAGTCGGGATGAGACTCCGGACGAAAAAAAGAAAGAAAAGAGGCCAAAAGGAAAAAAGAAAGAAGGCCCAAATAAAATATAATAATAATAATAAATAAATGAGAGAAAAAGAGAGAAGAGACAGTGTTACTATCCTTTTTCCACACTTGTGCTTCAAACTAGCACCATGATCTTCATGATAGAGAGTCTCTTATTTTGTCACTTTCATATACTAGTGGGAATTTTTCATTATAGAACTTGGCTTGTATATTCCAATGATGGGCTTCCTCAAATGCCCTAGGTCTTTGTGAGCAAGCGAGTTGGATGCACACCCACTTAGTTTCTTTGATGAGCTTTCATATATTTATTGCTCTAGTGCATCCGTTGCATGGCAATCCCTACTCCTTGCATTGACATCAATCGGTGGGCATCTCCATAGCCCATTGATTATCCGCGTCAATGTGAGACTTTCTCCCTTTTTGTCTTCTCACACAACCTCAACCATCATATTCTATTCCACCCATAGTGCTATGTCCATGGCTCGTGCTCATATATTGCGTAAAAGTTGAAAGAGTTTGAAAAGGCTTAGTATGAAACAATTGCTTGGCTTGTCATCGGGGTTGTGCATGATGAGAGCATTTTGTGTGACGAAAATGAAGCATGGCCAAACTATATGACTTTTGTAGGGATAAGTTTTCTTTGGCTATGGTATTTTGATAAGACATAATTGCTTGATTAACATACTTGTAGTATTACTATTTTTATGTCAACAATAAACTTTTATATTGAATCTTTCGGATCTGAACATTCATGCCACAATATAGAAAAATACATTGAAGAATATTCTAGAAAGCATTCCACGTCAAAAATTTTGTTTTTATCATTTACCTACTCGAGGACGAGCAGGAATTAAGCTTGGGGATGCTGATATGTCTCCAACGTATCTATAATTTTTGATTGTTCCATGCTATTATATTATCTATTTTGGATGTTAATGGGCTTTATTTTACACTTTTATATTATTTTGGGACTAACCTATTAAGAGGAGGCCCAGCCCAAATTGCTGTTTTTTGCCTATTTCAGTGTTTCGTAGAAATGGAATATCAAACAGAGTCCAAACGGAATGAAACCTTCGGGAACATGATTTTTGAAACAAACGTGATCCAGAGGACTTGGAGTGGACGTCAAGCAATCAATGAGGCATCCACGAGGCAGGGGGTGCGCCTACCCCCCTGGGCGCGCCCTCCCCCCTCGTTTCTCCACCGACCCCGCAAACATCTAGGAGCACCACGAAACCCTATTCCCACCACCGCAACCTTCTGTACCCAAGAGATCCCATCTTGGGGCCTTTTCCGGAGCTCCGTCGGAGGGGGCATTGATCATGAAGGGCCTCTACATCAACCCCATGGCCCCTCCGATGATATGTGAGTAGTTTACCTCAGACCTTCGGGTCCATAGCTAGTAGCTAAATGGCTTCTTCTCTCTCTTTGGATCTCAATACAAAGTTCTCCTCGATTCTCTTGGAGATCTATTCAATGTAACTCTTCTTTTGCTGTTTGTTTGTCGAGATCCGATGAATTGCGGTTTATGATCCAGATTATCTATGAACAATATTTGAACCTTCTCTGAATTCTTTTATGTATGATTGGTTTATCTTTGCAAGTCTCTTCGAATTATCAGTTTGGTTCGGCCTACTAGATTAATCTTTCTTGCAATGGGAGAAGTGCTTAGCTTTGGGTTCAATCTTGCGGTGCTCGATCCCAGTGACAGAAAGGGAAACGACACGTATTGTATTGTTGCCATCGAGGATAAAAAGATGGGGTTTATATCATATTGCATGAGTTTATCCCTCTACATCATGTCATCTTACCTAAGGCGTTACTCTGTTCTTATGAACTTAATACTCTAGATGCATGCTGGATAGCGGTCGATGTGTGGAGTAATAGTAGTAGATGCAGAATAGTTTCGGTCTACTTGTCACGGACGTGATGCCTATATACATGATCATACCTAAATATTCTCATAATTATTCGCTTTTCTATCAATTGCTCGACAGTAATTTGTTCACCCACCGTAATACTTATGCTATCTTGAGAGAACTACTAGTGAAACCTATGGTCCATGGGTCTATTTTCCATCATACAAGTTTCCAATATATTTTATTTTGCAATCTTTACTTTCAATCTATATCATAAAAATACCAAAAATACTTATCTTACTATTATCATCTCTATCAAATCTCACTCTTGCAAGTGGCCGTGAAGGGATTGACAAGCCCTTTATCGCGTTGGTTGCAAGGTTCTTATTTGTTTGTGTAGGTACGAGGTGACTCGCGCGTGGTCTCCTATTGGATTGATACCTTGGTTCTCAAAAACTGAGGGAAATACTTACGCTGCTTTACTGCACCACCCTTTCCTCTTCAAGGGAAAACCAACGCAGTGCTCAAGAGGTAGCACATAGCATCCCCAAACTTGTGGCTTTTCATATCATTAGCATCATGGATATTCAAAGAATTCATACTAACAACATTGCAATCATGCTCATCCTCCAAAGATTTAGTGCCAAACATTTTAATACATCCTTCTTCTAACACTTTGGCACAATTATCGAAATCCTTATTTTCACGAAAGACATTAAAAAGATGAAGCATATGAGGCAGCCTTAATTCCATTTTTTGTAGTTTTCTTTTATAGACTAAACTAGTGATAAAACAAGAAACAAAAAGATTCGATTGTAAGATCTAAAGATATACCTTCAAGCGCTAACCTCCCCGGCAACGGCGGTAGAAAAGAGCTTGATGTCTACTACACAACCTTCTTCTTGTAGACGTTGTTGGGCCTCCAAGTGCAGAGGTTTGTAGGACAGTAGCAAATTTCCCTCAAGTGGATGACCTAAGGTTTATCAATCCATGGGAGGCGTAGGATGAAGATGATCTGTCAGGACCCCGATCCTAAGTCACACCGATCTAGCATGTAACACATCATATCACTTTGCGGCCTCACGCACGGTATTTCCACGGGTGCCACCTTACCTGGCCCGGGACCGTTTGCGCCTTTTGTCTCACGTATATGATAGTGTCGCTAGCATCCATATGACAGAGAACCTGGGCCGACATGACTAGTCGTGAACCCAAAGCGGCACTAACCCATGGGGACAGGCATACATGAATCAACTTCGAACATGTCGGTCAGCAGCGTGTGAATCCGGGCTGTAGCACTGGGCTAACAGGACTCCGATAACCCGGGCTGTAGCAGGCTAGGCAGGACTCCGGATGTCACCGCGTGACATTTCCCCGAAGGGACAGACACAGGAACGAAGTGAAACACATGCCGGCCAGTCAACTGTCCTGAGCAGTAGTGCTGGGCTAGCAGGACTCCGGTGAACCAGGCTGTAGCGGACTACTATGGCTCATGGAAGCACAAGACTACATTTCCCCATAAGAGAGGCTTCCAAGGATAAACAACTAGGTTGTCGAATCCCACACATACCAAGCATTTCAATCATACACACAATATGCTCGACATGTGTAAATACAACATGGCATCACAACATAACTCTACGACTCAATTATTTATTCATTAGGCTCCGAGGAGCGAGATAATACAAACATGGATCTCATGACCCAACATTCAGAGCATACAAGTCAAAGCACACGTGGAAGCTTAACTTGTCTGAGTACAGACAACTACAAAAGAAGAAGGCTCAGAAGCCTGACTATCTACAAGATCCTGCCGAGGGCACAAGATCGTAGCTGAGGTAACGAGCTAAACGTCGAAGGCCACACGGAACTACTAGCGAGACTGACGTCTCTCTGCAAAAACATAAAATAGGCAAACGTGAGTACAAATGTACCCAGCAAGACTTACATCAGAACTAACTACATATGCATCGGTATCAACAAAGGGGGTAGTGGAGTTTAACTGCAGCAAGCCAGCTTTGACTCGGTGGCTATCCTGAACTACGACTGCAAGTAACTCTTTTGAGGTGGCGCACACGAGTCCACATATTCACCATATCAATACACCACTATGGATTTGCTCCCGTCTCCCTACGAGAACGCCATCCATAGCACTCACGCTTAACTTGCGCCTTTTAGAGTATCCACTTTCACTTGTCTATGAACTACGCAAGGGGTCCAAGTTTCCATATCCGAGGAATCCGGCTATTCGAATAGATAATGATAACCCTGCAGGGGTGTACTTCTTCACACACGCTCTCGCCACTTATCGCCCTGTACACGTCATGTACCTCGGCAACCTTCAAGCGGAAGCCGGGCGAGGGAGTCGGCCACGACCTGACTAACCAACAAGTCTCTAGTCCAGGTTTATCGCCTATTCGGGTTCCATCCGCAAGGAGATTCGGCCGGGGTGTCGCTCACGGCCCCAAACGATGTGTACAGGGTTCCCAAGCCCACCATCCGGGTGCCACTTGGTACACCGGGCCACGGTGCCTAGTCTGTCCCAAGCCCACCTGTACCGGGTGCCACTTGGTAGACTACTAACACTACCTACAAACACCAGAAACTAGTTGCAACTCATGGACAGAGATCAAGTTGGTTAATAAGTCGAGAGGGGTCGAGTTACCGGAACCCAATGTGTGGTAGTAACCGTTCATGGATCACAAACACAGAACTCAGTTCCTGAGGACGGCTGCAATAAGACAACCCACCATGTACTCCTACATGGCCTCTCACCGCTACCTTTACCAAATCGTGTTCACACACTTAGCTTACACACCGTAGGACATGTTCAACACCATTCCAAATCATCTCCGATGAATCAGACCTGACTCAACTCTAAGCAGTAGCAGGCATGACAAACACCATGAATGAGTAGGCACATCAGGGCTCAAGCAACTCCTACTCATGCTAGTGGGTTTCATCTATTTACTGTGGCAATGACAGGTCATGCAGAGGAAAGGGTTCAGCTACCGCAGCATGTAACAGTTGAATCGCTGTTGTCCTAATGCAGTAAAAGAGAGCAGGAGCGAGAGAGTGGGATCATATCGGAATGAACAAGGGGGGTTTTGCTTGCCTGGCACTTCTGAAGATAGTATAGCTCTTCATCGGTGTCATCGAACTCATCGTCGGAAAGCGTCTATCGAGAGGGGGCAATTACCGGCAACTGAGAAAGAAACACAATCAATGCAATGCAACAGTATGATGCATGAATGTGACATGGCAATAATGTTATGATTTGAGCTAATGCATCTAGCTATGATTTAAATGAAGTTGGTTTGAATACATGATTCAAATTCCAACTCCATATATGATTAATTAAATGCCCTTTATTTGTTTTGTCCAAAACAGAGGACAAACATTTTTCAAACATGCATGAAAATGGTACAGATGGATTCCTTGAATTTTTCTGATAATGTTTCATATATAACTTATTTCATTTGGAGTTACGGTTGAATTTCTATGAATTTTTGAAGTTTGTAACAATTTCTGGAATTTCCTGAATAAGAATAAATCCAGAAAAAGGAGTTACTGCGTCAGCACTACGTCACCGTGATGTCAGCAGGTCAACGGGGCAGTCCAGGTCAAACTGACCGGTGGGACCCGCATGTCAGTTTCCAGGCTAATTAACAGGGTTAGTTAGCACTAACTTAATCCTAAATCTAGATTAATTAGGGGTCTGGGCCCACGTCATTAAGTCATGGGAGTCAAACCCCCGGTCAACTAGGGTCAAACCCACCGGCGACTGGTCGCCAGCGAGGTCATGCGCGGCGGTGGTGCTCGGGATTGCTTCTCTGGCGACCAAACCAACGGCGGAGCCCATCCACGAGTAGCTGGAGCTCGCGCACGTCGGGTTGTGCCCTTAGCTTCCCCGGAGGTGGCCTAAAACGACGGCGGCGACGGCAAGTGCGGCGGCCGGCATTCAGGCGTCGAACGAATCGACGTCGCAGGGCACGGCAGGAGCAACAGGTGGTGGCTACGGCTCCGTGGTGATGCGCTGAGCGCAGTGGCGTGCTCGGTTTCGAGCTCCAGTGGACGTGGCCACGGCAGCGAGGAGCTCAGGCGGCGGTGCGTTCTCGGTCCGGCAGAGACAGCAGCTAGAGTGGGCAAACGGCAAGGGGAGAAGAGGGGAATGGGTCAGCGGCTCACAGTGAGGTCGTTGGTGATCTCAGGGTGCTCGGGGACGGCTTGGACGGAGCAAGTCGACGGCGGTGGTCCACGACGGCCGAGGACAGAGACGAGGGTGGTGAGGACGTTGCAGGGCTTCCCGGCTCACTTGGCGCGGTGAGGAGGAAGGGTAGGTCGAGGCGGAGCTCTCGGGCGCGCCAGGGGAGCAAGGGGGTGGCTGTGGCCGCGCGAGCGCTGGTCGGCGGCGACGGTTTTGCTCGGTTGAGCTAGAGGGAGAGAGCCAGGGGAGGGGAGAGAGAGCGGCGAGTGAGGGAGAGGGGATAGGGGCTTCGGGGCATCTCCGTGGCGTCGCTAGAAGGGGTCGGGGAAGCAGGAGGTGGCCAGAGCAGGGTGGAGGTGGCGCACGCGTGGCGAGCACACGCCCTCGTGCCTTCTGGCACGAGGTTGAAGGAGGCGGTGCTGTGGCTGGGCCGCTACAGTGGTGGGCCGCAGCTGGGCTGGACAGGTAAGCCAGGTACAGTGCCCTCTCTTTTCTTTCTGTTTTTGTTTTTCTATTCTTGTTATTTTGTTTTGATTTAGTTCAAAGACCAAACCATTTTCAAAATTCATGAAAATAATTGTGTGAACTAAATGGACTTCTCCAAAGCTACACAACAATATTCAGAATTATTGAACATATATTTATTATATAATAAATATAGATCCAATTCAAATAGTTATTGAATTTATTTCAAATGCCCAAAATAAATATTTCTGAAACTCCAAAAATATTGGTTTGAATTTTACCTCTTGCCAATATTTTTACAGAATAACAGGAACATTTGCTTTGACTCATTTGAAAAGATTTTTAATGTTGATTATTTCTGAAGTGATTTCTGAGGGTTTCAACTAACCTCAATTCAACTTTCAGAATTTAGACATGATGCATGGATGCTCTCATATGAAACTATTGCGAACAATTCTAGGGCTGTGACAACTCACCCCCACTAAACAAGAATCTCGTCTCGACATTCAAGAAGTGGAGTAAGAAGACAGAGGGGTCACAAAACTATCACATGCTTCTCGATCCAACTGCCCTTCTCGGAGATGTTGATTCATTGCTCGAAATTGATCTTGACATCCTTGCTTCCGAGATCTTCATCCAGCATGACAATGAGAAGAAAAGGAAAATTTAGAAGAATCGATCTTCTCGAAGATCGGGCAATTGACGAACAACTCACGGAATGAGACATGGGCCACCTCTTGGAGTGATACGCAAAACACAAATCAGGGTGATGGTAAGAGATAGATGTGAAGGGTTCAATTTGGTAGGAAATAATTCCACGCGGTAGTAAGATGGTACAAGGTTTCAAAGTAGCGAGGAGATAATTGTCATGATCCCATAACAGGGCACCATCGAGGAGGTGACTCGTAAAATTATTCCCTTAAGTGGCAAAAGAATTACTTTTGATCCATAGATCATTGAAACTCTCTATACCAGCCTAAGGAAAATCACAGACGACCGTTTGAAGGAGTTCGGAAGAACGACACACTCGGGCTAGAATGGATGATGTGGACTACCTTGTTAAAGACAACGAAATGGATGATTTCTGCTTATCATCGGAAATGGATGGGACTCATGGTAAGTCCACCTTTGAAGATGAACCTGGACAGCCACTGCTGAGAAGGGGAAGCCCATGGACAATTGGCACGATGGGGTGCAAGCTGGGAACAAAATGCAAATGTTGGGAATGTTCCAACCATCATATCTGCCTGAGATTCAGATCTGGTTGGTGTCAGGATATTCCAGACTCATCAAGTCTAGAAAGAAAATGGAAGTTTGCAACACAAATCGATGAGATGACGTTGCGGGATTCTCGGGGAGTGAACTATGATAGCAAGCTCCACAGCATGAGCTGGTTCTGCTACATACATGTGAACACGTTGTCCAAGACAAGCATGAACACATAGTAGTCTTACAACAAAATACTACCGAGTTCAGGTGGGGAACCATCATTGAGGATATCGAGGTCCTTGTGCATGAACTAGTATTCGCACAACAACCCCTTTTCCTTGAACAAATCAATCAGTGGCTTGGTGTGCTAGGGAATACATATAGAGTGGAGGTAATTAATCTACCAAACCATAGAATACTTCGCACGTATGCATGACTGATTTGGGATGATTCCAGGGGAAACATAAAAAACCTTCCTCAAATTCATGGCGGCAACTTACACCTAGTGCACGTGAACTTGGAGAAGGTCACTTCTTTCATCCAAGCATAAGCTTCATAAACGGAAGACGAAGGCATTGCTTACAAGGTTTTCAACACTAGGTTGATGATCAGTCATGAATCATGGGGGAGACAAAATTTTGCTGATGGGCTCAACAACAACTCATCAGAATTTCCATATCACTGGACTTCCACCATCATGTGAACACGGTGCTAACATTGGTCAGACCAAAGATGTAATGGTGTATGCTCGAGGGATCAAACACGAGTAAGACAACATTACGAACATCGTTGGTTCTGATTTGACTTGACGATAGCCCATACTCAAGTCAAAGTTTTGACAAGACAATAGATCCAACAACTGATCACGAGGACCAATTGGTGAAGATATCATCTTTCTTCAACACACGCACAAACACAAAGATATCCCTTAACATGAACTAAGTCAGACAAGCTTTTATCTTCCAACTCTCCAAGTTGTTGTTAAGCTTAACCAACTAGCTCAGGGGTATCCAACACAGATTCTTGGAGAATGGGTGGTTGGAGGAAAACCAACATGATCACGAACTCAACATAGCGGTCAGGTGACAACCAGGTAATACTTCCGAGAAGATAATCGGAACATCGCGAACCACTGATATGATACTAAGCTCGAGATCAATCTTGCTTTTCAGAGCAAGACGATATGATCAATAGAGCAAGGGTTTGGCAAAATCCTAACTCGTTGATCGAAGAGTGCACCAGGAAATAAGGATTAGGTATCACAATCTATCTTAGAATGATGATTCAATAACCAACACGCTAAGAATGAGAATATTGTCCATTAACTACCAAGCAACGGAGTTGCTAGGAGTATTGATGTCACACATCACGATTCACTTGTCGGCATTCTGGTTGCGACAACACGACACCGAGGAATGAATAATGATGGCAAGAAGTATCACTGTGTCAAGAATTCATAAGATGGTGTGCAATTCCCATGACATTCTTGACATAAGACGGTAATACTTCAGGATAGAACAGAATCAAAAGCTGGATTGGCATTTTGATCTGCGAAATACAACTACTTTGACCCAATCCTAGATATAGATGAGGTGCTGGAGTTTGTCTCTCCTAGTCATTCTGGAATAGAATGGCTTGACGGACCACAAGAATAAAAGGGCATTGATGAACACAAATGCACACATACTCTTGGCTAACAACTGATAGAGGATGGTCAGAATACAACTGAAGGGAAACAACTCAGGGAACATATAATTTTCTGAGTTGTGGATGCATAGGTTAGTATGTCGAGCAAAGCTCAACATTTCTTCCGGACAACCCATGCAGAAGGGTAGGAGTGGAAGATTCACAATGCAGAATGGAGAACTCGTCAAGAGCACTCTGGTTGTGATCTTTTGGTTCAAAGAACTTCTGCCATAAGCGGTTCGTAGTATTTGGAAGAAGGAAATACCACAGACCTCGAGGACTAATGCAAAGGTTACTAATATCCTAAAGGAACTAGCAAACACTATCGACATGAGGTAAGTAGGGTGAATCTCGGGTTCAAAACCCAGGAATAGAATACCTACTACTAAATGGCATCACGGGATGCTTTCGAGAATGGTGGCCAGAATCATCACACCGGAACACAAAACATGGCTAGATTACTAGGTGACTCCCTAAAACACCTAGGGTCATAATAATAGCTCCAACATATATGTCGAGGTAGTATAGTACCTCAACAGATTGTTAGTGTGCTTAATCTGGCCCAATAGGACGTCAGAAACAGGAAGAAGGGATTTGCAAATGCATCAGACTATTTAGAAACCTGGGATGACTCGGACAACATAACGGCTGTAATTGCTCAAAAATAGTTGAGACATCTTGCAAAATAGTGGCATAACCACTCAACGTCACAATATCAAGGTTCTGAGACCAATTATGAACACACGGAAGTAGTAGAAACTTAACTAAGGCTTGAATCCATCAATCCTATAAGTCTCTATCATAGTAACTCGTCATCCTGATAGATAGATGAGAAGGCCTAGTTCTTAATCCCCGTAGAAAAGAAGAGGTTGACTCAGATCAGAAGGGCATAAGGTAAAGGAGTAAAAAGAGCCTTACGTTCCCTTCCACAATCAATTCCCTTATATAACTAAGCATTTCTAGACACGACTTCGACCAGTTTGGCTTGGTAATCCTACAGGCAGTCAGGCTCTGATATCAAAGCTGTCAGGACCCCGATCCTAAGTCACACCGATCTAGCATGTAACACATCATATCACTTTGCGGCCTCACGCACGGTATTTCCACGGGTGCCACCTTACCTGGCCCGGGACCATTTGCGCCTTTTATCTCACGTATATGATAGTGTCGCTAGCATCCATATGACAGAGAACCCGGGCCGACATGACTAGTCGTGAACCCAAAGCGGCACTAACCCATGGGGACAGGCATACATGAATCAACTTCGAACATGTCGGTCAGCAGCGTGTGAATCCGGGCTGTAGCACTGGGCTAACAGGACTCCGGTAACCCGGGCTGTAGCAGGCTAGGCAGGACTCCGGATGTCACCGCGTGACATTTCCCCGAAGGGACAGACACAGGAACGAAGTGAAACACATGCCGGCCAGTCAACTGTCCTGAGCAGTAGTGCTGGGCTAGCAGGACTCCGGTGAACCGGGCTGTAGCAGACTACTATGGCTCATGGAAGCACAAGACTACATTTCCCCATAAGAGAGGCTACCAAGGATAAACAACTAGGTTGTCGGATCTCACACATCCCAAGCATTTCAATCATACACACAATATGCTCAACATGTGTAAATACAACATGGCATCACAACATAACTCTACGACTCAATTATTTATTCATTAGGCTCCGAGGAGCGAGATAATACAAACATGGATCTCATGACCCAACATTCAGAGCATACAAGTCAAAGCACACGCGGAAGCTTAACTTGTCTGAGTACAGACAACTACAAAAGAAGAAGGCTCAGAAGCTTGACTATCTACAAGATCCTGCCGAGGGCACAAGATCGTAGCTAAGGTAACGAGCTAAACGTCGAAGGCCACACGGAACTACTAGCAAGACTGACGTCTCTCTGCAAAAACATAAAATAGGCAAACGTGAGTACAAATGTACCCAGCAAGACTTACATCAGAACTAACTACATATGCATCGGTATCAACAAAGGGGGTAGTGGAGTTTAACTGCAGCAAGCCAGCTTTGACTCGGTGGCTATCCTGAACTACGACTGCAAGTAACTCTTTTGAGGTGGCGCACACGAGTCCACATATTCACCATATCAATACACCACTATGGATTTGCTCCCGTCTCCCTACGAGAACGCCATCCATAGCACTCACGCTTATCTTGCGCATTTTAGAGTATCCACTTTCACTTGTCTATGAACTACGCAAGGGGTCCAAGTTTCCATATCCGAGGAATCCGGCTATTCGAATAGATAATGATAACCCTGCAGGGGTGTACTTCTTCACACACGCTCTCGCCACTTATCGCCCTGTACACGTCATGTACCTCGGTAACCTTCAAGCGGAAGCCGGGCGAGGGAGTCGGCCACGACCTGACTAACCAACAAGTCTCTAGTCTAGGTTTATCGCCTATTCGGGTTCCATCCGCAAGGAGATCCGGCCGGGGTGTCGCTCACGGCCCCAAACGATGTGTACAGGGTTCCCAAGCCCACCATCCGGGTGCCACTTGGTACACCGGGCCACGGTGCCTAGTCTGTCCCAAGCCCACTTGTACCGGGTGCCACTTGGTAGACTACTAACACTACCTACAAACACCAGAAACTAGTTGCAACTCCTGGACAGAGATCAAGTTGGTTAATAAGTCGAGAGGGGTCGAGTTACCGGAATCCAATGTGTGGTAGTAACTGTTCATGGATCACAAACACAGAACTCAGTTCCTGAGGACGGCTGCAATAAGACAACCCACCATGTACTCCTACATGGCCTCTCACCGCTACCTTTACCAAATCGTGTTCACACACTTAGCTCACACACCGTAGGACATGTTCAACACCATTCCAAATCATCTCCGATGAATCAGACCTGACTCAACTCTAAGCAGTAGCAGGCATGACAAACAACATGAATGAGTAGGCACATCAGGGCTCAAGCAACTCCTACTCATGCTAGTGGGTTTCATCTATTTACTGTGGCAATGACAGGTCATGCAGAGGAAAGGGTTCAGCTACCGTAGCATGTAACAGTTGAATCGCTGTTGTCCTAATGCAGTAAAAGAGAGCAGGAGCGAGAGAGTGGGATCATATCGGAATGAACAAGGGGGGTTTTGCTTGCCTGGAACTTCTGAAGATAGTATAGCTCTTCATCGGTGTCATCGAACTCATCGTCGGAACGCGTCTATCGAGAGGGGGCAATTATCGGCAACTGAGAAAGAAACACAATCAATGCAATGCAACAGTATGATTCATGAATGTGACATGGCAATAATGTTATGATTTGAGCTAATGCATCTAGCTATGATTTAAATGAAGTTGGTTTGAATACATGATTCAAATTCCAACTCCATATATGATTAATTAAATGCCCTTTATTTGTTTTGTCCAAAACAGAGGACAAACATTTTTCAAACATGCATGAAAATGGTACAGATGGATTCCTTGAATTTTTCTGATAATGTTTCATATATAACTTATTTCATTTGGAGTTACGGTTGAATTTCTATGAATTTTTGAAGTTTGTAACAATTTCTGGAATTTCCTGAATAAGAATAAATCCAGAAAAAGGAGTTACTGCGTCAGCACTACGTCACCGTGATGTCAGCAGGTCAACGGGGCAGTCCAGGTCAAACTGACCGGTGGGACCCGCATGTCAGTTTCCAGGCTAATTAACAGGGTTAGTTAGCACTAACTTAATCCTAAATCTAGATTAATTAGGGGTCTGGGCCCACGTCATTAAGTCATGGGAGTCAAACCCCCGGTCAACTAGGGTCAAACCCACCGGCGACTGGTCGCCAGCGAGGTCATGCGCGGCGGTGGTGCTCGGGATTGCTTCTCCGGCGACCAAACCAACGGCGGAGCCCATCCACGAGTAGCTGGAGCTCGCGCGCGTCGGGTTGTGCCCTCAGCTTCCCCGGAGGTGGCCTAAAATGACGGCAGCGACGGCAAGTGCGGCGGCCGGCGTTCGGGCGTCGAACGAATCGACGTCGCAGGGCACGGCAGGAGCAACAGGTGGTGGCTACGGCTCCGTGCTGATGCGCTGAGCGCAGTGGCGCGCTCGGTTTCGAGCTCCAGTGGACGTGGCCACGGCAGCGAGGAGCTCAGGCGGCGGTGCGTTCTCGGTCCGGCAGAGACAGCAGCTAGAGTGGGCAAACGGCAAGGGGAGAAGAGGGGAATGGGTCAGCGGCTCACAGTGAGGTCGTTGGTGATCTCAGGGTGCTCGGGGACGGCTTGGACGGAGCAAGTCGACGGCGGTGGTCCACGACGGCCGAGGACAGAGACGAGGGTGGTGAGGACGTTGCAGGGCTTCCCGGCTCACTTGGCGCGGTGAGGAGGAAGGGTAGGTCGAGGCGGAGCTCTCGGGCGCGCCAGGGGAGCAAGGGGGTGGCTGTGGCCGCGCGAGCGCTGGTCGGCGGCGACGGTTTTGCTCGGTTGAGCTAGAGGGAGAGAGCCAGGGGAGGGGAGAGAGAGCGGCGAGTGAGGGAGAGGGGATAGGGGCTTCGGGGCATCTCCGTGGCGTCGCTAGAAGGGGTCGGGGAAGCAGGAGGTGGCCAGAGCAGGGTGGAGGTGGCGCACGCGTGGCGAGCACACGCCCTCGTGCCTTCTGGCACGAGGTTGAAGGAGGCGGTGCTGTGGCTGGGCCGCTACAGTGGTGGGCCGCAGCTGGGCTGGACAGGTAAGCCAGGTACAGTGCCCTCTCTTTTCTTTCTGTTTTTGTTTTTCTATTCTTGTTATTTTGTTTTGATTTAGTTCAGAGACCAAACCATTTTCAAAATTCATGAAAATAATTGTGTGAACTAAATGGACTTCTCCAAAGCTACACAACAATTTTCAGAATTATTGAACATATATTTATTATATAATAAATATAGATCCAATTCAAATAGTTATTGAATTAATTTCAAATGCCCAAAATAAATATTTCTGAAACTCCAAAAATATTGGTTTGAATTTTACCTCTTGCCAATATTTTTACAGAATAACAGGAACATTTCCTTGGACTCATTTGAAAAGATTCTTAATGTTGATTATTTCTGAAGTGATTTCTGAGGGTTTCAACTAACCTCAATTCAACTTTCAGAATTTAGACATGATGCATGGATGCTCTCATATGCAACTATTGCAAACAATTCTAGGGCTGTGACATGATCTCTCTCAAACAACCCTGCAACCAAATAACAAAGAGTCTCTTGTGTCCCCAACACACCCAATACAATGGTAAATTGTATAGGTCCACTAGTTCGACAAAGAGATGGTGATACAAGTGCAATATGGATGGTAGATAGTGGTTTTTGTAATCTGAAAAATATAAAAACAGCAAGGTAACTAATGCTTAAAGTGAGCGAAAACGGTATTGCAATGCGTTGAAACAAGGCCCAGGGTTCATACTTTCACTAGTGCAAGTTCTTTCAACAATAATAACATAATTGGATCATATAACTATCCCTCAACATGCAACAAAGAGTCACTCCAAAGTCACTAATAGCAGAGAACAAACGAAGAGATTATTGTAGGGTACGAAACCACCTCAAAGGTATCCTTTCTGATCGATCTATTCAAGAGTCTGTTGTAAAATAACATGAAGCTATTCTTTTTGTTCGATCTATCCTAGAGTTCGTACTAGAATAACGTCACATCAAGTATCCGTGGGTATGATTATACGATATGCAGCTCACAATCTCATATTTTCATCTATTCAACAAACACAAAGAACTTCAAAGAGTGCCCCAAAGTTTCTACCGGAGAGTCAAGACAGAAATGTGTGCCAACCCCTATGCATAAGTTCACAAGGTCACAGAACTCGCAAGTCGATCACTAAAACATACATCAAGTGGATCACGTGAATATCCCATTGTCACCACAGATAAGCACATGCAAGACATACATCAGTGTTCTCAAATCCTTAAAGACTCAATCCGATAAGATAACTTCAAAGGGAAAACTCAATCCATTACAAGGGAGTAGAGGGGGAGAACATAATAAGATCCAACTATAATAGCAAAGCTCGCGATACATCAAGATTGCGCCGAATCAAGAACATGAGAGAGAGAGAGAGAGAGAGACAGATCAAACACATAGCTACTGGTACATACCCTCAGCGCCGAGGGTGAACTACTCCCTCCTCGTCATGGAGAGCGCCGGGATGATGAAGATGGCCACCGGTGATGGACCCCCCCTCAGATAGGGTGCCGGAACGGGGTCCTGATTGGTTTTTAGTGGCTATAGTGTCTTACGGCAGCGGAACTCCCGATCTAGGTTATTTTTCGGAGGTTTCTGTATTTATAGGAATTTTTGGCGTAGGTCTCACGTCAGGGGGGTCTCCGAGTTGTCCATGAGATAGGGGGACGCGCCCGGGGGGTAGGGCACGCCCCCACCCTCGTGGATGGCTCGGGACTCTTCTGGCCCAATTCTTTTACTCCGAGGGCTTCTTTTGGTCCATAAAAATCATCAAAAAATGGCATGTCAATTGGACTCCGTTCGGTATTCCTTTTCTGTAAAACTCAAAAATAAGGAAAAAATAGAAACTGGCACTGGGCACTAGGTGAATAGATTAGTCCCAAAAATCATATAAAATAGCATATAAATGCATATAAAACATCCTAGATGGATAATATAATAGCATGGAACAATCAAAAATTATAGATACATTGGAGATTTATCACCCCTGAGGGCACGATGACCCCCATGCCAACGAAGCCTGTGGGCCTCGCGCTCCTGAAGAGGATGAGGGATTACATTGCCACGGACCAGTAAGCGCGCTGTCTTATCTTTGCTTCCTGTTCTTGTCATAGTCTCTTGACGTTTGCCTCCCCCGCGGCCAGGCCAACGCCGGTGGCGAAGAAGAAGAAGGAGGGGGCCAGAACCTCCGAGGTCAAGTAGCTTGCCACGACTGCGCCACCTCCGACGTAGAAGGATGGGGCCAGCCCATGCGCTCCCGCTCCTTGGTCGTCCTCCCGAGGCTCGGAGTATCCTCAGGAGGAGGCGACCTCTACGGCCAAGCCGGCTCCGGAGGCGCCCACCCTCAGCTCGCCTGCTGAGGCTACGAAGGCTTTGGAGCCCCCAACCCTCTCTGCCATTGCTGCTTCGCCGGTCCCGGCGCTGGCGCCATCTCCTCCCCCATCCATCTTGCTGCTGAACCATGGTCCTTCTGCCGCGCCCAGTGCTCTGGAGAAGGCTCGCTCCATGTTGGACCTGCTTCAGGACGATCTTTAGGGCCCGGACCGGCATATGACGTTGGGGCGCCTAGAGCTGATCTCAGGATAGCTCCGGGCCGACGCGTCCATGAGGGCGGCCTGGGGCTAGGCCGTGGTGGCCTCAGAGGAGGGCGAGTAGGTAGCCGGCCTAGCCGCGGCCGCCCGCGACGTGGCGGTGAAGGATGCCATGGCCGCCGAGGAGCGCTGCCGAGCGGCGGAGGCCGAGCTGAAGACCCTCCATGACAGGCAGGCCGCCGAGGCCCGTCAGCTCGAGGTGCGGGAGGTGGAGCTGAAGGCCCGAGAAACTGTAGTTGCCGACTGCGACACCGAGCTGGAGGCGGAGAAGGCCCAGCTGGAGGCCAAAGAAAAACTTCTTGCCGAGGGGCGTGCCACCTTTGACTCCGAGTAGTGGTCCCACAAGGCACTGCGGGATCTCTACGGGGGGAGGGGGGGTTGAAGGAGCCATTTGTCACTGCGGAGGAAGGCCCCGCCGAGCTGCTCCCCTAGGTTGTCACGACGCTTGAGGGCGTTGTCATTGGGTTGGCCCCATGGTGGAAGGAGAAGCCCATGCGCTCTCCACCTCGGCTGTGACGCGCATCTTCAGCCACCTCCATCTTCGCGACCCCAGCTTCGACTTCAGTGCCTTGCTTGAGCTTGTGTACCCGTAGCGCTGCACCGCCACTGCCGAAGCCATGAAGGACCAGGTGGAGGCCCTGCTGTGGAAGTTCCTCACCGTCGACCCTGCAACCACGGCTGATGGCGTCGCCGATCCCACGACCACGGTTGATGGCACGGGCGACGGCAACGTCGTCAACGATAGGGCTCCCCTTGCGGGTGATGACGGTACCCAAGGCTGAGGAAGAGGCTCAATGGTGGCGCTCCCCTCCCTTTTACTCCTGCAACATGTATCATGCCTCATGGAGGCGTAAAAACTTATGCTTGGTACTTTTTTAAGAAACAGTATGTTTTGTAATAATTCGCTAGGATTCTGCAATTTCCTTCCCATTTTCTTTAATGTTCTGTGTCGGCAGGGCCCGGCCCCGCGCATACCTCAACCTTCGT
Organism: Triticum urartu; assembly: GCF_056163025.1. Taxonomy (NCBI): domain Eukaryota; kingdom Viridiplantae; phylum Streptophyta; class Magnoliopsida; order Poales; family Poaceae; genus Triticum; species Triticum urartu. Next base: position 231,495,452 of record NC_141878.1, read on the forward strand.
TGGGTCGTCCGGATCACCGAGACGAGACCAAGGGGTGCGGGGCTACGCGACTAGTTAGGCTCCTGAGTCAAGATGCTCAGGAGTCCCCCTTGACGTGCAAACAACCCTCGGAAAGTATACGTGAGAGTAGGGCTTAGCGTTCTGCGTCGGCAGTGCCCGGCCCCGCACATACCTCAGCTGCCGTCGGGTCGTCCGGATCACCAGGAAGAACCCAAGGGGTGAGGGGCTATGTGGCCAGTTAGGCTCCTGAGTCGCAATGCTCAAGAGTCCCCCTTGACGTGCAAACAACCCTCAGAAAGGAGACGCAAGAGTAGGTCTTAGCGTTCTGCGTCGGCAGGGCCCGGCCAGTCACATACCTCAGCCACCGTCGGGTCATCTGGATCACCAGGATGAGCCCAAGGGGTGAGGGGTTACGCAACCAGTTAGGCTCCTGATTCGCGATGCTCAGGAGTCCCCCTTGACGTACGAACAGACCTCCATATCTTTCCTCGCCGAGGTCCCGCTCGGGAGGGGCGCACGAAGGCCAGGTCCGAGGGACTTGGCAGGGTGGCATATGCTAGGTGTGACCTGAGCGTAGCCCCCCATGCCCAGCCCCCTCGCGCGACTCTCCCGGAGGGAAAGCGTTGCGGTGAGGCTAAACACTGAGCCTAGGGCTCCCTGAGGTTATTGCAGCCATTGGGCCGCCCTCCGTTGTTTATCACTAGTGCGAAGCATGGCGATTCTGCACTTGCACGGTCATAGCCGCTCCTCGACCGTGTCAACTACCAGCGCGGAGCATGGTGCTTCCACTAGTGCGTTGGTGGGGGCTCCCTCTGATTGAAGCCCCCGGGGCATGTACAGCCCCGCCCTGACACATGGCTTGTGCGGCAGGGCTAGAGGAGATGTGTATGGGCACTCGTGAGCCAGTGCGGGACTCACGAGGCCCTACCTCAAGGCGGGTTGCGCCTGAATTTGATTCGGAACACTTGTGACAGCCTTGTGAGATGGTTAGGCAACCTGCGCCGAATAGATCTCCTGAGGTTATCACATGAGAAGGCCAAACACCAATGACCCCAGGAGGTGACGTGAACGGGGCCGTCCTGCCAGACAGAGCTCAGTCGTTGGGTTTATCGACACTGCAGGAACGGATCCGAGCACAGACTCCATGCCCAGTCTTCTCATGTGAAAGTCCCGAAGAAAGACAACTGGCGCGCGACTCCCATGGTGACGAGGAACTGGGTCGCGCGCCCTGGCTTGTCCGCCCATGATTAGCTCATGCGAGAGCAAGGCACCAAGGACCATGGGAGGTGACGTGCATGTGAGCTGGTCCGCGAGCCAGAGCTCAGCCTCTTGGGTTTAGCGACGCTGCAGGGATGGACCCGAGCATAGACGCCGTGCCCGCCCTTAATCATGAGGCGGTCGTGGGTGGGTTTGCAAGGGCGTAGGACGTTCGCGACAATGAAGTGCCGGATTGGCATATGATAATCATAAGTAACTCACAGAAGGAGGCAAGCCAGCTCTAATAGACGCGGAAAAACGATACATGCCACAGGGACAGACCCATGCGGCCTGGGAATGATGTGGCCCGAGGGGCGCCCCCAACTAAACAACTAGAAGGCGCGAGAAAGGTACATGTCACAAGGACAAACCCACATGACCTGGGGATAATGCAGCCCGAGGGGCGCCCCCAACTGAATAAACCAGAAAAAGTCACCTGGCACCATTGCTGAAGAGATGTTGAGGTAGCTGAAGACACGTGCTGAAGAAGTCGCTCCTCATGAGCCACCTAGGCCCTGAACCCCAGGAGGCTTTGAAGGCCCGGGAGGCTCGCGAAGAACCGTTTCCATCTCCGTCAAGACCGCTTGGAGCCTGGCCTCCTGTAACGCCCTCAATGCGGCTATATCTCCTACGTGTCGAAGCATGACTTAGAGGCATAACCGCATTGAAAGCAATGTCGCAAGTGAGGTAATCTTCGCAAACAACCCATGTACATAAATAAAGGGGAAGGTACATAGTTGGCTTACACTCGCCACATCACACAAATACATAAATAAGTCATTACATTCATCCAATACACTCAGGGTCCGACTACGGAACCAAAATAAAGATCAACCCCCAAATGCGACAAAGTCCCCGATCGCCCCAACTAGGCACCACTACTGATCATCTGTGAAAGACACATAGTAACGACGAGAGTCTTCATCGAACTCCCACTTGAGCTCGGTCATATCATCTGGAGCGGCATCATCGGTCCCTGCATCTGGTTTTGGAAGTAATCTATGAGTCACGGGGACTCAGCAATCTCACACCCTCACGATCAAGACTATTTAAGCTTATAGGTAAGGTAAGGTATGATGTGGAGCTGCAGCAAGCGACTAGCATATATGGTGGCTAACATATTCGCAAAAGAGAGCGAGAAGAGAAGGCAAAAGCACAATCGAACAACTATGATCAAGGAGTGATCCTAGAACAACCTACGTCAAGCACTACTCCAACACCGTGTTCACTTCCCGGACTCCGCTGAGAAGAGACCACCATGGTTACACACGCGGTTGGTTCATTTTATTTAGTCAAGTTTCATGTTATCTACAACTGGACATTAACAAATTCCCATCTGCCCATAACCGCGGGCACGACTTTCAAAAGTTCAAATCCCTGCAGGGGAGTCCCAACATAGCCCATCACAAGCTCTCACGGTCAACGAAGGATATTCCTTCTCCCAAGACAATCCGATCAGACTCGGCATCCCGGTTACAAGACATCCTCGACAATGGTAAAACAAGTCCAGCAACACCGCCTGAATGTGCCAACAAATCCCGATAGGAGCTGCACATATCTCGTTCTCAGGCACACTCAGATGAGACTAGCTACGAGTAAAACCAACCCTCAAGTTTCCCCTAGGCGGCCCTGCAGGCAGCTCAGTTTGGACCAACACTCAGAGGAGCACTGGCCCGGGGGGGGGGGGTTAAATAAAGATGACCCTTGGGCTTCGGAAACCCAAGGGAAAAAGAGGCTAGGTGGAAAATGGTAAAACCAAGGTTGGGCATTGCTGGAGGAGTTTTATTCAAGGCGAACTGTCAAGGGGTTCCCATTATAACCCAACCGTGTAAGGAATGCAAAATCCGGGAAGATAACACCGATATGATGAAAACTAGGGCGGCAAGAGTGGAACAAAACACTAGGGATAAGGCCGAGCCTTCCACCCTTTACCAAGTATATAGGTGCATTGAGATAAACAAGATAATATGGTGATATCCCAACAATAAACATGTTCCAACAAGGAACGATCTCCAAACTTCACCTGCAACTAGCAACGCTATAAGAGGGGCTGGGCAAAGCGGTAACATAGCCAAACAACGGTTTCCTAGGACATGGTGGGTTAGAGGTTTGACATGGCAATATGGGAGGCATGACAAGCAAGTGGTAGGCATCATAGCATAGGCATAGCAAAAGACCGAGCTTCTAGCAAGCAAAGATAGAAGTGATTTCGAGGGTATGGTCATCTTGCCTGCAAAATTCTCAGAGTTGCCTTGATCCTCGAAAGCGAACTCAACGGGCTCCTCGTTCACGTACTCATCTCCCGACTCTACCCAAGCAAGAACAACAAGCAAAGGGAGAACAATCAACCACGTGCAATGCACAAACAACATGATGCAACATGGTATGATATGCGGGATGCGATATGTGATGCATATGCAAGATTTGGAAAGTAATGGTTGAACCTGGCCTCAACTTGGAAATCCAAGAGTGCCACTGGAAAGGTGAGTTGATTTCGGTTGAAATCAATATAAAGATCACCAGAATCGGATGCACGGTTTGTAAATGGCAAGCAAAACAAATATGGCACCGGTCTGCGATAAACAGCAAGTAGGCTCCTAAATGCATCAAGAACAACATGCTACAGCACTCCAACATGACAACAAAATACATGGCAGGGATCCACTCATAATGCTTGACAAAATATGAACACTGAGCTACGGCTAATTCACTCATTAACATGTTCAAACAAGCATGGCAAAAGTGCAAAAGATAACAGGTTTCAGACTTAGTGAAATTAACAGCACATCAGGAATTTATCATCAGGAAGCAATCTTTAGAGCATGAAAACTACATGATACAGGAACATATCATGGCTAAGCAAGGCTTGGCATGAAGCTACTCTAAGCATATAACAAAAGTCCCTTAGTGACCATGAGCCAAAAGGGATCAGAAAATACAATTGCAAGCATGTGAACATAGCAAAAACATAAACAGATTCAGACTTGGTGAAAAACTGGAGCATGCAAAACAGATAACAAGTAGGCATGTTTACGAGCTCGATGCACTCACTACACAACATGGCATGACATCTAAGCATACACCCAGCAAATAGACATAGCATAGAATCTAGACATGGCAAGAACAACAACATAGCATGCACGGATCAATAGCAACAACCTCGGCAAAATCGCTAAACAAGTTAATAATCTGCCAGGAACATTTTATAGAAAAAGTAGAGCTTGATTAACTCAAGCTAGGGTGATCGATAATTGCAAACAAAGACATGGATGGATAGAGCACAACAATATTAACAAAACATCCTTACTGATCATCCTCAAAATAGGCACAGATCACTAGGAAACAACATGAACATATGGCATAAAAACAATATCAGGACAAGGACTTAGTGGAATTCTATGTCCCTGAAATCAGCATCATTGAGTAAGCTACTTTGCATGCTTGTGATAGTCACCACAAAGATCACAAAAATACATGGCATACACCCCTGTAAAGATGGCATGGCATACATCAAAATACATTTAGAGCTCAGGATCATAGCATGCACACAATAATCATGGCAAAAATGACAAAAGGCCATTTGCCGAAACAGATCTGCAACTTTCCTCACATAGCCCTCTTCCAATAGCATTTCGGGCATCAAGATCAGCTCAAATGAAGATGATGCAATGAGAAGAAATGATTTACTCGCCGAGACGAACATTTTGATATGCTACACGCACGAATCGGAACTACGATGACAGAGTTATGATGTGTCAAAGTATGCACAAAAATACTGGAAAACTAGGGTTTCGGGGGAAAGTCAACCGATCCGATCTGATCCAGATCTGGGACGTACACTGTAGCAGCGGCGGCTACCGAGGTCTCCGGCGAGGTACTGAACTCCGGCGAGGTGGTGAGGGCGCGGGGAAGGCCGGAGGTGGCCGGATCCGCTCGGATCCGGACCGTGACGGCACGACGGCGAGGTAGAGGAGGCCGGTCGGTGAGGAGGCGCCGGCGCGGGGCGGTCTGGTGGTGGCGCGGCTTGCCGGCGGCGTGGAGCGCGGCGACCGGCAAGGGAGAAGACGGCGGCCGCTCGACGGGGAACCAGGCGAGGAGGCTCGGGGATCAAGGGCCTCGGGCGGCGGCGGCTCGTGCCGGGGGGCCCTGCCTGGGCCCGGGCGGGCCGGCGATGTGGGCGCGCGGTGCCACGTGGCACGCCCTGGTTGGCGGCGGCGGTCTCCTCCGGCGCGGGCGAACGTGTCCGGCCGCGCGGAGAGGAATTTTAGGGTTTCGGGGGGAGAAGACCCGGGTTTCGAGAGGGTGATGTATTTATAGAGGTGGAGGGAGCTAGGAAGCTCCAAATGAGGTGCGGTTTGCGGCCACGCGATCATGATCGAACGCTCTAGACGATGGAAGGGGTTTAGATGGGTTTTGGGCCACATTGGAGGGGTGTTGGGCTGCAACACACACGAGGCCTTTTCGGTCCCTCGGTTAAGCGTTGGAGTATCAAACGAAGTCCAAATGGCACGAAACTTGACAGGTGGTGTACCGGTAGTAAACCAAGGCCGCATGACAAGTCTCGGTCCAATCCGAAAACGTTTAACACCCGCACATGAAAAGAGGTAGAAAGGGGCACTTGAGGACATAGGAGTGCCGGAATGCAAAACGGACAACGGGGAAAATGCTCGAATGCATGAGAAGAACACGTATGCAAATGCAATGCACATGATGACATGATATGAGATGCTTGACAAAGACAAACACACACAGAGACAAAAACCCGACAATGAGGAAATAATATAACTTAGGGCCGGAAACGGCAAGAGTTGGGATACATATAAGGTAAATTACATCCGGGGTGTTACAACACTCCACCACTATGAAAGGATCTCGTCCCGAGATCTAGGACTAGAAAAAAAAACTCCGGGTACTCAGAACGGAGGTGATCCTCGCGTTCCCAGGTGGCTTCACGGTCAGAATGATGTGACCACTTGACTTTGAGGAATTTGATTGACTTTTTGCGAGTCTTGCACTCAGTTTCTTCAAGAATAGCAATTGGGTGCTCACGATAAGACAGGTCTTCCTGGAGATCAATGTCTTCGAAGTTGACGGTGCGGTCAGGGGTCTTGAAGCACTTGCGGAGTTGAGAGACGTGAAACACGTCGTGCAAGTTTGCATAGTTGGAGGGAAGCTCAAGTTGATAGGCGAGATCGCCTCTCTTGCTGACGATCTTGAAAGGACCCACGTACCTAGGGGCAAGCTTCCCTTTGATACCGAAGCGACGAGTACCTTTCATTGGAGAGACGCGAAGGTAAACATGGTCTCCAATCTCGAAAGCCAAATCACGATGCTTACTATCATAGCAGCTCTTCTGGCGCGATTGCGCGGCTTTGAGGTTATCACGAATGACTTTGCACATTTCCTCTGCCTCTGTGATCAAGTCATTTCCAAGAAGTTGACGTTCACCAGTCTCTGACCAGTTAAGAGGAGTACGACACTTCCTGCCATAGAGAATTTCAACTGGGGCCTTGCCCGAACTCGCTTGAAAGCTGTTGTTGTAGGAGAACTCGGCATATGGAAGACAATCTTCCCACTTCATACCGAAAGAGATGACACAAGCCCTGAGCATATCTTCAAGAATTTGATTTACTCGCTCGACTTGGCCACTAGTTTGTGGATGAAAAGCTGTGCTAAAACGGATGTTGGTGCCCATGGCCTTCTGAAAAGAATCCCAAAACTTGGAGGTAAAGATGCTGCCACGATCTGAAGAAATCAACTGCGGAATGCCGTGCAGAGAGACAATCCGAGAGGTATATAGCTCTGCCAATTGAGCTGCTGTGATGGATTCTTTGATAGGAAGGAAATGAGCCACTTTAGTGAGTTTGTCGATGACAATGAAGATAGCATCATTGCCATGCTTGGACTTTGGAAATCCAGTCACGAAGTCCATCTCAATGTGGTCAAACTTCCATTCTGGAATGGCAAGAGGTTGGAGGAGACCAGCTGGTCGTTGGTGTTCTGCCTTAACTCTTCTGCAGACATCACATTCATTCACGAACTGAGCAATCTCATGCTTCATTCGAGTCCACCAATACGACTGCTTGAGGTCATGGTACATCTTTGTACTTCCAGGGTGGATAGAGAGGAGTGAATTGTGAGCCTCGTTCATAATGACTTTACGAAGGTCACCTTTAGGCACAACAATGCGATCCTCGAAGAATAGAGTATCCTTGTCGTCAAGACGATAGCACTTGTACTTGGGTTGACTCTTGGCAATCCCACTCTTCACCTTCTTCACCATAGCATCAAGAAGTTGAGCCTCGCGAATCTGATCTTCCAAAGCAGGAGAGACTTGGAGGTTGGCGAGGAAACCTTGAGGAACAACTTGCAGATTGAGTTTGCGGAAAGATTCACAAAGCTCGGGTTGGTAAGGCTTGAGAATCAAACTGTTGCAGTAAGCCTTCCTGCTCAATGCGTCAACAATTACATTAGCCTTGCCTGGAGTATATTCGATACTCGGATTATACTCTTGAATCATTTCGACCCAACGAGTCTGCCTGAGGTTGAGATTAGGCCGAGTGAAGATGTACTTGAGACTCTTGTGGTCAGTGAAGATGTCCACTTTTCGTCCCAATAAGAGATGTCTCCAAGTTAAAAAAGCATGCACAACTGCCGCCAACTCGAGGTCATGAGTGGGGTAGTTCTTTTCATTGGGCTTCAACTGGCGAGAGGTATAAGCCACAACTTTCTTCTCTTGCATCAACACTACGCCAAGACCTTGAAGATAAGCATCATAGAAGACCTCAAACGGTTTGGATTCATCAGGCCTAGTCAGAACTGGAGCAGTGACTAACTTCTCTTTCAGGGTGTTGAAAGCGATGTCACATTCAGGAGACCAAACGTACTTTACGTGCTTCTGGAGAAGGTTGGAAAGAGGCTTCGCGATCTTAGAGAAGTTCTCAACGAACCTTCGACAATAGCTTGCGAGACCAAGGAAGCTGAGGAGTTGCTTCACATTCTGAGGTGGTTCCCAATTCACAATTGCAGACACCTTCTCAGGATTCACCGCTATGCCCTTGGCTGAGATGATATGCCCAAGGTAGAGAACCTCATCGAGCCAAAACTCGCACTTTGAAAACTTGGCATAGAACTTATGTTCTCTAAGCTTATCCAGCACCAAACGCAAGTGCTTGGCCTGATCTTCCTTGTTCTTGGAAAAGACCAAAATGTCATCGAGGTAGACCAAGATGAAGTCATTTGTGTAAGGGTTGAATATGAAATTCATCATGCGAGAGAATGTCGGAGGAGCGTTGACGAGGCCGAAAGACATGACAGTGTATTCATATGAACCATAGCTTGTTCTGAATGCTGTCTTAGGGATATCTGGCTCACGAATGCGAATCTGGTGATAGCCCATACGGAGATCAAGCTTGGAGAATACTTGAGCACCTTTGAGTTGTTCAAACAACTCGTTGATGTTGGGAAGTGGGTAATTGTTCTTTATGGTCTTCTTGTTCAGTGGACGGTAGTCGACACAAAGTTGGTCCGTTCCATCCTTCTTCTTCACAAAAAGAACACCACAACCCCATGGAGAAGAACTTGGTCGGATGAGACCCATTTGCTCTTGAATATCGAGTTGCTTCTTCAGCTCCTTCAACTCTTCAGGTCCAAGCTTGTAAGGACGTTTGCAAATAGGTTCCGTGCCCGGCTCAAGATCGATGACGAATTCAACTGGCCGGTGCGGAGGCATTCCTGGAAGCTCTTCTGGAAAGACGTCTTGATATTCACAAACGACTGGAATTTGCAAGATGGCATCCAGCTCACCCTTCTCATTGAGAGAAAACAGATGGATGGTATTATCCCGAGCGACAAAGACGATTACATCCTCAGACGAATGAGTCAATTGAATCTGCCTGGCAGCACAATCAAGCTGAGCCTTGTGCTTAGAAAGCCAGTCCATACCAAGAATAAGATCAATATCCGAGTTACCAAGGACCATTTGAGAAGCCAGAAACTTGAAATCACCCATCATGATAGAAATATCCGGGACCATCATGCTAGAACTCAAATGCTTAGCCGGAGAAACCACTTGCAATGCTTTAGGTAATGCCTTAGTACCAAAGTTGTGCTCCGATGCAAATGGGAATGACATGAAAGAATGCGATGCACCAGAGTCAAAAAGAACTTTTGCTGGAATATCGTTAACAAGAAGGTTACCCATGATGACACCTGACGAGTCCTCTGCCTGAGCTGCATTCATCAAGTTGACCTTGGCATGCTTGGGGTTATGCTTGACCACTGCGGTGCTGGCAGATCTCACAGGAGGAGGAGGAGGGAGACGCCTCTGATTGAAGAATTTGTTGGCATAGTGACCCTTCTGTTGGCACTTGTTGCACGTGACCTCCGAGAGCGGATGGTGATACAGAGCACTTGATCTTGGAGCTTGAGACGAAGTCTTGTTCTGAAAGCCTAGGTTGGGTGGGTGGGAAGATCCATTGCCACCTTTGCTCTTCTGCTGATAAGGCTGACGGAACGGAGGAGAGGCAGCCAATACTTTTGCTGCTTAGCCACTTGAGTTGAGGAAGAAGGAGTCGCACCTCTGACTCGCTTCTTGGAAGCATCGCACTTCAGTTGAGCAGCCTCTTGTTTCAGTGCCATGTTGTAAAACTCATCGTACTTCTGAGGCTTGAAAAGCACGAGAGCAAGTTGAAGATCTTCTCTGAGGCCACCCCCGAACTGGTAAATCATGCTCTTCTCGTCAGGGACGTCTTGCTTAGTGAAACGGGCAAGCTTCTGAAACATGATGTTGTACTGGTAAACAGACAAAGAGCCTTGCTTCAAGTTGCGGAATTCCTCACGCTTGCTTTCGACAACACTTTGAGGAATGCGATGAGCTCTGAAGTCTTGACGGAATTCATCCCAGGTAATTGCACGGCCTCCTCTGGAATCTTTGTATTGCTGAAACCATCCTGCAGCTTGTTCTTTGAGTTGGTAGGAGGAAAACTTGACAAAGTCCTCATGCCTGACGTTACTGCACTCGAAATGCTTGCATATGTCCACGAGCCAATCATCAGCGTCTGAGGCCTCGAAACAGTTGCTGAAGGTCTTTGGCTGGTTAGCAAGGAACTGGTTGAGTGTAGCAAACTGATTCTGATTGTTGCCATGGCCATGATTCCCTTGGTTGCGCTCTTCCATAATTTGCATGATCAGCTGCGTGTTTGCATTGGTAGCGGCCATCACAGCTTGCCATGCCTCCGGAGGTGGTAGTGGCGGATCCTGATTCTGATTCTGACCCTTAGCAGGAGCCATCCTGAAGAGGTTGACATCCGTTAGCATCTTGACAGACAAATATTTAAGCTGAATCAAGCGGGTTGAAATTGCAACATATAGTATTCACATCCGAACAAAATGAACGAATGCGTTCCAATCGAAATGGTCACATTCAAGGTTGTCAGAATTGCGATTCTGAATCGGATCGGAGCTCCAATGGCAGGATCGCAAATCATAGAATCTTCACTATCAGGATCGTAAAAACGTAGATTCTATGAACCAAAATCATAGAATCAGAGGGGTTAGTTTGGATCGTAAAGTCGTAGAATCGTACAACAGAATCGCGATTCTGACAACCACATTTCCATAAATTGAGAAGCCACTTAGATAGAGGAAGAAGAATAAAACAACAAGGTACGGACAAGAACAAATACTTGGTGAGGATTACCCAATCCCAAACCAAATATCCGCGGAAGGAGAACTAGAGCTACAAGAATTCCCACCTATGAAACTCCTAAACCTTTCCGGTTATGCAATCAGGTGTTGGGGATACAGGGGAAGCATAATATCTCACCCAAAGCTAGCAAATCCTACATCCAGCTATATCCATCCTGCAACACATAACCAAGAAACCTTCAGAAATCATTTACCTCAACCTTCGAAAAGCATCCGTTATACAAGTTATGGCAATACTCCCGAACTCCCGCCCCAGTACTGGGTGGCGTCGAGGTTATCTCACCAACAACTGCATAAAAGAGATTTTCGATGTCAACGAAACTCAGGTATTGCAGAATCTCAGCGATAAAATTGTGACGACAACACCGCGAAGCTCAACTCCCCGGGACACTGCCACAAGCCCTAAATGTTAGGAGGCACCAAGAACAATGTTCTCGTCACAAAACCATCGGAACGATTCCAAGATACCCACGTGATCCTAAACTTTTTTAGTGAAATTTGAGAAGAGAAGAGTCAAAACTCTACGTCAGGATGCCTCACCAGAGCGACGAAGGGACTGAGGAGTAAAAAGAATTCCTAACTCTCCGTTATATATAATCCTAAATGACTCAACACATTTTTCTAGACTCAACAATGCCAGCGATTCGATCAAGCAGGGGGCTCCTAGGGTCGGGGAAGGCTCTGATTACCAACTTGTAACGCCCTCGATGCGGCTATATCTCCTACGTGTCGAAGCACGACTTAGAGGCATAACCGCATTGAAAGCAATGTCGCAAGTGAGGTAATCTTCGCAAACAACCCATGTACATAAATAAAGGGGAAGGTACATAGTTGGCTTACACTCGCCACATCACACAAATACATAAATAAGTCATTACATTCATTCAATACACTCAGGGTCCGACTACGGAACCAAAATAAAGATCAACCCCCAAATGCGACAAAGTCCCCGATCGCCCCAACTGGGCACCACTACTGATCATCTGGGAAAAACACATAGTAACGATGAGAGTCTTCATCGAACTCCCACTTGAGCTCGGTCATATCATCTGGAGTGGCATCATCGGTCCCTGCATCTGGTTTTGGAAGTAATCTGTGAGTCACGGGGACTCAGCAATCTCACACCCTCGCGATCAAGACTATTTAAGCTTATAGGTAAGGTAAGGTATGATGTGGAGCTGCAGCAAGTGACTAGCATATATGGTGGCTAACATATTCGCAAAAGAGAGCGAGAAGAGAAGGCAAAAGCACGGTCGAACAACTATGATCAAGGAGTGATCCTAGAACAACCTACGTCAAGCATTACTCCAACACCGTGTTCACTTCCCGGACTCCGCCGAGAAGAAACCATCACGGTTACACACGCGGTTGGTGCATTTTATTTAGTCAAGTTTCATGTTATCTACAACTGGACATTAACAAATTCCCATCTGCCCATAACCATGGCACGACTTTCGAAAGTTCAAATCCCTGCAGGGGAGTCCCAACTTAGCCCATCACAAGCTCTCATGGTCAACGAAGGATATTCCTTCTCCCAAGACAATCCGATCAGACTCGGCATCCCGGTTACAAGACATCCTCGACAATGGTAAAACAAGTCCAGCAACACCGCCCGAATGTGCCGACAAATCCCGATAGGAGCTGCACATATCTCATTCTCAGGTCACACTCAGATGAGACTAGCTACGAGTAAATCCAACCCTCAAGTTTCCCCGAGGTGGCCCCACATGAAGCTCAGTTTGGACCAACACTGAGAGGAGCACTGGCCCCGGGGGGGGGGGGGGGGGTTAAATAAAGATGACCCTTGGGCTCCGGAAACCCAAGGGAAAAAGAGGCTAGGTGGAAAATGGTAAAACCAAGGTTGGGCATTGCTGGAGGAGTTTTATTCAAGGCGAACTGTCAAGGGGTTCTGAAAACTAAGTGCCAAAAGTTGCAGTTTTTAATATTCTTAAGTTTAAGTGGATTTTAAGCACAAGTTTAACAAACTCAATACATATCAAGCAAGCATGCAATGAGTATATGAGCAGCGGAAAGTAAAGCATGCAACTTGCAAGAATGTAAAGAGAAGGGTTTGGAGTATTCAAACGCAATTGGAGACACGGATGTTTTTGTCGTGGTTCCGATAGGTGGTGCTATCGTACATCCACGTTGATGGAGACTTCAACCCACAGAGGGTAACGGTTGCGCGAGTCCACGGAGGGCTCCACCCACGAAGGGTCCACGAAGAAGCAACCTTGTCTATTCCATCACGGCCGTCGCCCACGAAGGACTTGCCTCACTAGCGGTAGATCTTCACGAAGTAGGCGATCTCCTTGCCCTTACAAACTCCTTGGTTCAACTCCACAATCTTGTTGGAGGCTCCCAAGTGACACCTAGCCAATCTAGGAGACACCACTCTCCAAGAAGTAACAAATGGTGTGTTGATGATGAACTCCTTGCTCTTGTGCTTCAAATGATAGTCTCCCCAACACTCAACTCTCTCTCACAGGATTTGGATTTGGTGGAAAGAAGATTTGAGTGGAAAGCAACTTGGGGAAGGCTAGAGATCAAGATTCATATGGTTGGAATGGAATATCTTGACCTCAACACAAGTGTAGGTGGTTCTCTCTCAGAAAATGTGTATTAGAAGTGTAGGTATGTTCTGATGGCTCTCTCCACGAATGAAGAGTGGGTGGAGGGGTATATATAGCCTCCACACAAAATCTAACCGTTACACACAATTTGCCAAACTCGGTGGGACCGAGTGGTTAAACTCGGTCGGACCGATTCAGCAAACCTAGTGACCATTAGGATTTTCGATGGGACTGAGATGCAACTCGGTATGACCGATATGGTTAGGGTTAGGGCATAACGTAATCTCGGTGTGACCGATTACACAAACTCGGTGGGACCGATTTTGGTAATAAGCTAACCAGAGAGTTGGTCAGGCAAACTCGGTGTGACCGATTACACAAACTCGGTGGGACCGATTTTGGTAATAAGCTAACCAGAGAGTTGGTCAGGCAACTCGGTGAGACCGATTGCACAAACTCGGTGGGACCGATTTTGGTAATAAGCTAACCAGAGGGTTTGCATTGTAATCTCGGTAGTACCGATTGCTCAAACTCGGTGAGACCGATTTTGTTAATGGACATACACAAAGAGATTACAATCCCATCTCGGTGAGATCGAGATCCCTATCGGTGAAACCGATTTGCTAGGGTTTGTGGCAGTGGCTATGACATCTGAAACTCGGTGGCGCCGGATCGGTGGGGCCGAGTTTGACTTTTGGTTTAGGTCATATGTGGATGTGGGAAGGTAGTTGAGGGTTTTGGAGCATATCACTAAGCACTTTGAGCAAGCAAGACACTAAGCAACACCTCGTCTCCTCTTGATAGTATTGGATTTTCCTATAGACTCAATGTGATCTTGGATCACTAAAATAGAAAATGTAGAGTCTTGATCTTGAAGCTTGAGCCAATCCTTTGTCCTTAGCATCTTGAAGGGGTTCCACATCCTCTAGTCCATGCCACTCCATTGTTGAACTTATCTGAAACATACTAGGTAAAAGTGTTAGTCCAACAAGAGATATGTTGACATTAATTACCAAAACCACCGAGGGAGCACTTGTGCTTTCAATCTCCCCCTTTTTGGTAATTGATGACAACATACATCAAAGCTTTAGATAAAGATATAGAGAATAGCAAGTAAAGCTTTGGAAAGACATGTAACATGCATAGGCTCCCCCTACATGTATGCAATCATGTGAATGCATAAACATGACAGAGTAAGCAATGTGTTACATGTATCTTGGCTATATGCATCAGAGCAAATGATGTGAATGTGAGAAATGTACCTTCATGCTCATGAGTCCTTCTTGCAAACAGTATGTACATCAGCAAGAACTTCTCATTCACATGACTGTGATGCATATACTTACCTTGTGGTCTTGAGTTGGCTTAGGATGGGATGAACCTGCACAAACAAGGTTAAATAACACAGATACACCTACTGACCAGAGCAAGCAAGAGAAACCACAAGAGAACCAAGACTGGGATGACACGTAGAGTGAGTACTAAGTACCACATTGTATATAGACATGTCCCCAAAGGTAAAGATATGCAATAAAATCAGAGGTTTCCTTCCCTTAGATGTCTTGCTCCCCCTGAATCTGCATGGGATATTGGGATAAGATAGGGAACAGAAAATCAGAGCAACAAAAAGGAAACAACAGAGCTTGAGCTAAAGCAAGCAACCAAACATGTCTTTCCCCTCTTAAAGACATGTGACATCTCTCCTCTTGAACACCAAGCATCTGGGGTCTTTGATGATTTTACTTTCTCCTAGTTGAGAAACTCTCTCCCCCTGAGTATTCTCTCTTTATCCCCCTATAGGAAGGATTAAGCTTCGATGTGATCTCTCTCTCCCCCTTTGACATAAATTTCCAAGAAGGGCTCTTCTGGACATGTGATACAACTGGGTTGGTCCTTGAGTCACAGAGCAAAGAAGCATGTCTAATATGATGCTGGTAGAGGACAAGAATCATTGAGTGGAGCTGGAGCAAACAGAAATCAGGAATAAGTGGCAAGTTGGTTTTCCTGTGATGGAATCGGTGACTCTGAGTTGTGTGCTTCGGTTGCACCAAAAGATTTCGGTTGGGCCGAAGAGAACAAACCGGTGTGACCGAGTTCATCAGAGTGAAACCACTTGTCACCTCAGCTCACTAGACAAGTAAGATCTCACAAGGATATGCAAGGAATTTACTGAAAGATTTGCAATGAATTGGATGCAGAAAATGCAGAACAAAAAGGAAAGAAAGGAAACTAAAAGTTCTAGATGAAGTTTTTTTGAAAGGGGAAACAAATATGCAAATGCAAAAGCACGGAGAAACACTAGAGAACTTCATCTAGAAATGGTCGGGGACAAAGTCACCTATGTTAGAGTATATTGACTTAGGAGTCAAGTGAGAGCACTTGATCATAGGTCATACTCATCGTTTAAGCTCAAAATGGGGTTACCATTTTTCGTTTAAGCATCTTGATGTATTCACATCTTGTCGAGTTACTTTGGCTCATGACTTGGAGTAAAGCTTCTCTAAGATGGAATAACATACCTTGGGTGGTGGTGTTGATCTTGATCATGTAGTTGAACTTGTGTGGGTTGCTCAAGGTTGATGTAGTTCATCAAGAGTTGGGAGCACCACTTGGAGTTTGAGTTCATCTACCTACATGGGTTAGCTTTGCAAGGAAGAGCACTTGTGTATCCAAAATGACAATCATGAGACTCAACATAAAATTTGCCAAAGGATATGTTTGAATGGTTTCGTGCTTCCTTGTCTTCAACCACCATTGTGTAGAGACTTGGTGATGTAGAGATTGCTCAAGATGTGAGTGAGTTTCAATCTCATAGATTTAGATTCAATCAAGTACCTACATAGGTTAGATAACATGCAAGGTATAAATATATCCAAGACATATGAATAGCATCATAAGAGAAATATCGAGGATTAGTCATAGGCTCATGCCCCGCATGTATCAAATGGAGTTCCTACTCCAAGTTTGAAGCGTCAATGATGTTCAATTCACCTCTCAACCTGCAAAACACTTTCTCATCAAGTGGTTTAGTGAATATATCCGCCAATTGCTTATCAGTGCGAACATGCTTAAGGTTAATGTCCCCTTTTGCAACATGATCTCGAATGAAATGATGACGAAGTTCAATATGCTTAGTTCGAGAATGTTGCACGGGATTGTGAATAATCTTAATAGCACTTTCATTGTCACATATCAATGGAACATGTTTCACATATATCCCATAATCTTTAAGAGTTTGGGTCATCCAAAGTAATTGAGCACAACATGAACCAGCGGCAATGTATTCCGCTTCGGCGGTGGATAAGGATACCGAGTTTTGTTTCTTGGAAGACCAAGACACAAGAGATCTACCAAGGAATTGACAAATACCCGAAGTGGATTTTCTATCAACCTTGTCTCCGGCATAGTCCGAATCGGAGTAGCCAACAAGATCAAAACAGGACCTCTTGGGATACCAAATGCCAAAATCTGGTGTATGGATTAGGTATCTCACTATCCTTTTCACAGCCTTAAGATGACACTCTTTAGGAGCAGCTTGATATCGTGCACACATGCACACACTTAGCATAATATCGGGACGAGAGGCACATAGATATAACAATGAACCAATCATAGAGCGATAAACCTTTTGATCAACCGGTTCACCATCTTTGGTCAAATCAAGATGTCCACTAGTAGGCATGGGTGTAGTCATACCTTTGCATTCTTGCATATTGAACTTCTTGAATAAGTCCTTGGTGTACTTCGTTTGAGAGACAAAGGTACCTTCCTTAGTTTGCTTGATTTGCAAACCGAGAAAGAATTTGAGTTCACTCATCAAAGACATCTCAAAGTTCTCCGACATTAGCTTTCCAAACTTCTCACTAAAATGAGGGTTAGTTGAACCAAATATGATATCATCAATATAAATTTGGCACACAAATAGTTCTCCATTAACCCTTTTAGTAAAAAGAGTAGAATCAATTTTACCAATTTCAAAGCCTTTTTCAATAAGGAACTTGGTCAAGCATTTATACCATGCTCTAGGAGCTTGTTTAAGACCATAAAGGGCTTTGTGAAGTTTGTAAACATGATTAGGTTTCTTAGGATTGACGAACCCGGGAGGTTGCTTAACATAAACTTCTTCCTCAATTTTGCCATTTAGAAAAGCACTTTTAATGTCCATTTGGTACAAGGTGATATCATGGTGATTAGCATAAGCAAGTAAGATGCGAATGGACTCAAGTCTAGCAACGGGAGCATATGTCTCACCATAGTCCATACCTTCAACTTGTGTGTAGCCTTGGGCGACGAGACGTGCTTTGTTGCGAACCACTTGTACATCTTCATCTTGCTTGTTGCGAAACACCCATTTGGTACCAATGATCTTGTGGTTGTTGTCGGGCTTCTCGACCAATGTCCACACTTGATTTCTCTCAAAGTTGTGTAGCTCTTCATGCATAGCGTTTATCCAGTCCTGATCCTCCAATGCTTCTTCAACCTTCATAGGTTCAATGCTAGAGATGAATGAGTAATGTTCACAAAAGTTAGCTAAACGAGTTTTAGAGCGAGTGATTCTCCCAGTTTGGATATCATTATAGATTTGCTTGACGGGATGATCCTTAGCAATTCTTGCTCGAACTCGTGAAAGCTTTTGCTTGGGTCGGGGTGGAACATCCTCTTCATCTTGTTCTTCTTCTTGGCCTTCTTCATTGTTGACGTTGTCATTCTCTTGTCGTGGTGGAGAAGGAGGTTGTTGATGTTCATCTTGGTGCGCTTCCTCGTTTTCTTCATCTTGGCATGTCCCACTTGTGGATGCTTCCGTATCAACTCTTGGTTCACCTTGTCGTGAGGTAGAAGCTTCCACTTGGACGGACGAGGTACTCTCCTTCACTTCCGTTGGACGAATCTTGCCAATGGACAAGTCTTGAATTGCTTCCGAAGGGTCTTTGTCTCCTACATCAATTGGCAATTGCTCTACTTGCGAGCCATTAGATTCATCAAACTTCACATCTACCATCTCTTCAACCTTTCGGGTGAAATTGTTGTAGACACGGTAAGTGTGAGAGTTTGAGCCATAACCATGTAGGAAACCTTCATGAGATTTAGGAGTAAATTTAGAACGATGATGCTTATCAAGAATGTAGCACTTTGAGCCGAATACTCGAAAGTATCCAACTTGGGGTTTGTTACCGGTGAGGAGCTCGTATGCCGTCTTGCCGAGTAGCTTGTGAAGATACGAGCGATTTGTTGCATGATAAGCTGTCTCAACCGCTTCCGCCCAAAAGTGCTTTGGCGTTTTGTACTCATCAAGCATCGTTCTTGCCATCTCGATAAGAGTCCGGTTCTTCCTTTCAACAACTCCATTTTGTTGAGGTGTGTACGTAGCCGAGAACTCGTGTGAAATCCCTTCTTCATCAAGAAAGGTGTCCACATTTGCGTTCTTGAACTCCGTTCCGCTGTCGCTCCGAACCTTCTTGATCTTCACGTCAAACTGATTTTGGGCCTTCCTAGCGAAGTTTTTGAAGATCTTTTGGACCTGCGATTTTTTCATCAAGAAAGAACACCCATGTAAATCTTGAAAAATCATCAACTATGACTAGACCAAATGAGTTACCATCGAGACTCTTGTAGGCATTTGGACCAAAGAGATCCATGTGAAGTAGCTCGAGTGGTCTTCTTGTGGTCATGATGTTCTTCGCGCGGTGACTTCCTCCAACTTGTTTCCCTGCTTGACAAGCACTACAAAGTCTATCCTTGTCAAATATGACACTTTTATTCCAAGGATATGATCACCTTTAATAAGCTTATCAAGATTTCGCATACCAACATGACCTAGTCTTCTATGCCACAACCAGCCTTTAGAAGATTTGGTAATTAAGCAAGTTATAGGTTGAGCCTTTTTAGTGAAATCAACAATGTAAAGATCTCCTCTACGTATACCGGTAAAGACCATTTTATGATTGTCTCTACGAATCACTTGGCAATCTACTTCAGTGAATAAGACATTGAAACCGAAATCCGCAAGTCTAGAAACTGAAAGTAAATTGTATCCAAGGGATTCAACGAGCATGACATTTTGTATGGAGCTATCATGTGAGATGGCCACCTTACCAAGGCCAACCACCTTACCCTTTGAATTATCACCAAAAGTGACATATTTTCGAGGGCCGTCATTTTCAGCAAGCTCACGGAACATATCTTTATCTCTGGTCATATGATCAGTACATCCACTATCAAGGACCCATTCCTTTCCTCCAACCATGTAGCCGCGAAGATTTGCCATAAGACCAAAGTGTCTCATCGCATCATCGAGATCATAGTCACTATCATCATCATCATCATCATCATCATCATCATCATCATCATCCTCATCCGAGTATTCATGTTCAACATCATCTTGTGATTGATCAATTCCTAGAGAGGGCAATTCATTAGATAAATGATCATTTCTATAGTTATCTTTATGAATTCTAATAGCTCTGGAAATGATATTGCTAATGATTCCAACATCTCCTTTGGCACTCGTAAGATTAGTAAGCTCAAATAAGCAGTCACCAAATTTGGGATCATTGGAACTCATCTTAATCAAAGCAATAGACTTATGGAGGATTTCATCTAGATCTTTCAAGGAGTAATTAGGAAAGAGTTCCTCAAGAAATTTCCATATGGTGTAGGCACACTTGAGGGTAGGCAAACATCTAATCAAGTTTCTAGGCAAGCCTCTAATGATGAGCTCAACAGTTCTAAGATTGCGAATCATGTCAATATCTTCATCTAGGGTAGGGTGCAAAGGATCAACATGAGGTGCACAAGGGCTAGTAATGTACTTGTTCAAATGATATTCATTCAAAATCTCAAGCATTTCATTTTTCCACTCATGAAAATACTCTCCACCAATAATAGGCACTCTATGTCTAAGACTCCCCAAAGTAGACACATCCATCTTCCTCCAATGGTGTTTAAACCAAGGCAATGGAGACCAAAGCTCTGATACCAATTGAAAGGATCGAGAAGAGGTGTCTAGAGGGGGGGGGGTGATTAGACACTAAGTGCCAAAAGTTACAGTTTTTAATATTCTTAAGTTTAAGTGGAGTTTAAGCACAAGTTTAACAAACTCAATACATATCAAGCAAGCATGCAATGAGTATATGAGCAGCGGAAAGTAAAGCATGCAACTTGCAAGAATGTAAAGAGAAGGGTTTGGAGTATTCAAACGCAATTGGAGACACGGATGTTTTTGTCGTGGTTCCGATAGGTCGTGCTATCATACATCCATGTTGATGAAGACTTCAACCCACGGAGGGTAACGATTGCGCGAGTCCATGAAGGGCTCCACCCACGTAGGGTCCACGAAGAAGCAACCTTGTCTATTCCATCACGGCCGTCGCCCACGAAGGACTTGCCTCACTAGAGGTAGATCTTCACGAAGTAGGCGATATCCTTGCCCTTACAAACTCCTTGGTTCAACTCCACAATCTTGTTGGAGGCTCCCAAGTGACACCTAGCCAATCTAGGAGACACCACTCTCCAAGAAGTAACAAATGGTGTGTTGATGATGAACTCCTTACTCTTGTGCTTCAAATGATAGTCTCCCCAACACTCAACTCTCTCTCACAGGATTTGGATTTGGTGGAAAGAAGATTTGAGTGGAAAGCAACTTGAGGAAGGCTAGAGATCAAGATTCATATGGTTGGAATGGAATATCTTGACCTCAACACAAGTGTAGGTGGTTCTCTCTCAGAAAATGTGTATTGGAAGTGTAGGTATGTTCTGATGGCTCTCTCCATGAATGAAGAGTGGGTGGAGGAGTATATATAGCCTCCACACAAAATCTAGCCATTACACACAATTTGCCAAACTCAGTGGGACCGAGTGGTTAAACTCGGTCAGACTGATTCAGCAAACCTAGTGACCGTTAGGATTTTTGGTGGGACTGAGATGCAACTCGGTAGGACCGATATGGTTAGGGTTAGGGCATAACGTAATCTCGGTGTGACCGATTACATAAACTCGGTGGGACCGATTTTGGTAATAAGCTAACCAGAGAGTTGGTCAGGCAAACTCGGTGCGACCGATTACACAAACTTGGTGGGACCGATTTTGGTAATAAGCTAACCAGAGGGTTTGCATTGTAATCTCAGTAGTACCGATTGCTCAAACTCGTTGAGACCGATTTTGGTAATGGACATACACAGAGAGATTACAATCCCATCTCGGTGAGATCGAGATCCCTATCGGTGAAACCGATTTGCTAGGGTTTGTGGCAGTGGCTATGACATCTGAAACTCGGTGGCGCCGGATAGATAGAATCGGTGGGGCCGAGTTTGACTTTTGGTTTAGGTCATATGTGGATGTGGGAAGGTAGTTGAGGGTTTTGGAGCATATCACTAAGCACTTTGAGCAGGCAAGCCATTAAGCAACACCTCATCCCCTCTTGATAGTATTGGCTTTTCCTATAGACTCAATGTGATCTTGGATCACTAAAATAGAAAATGTAGAGTCTTGATCTTGAAGCTTGAGCCAATCCTTTGTCCTTAGCATCTTGAAGGGGTTCCACATCCTCTAGTCCATGCCACTCCATTATTGAACTTATTTGAAACATACTAGGTAAAAGTGTTAGTCCCACAAGCGATATGTTGACATTAATTACCAAAAGGACCCAGGGAGCACTTTTGCTTTTAGGTTCCCATTATAACCCGACCGTGTATGGAACGCAAAATCCGGGAACATAACACCAATATGACGGAAACTAGGGCGGCAAGAGTGGAACAAAACACTAGGCATAAGGCCAGCCTTCCACCCTTTACCAAGTATATAGGTGCATTAAGATAAACAAGATAATATGGTGATATCCCAACAATAAACATGTTCCAACAAGGAATGATCTCCAAACTTCACCTGCAACTAGCAACGCTATAAGAGGGGCTGAGCAAAGCAGTAACATAGCCAAACAACAGTTTGCTAGGACATGGTGGGTTAGAGGTTTGACATGGCAACATGGGAGGCATGATAAGCAAGTGGTAGGCATCGTAGCATAGGCATAGCAAAAGAGCAAGCTTCTAGCAAGCAACGATAGAAGTGATTTCGAGGGTATGGTCATCTTGCCTGCAAAATTCTCAGAGTTGCCTTGATCCTCGAAAGTGAACTAAATGGGCTCCTCGTTCACGTACTCGTCTCCCGGCTCTACCCAAGCAAGAACAACAAGCAAAGGGATAACAATCAACCACGTGCAATGCACAAACAACATGATGCAACATGGTATGATATGCGGGATGCGATATGTGATGCATATGCAAGATTTGGAAAGGAATGATTGAACCTGGCCTCAACTTGGAAATCCAAGAGTGCCACTGGAAAGGTGAGTTGATTTCGGTAGAAATTGATATAAAGATCACCGGAATCGGATGCACGGTTTGGAAATGGCAAGCAAAACAAATATGGCACCGTTCTGCGATAAACAGCAAGTAGCCTCCTAAATGCATCAAGAATAACATGCTAAAACACTCCAACATGACAAAAAAATACATGGAAGGGATCCACTCATAATGCTTGACAAAATATGAACACTGAGCTACGGCTAATTCACTCATTAACATGTTCAAACAAGCATGGCAAAAGTGCAAAAGATAACAGGTTTCAGACTTAGTGAAATTAACAGCACATCAGGAATTTATCATCAGGAAGCAATCTTTAGAGCATGAAAACTACATGATAAAGGAACATATTATGGCTAAGCAAGGCTTGGCATGAAGCTACTCTAAGCATATAACAAAAGTCCCTTAGTTACCATGAGCCAAAAGGGATCAGAAAATACAATTGCAAGCATGTGAACATAGCAAAAACATAAACAGATTCAGACTTGGTGAAAAACTGGAGCATGCAAAACAGATAACAAGTAGGCATGTTTACGAGCTCGATGCACTCACTACACAACATGGCATGACATCTAAGCATACACCCAGCAAATAGACATAGCATAGAATCTAGACATGGCAAGAACAACAACATAGCATGCACGGATCAATAGCAACAACCTCGGCAAAATCGCTAAACAAGTTAATAATCTGCCAGGAACATTTTATAGAAAAAGTAGAGCTCGATTAACTCAAGCTAGGGTGATCGATAATTGCAAACAAAGACATGGATGGATAGAGCACAACAATATTAACAAAACATCCTTACTGATCATCCTCAAAATAGGCACAGATCACTAGGAAACAACATGAACATATGGCATAAAAACAATATCAGGACAAGGACTTAGTGGAATTCTAAGTCCCTGAAATCAGCATCATTGAGTAAGCTACTTTGCATGCTTGTGATAGTCACCACAAAGATCACAACAATACATGGCATACACCCCTGTAAAGATGGCATGGCATACATCAAAATACATTTAGAGCTCAGGATCATACCATGCACACAATAATCATGGCAAAAATGACAGAAGGCCATTTGCTGAAACAGATCTGCAACTTTCCTCACATAGCCCTCTTCCAACTGCATTTCGGGCATCAAGATGAGCTCTAATGAAGATGATGCAATGAGAAGAAATGATTTACTCGTCGAGACGAACATTTTGATATGCTACACGCACGAATCAGAGCTACAATGACAGAGTTATGATGCGTCAAAGTATGCACAAAAATACTGGAAAACTAGGGTTTCTGGGGAAAGTCAACCGATCCGATCCGATCCAGATCTGGGACGTGCACTGTAGCAGCGGCGGCGCCCGAGGTCTCCGGCGAGGTACTGAACTCCGGTGAGGTGGTGAGGGCGTGGGGAAGGCCGGAGGAGGCCGGATCCGGACCATGACAGCGCGGCGGCGAGGTAGAGGAGGCCGGTCGGTGAGGAGGCGCCGTCGCGGGGCTGTCCGGTGGCGGCGCGGCTTGCCGGAGGCATTGAGCGCGGCGGCCGGCGAGGGAGAAGACGACGGTCGCTCGGCGGGGAACCAGGTGAGGAGGCGCGGGGGTCGAGGGCCTCGGGCGGTGGCGGCTCGGGCCGGGGGGGGGGGGGGGCGCCTGGGCCCGGGCGGGCCGGCGCAGGCGAGACGACGATGTGGGTGCACGGTGCTACGTGGCATGCCCTGGTTGGCGGCGGCGGTCTCGTCCGGCGCGGGCGGGCGTGTCAGGCCGCGCGGAGAGGAATTTTAGGGTTTCGGGGGGAGAAGACCCGGGATTTCGAGAGGGTGATGTATTTATAGAGGTGGAGGGAGCTAGGAAGCTCCAAATGAGGTGCGGTTTGCGGCCACGCGATCGTGATCGAACGCTCTAGATGATGGAAGGGGTTTAGATGGGTTTTGGGCCACATTGGAGGGGTGTTGGGCTGCAACACACATGAGGCCTTTTCGGTCCCTCGGTTAACTGTTGGAGTATCAAACGAAGTCCAAATGGCACGAAACTTGACAGGAAGTCTACCGGTAGTAAACCAAGGCCGCATTACAAGTCTCGGTCCAATCCGAAAATGTTTAACACCCGCACACGAAAATAGGTAAAAAGGGGCCCCGGAGGACATAGGAGCGCCGGAATGCAAAAGGGACAACGGGGAAAATGCTCGAATGCATGAGACGAACACGCATGCAAATGCAATGCACATGATGACATGATATGAGATGCATGACAAAGACAAACACACACGGAGAAAAAAACCCGACAACGAGGAAATAATATAACTTAGGGCCGGAAACAGCAAGAGTTGGGATACATATAAGGTAAATTACATCCGGGGTGTTACAACACTCCACCACTATGAAAGGATCTCGTCCCGAGATCTAGGACTGAAAAAAAAACTCCGGGTACTCAGAACGGAGGTGATCCTCGCGTTGCCAGGTGGCTTCATGGTCGGAATGATGTGACCACTTGACTTTGAGGAATTTGATTGACTTGTTGCGAGTCTTGCGCTCAGTTCCTTCAAGAATAGCAACTGGGTGCTCACGATAAGACAGGTCTTCCTGGAGATCAATGTCTTCAAAGTTGACGGTGCGGTCAGGGGTCTTGAAGCACTTGCGGAGTTGAGAGACATGAAACACGTCGTGCACGTTTGCAAAGTTGGAGGGAAGCTCAAGTTGATAGGCGAGATCGCCTCTCTTGTTGACGATCTTGAAAGGACCCACGTACCTAGGGGCAAGCTTGCCTTTGAGAACCTAGCGCCCCATGCCTTGTGCCTTCCTGGCGGAGACACACGTTGAAGCACGCCTCCATGTGGTTCCCGAGCGCCTCCCTCATGATGTTGGCTAGGTCAAAGGCCCTCCAGAGGAGAGCCCCCGAGCCTAGCTTGAGAGGGGAGCTGGGCGCGGCTTCCTATGCGAGAGAGGGAGGCGCCCCATCCGTGGGCGCAGATCCTGAGGTGGTGCTACTGGACACACCGCTCCCCTAAGGCTCTTGGTGGAGCAACTGCTTATTCTTCTTGGGGACAACCTCAGGAGGGTAGATGACGCCTTCATCGTCTGGATTCTCAACTGCCGCAGCCTGGTAGGCACGCTCGAGAGAGCACACCGCGTCCTTCTCCTTGCAGGCAACCGTGATGATGCCGCAGCTTCCTGGCATCTTGAGGACATTGTAACCATGATGAGTCATTGCCATGAACTTGGCCAGGGCCGGATACCCAAGGATGGCGTTGTAAGGAAGACATATGTGGGTGACGTCGAAGTTGGTGAGCTCTGTGCGGTAGTTGTCGCGGGTGCCGAAGGTGACAGGGAGGCGGATCTACCCTATCGGGGTGGTGGAGCCATCGGTCACTCTTGAGAAGGGCTTGGTGGGCTGCAGCTAGTCATATGGCACCTGGAGTCGGTCGAATGTCTCAATAGACAGAACATTGAGCCCCGCACCGCCATTGATGATGGTCTTGTTGACGAGGACATTACTGATGACGATCGAGCAAAGCATTGGGAGGGCGCCGACAGTTGCCCCACACTTGAGTTGGTCGGATGAGCTGAAGGTGATGGTGCACTTGGACCACCTGAGCAGGCGCGTGGCCTCGGGCTTGGGGAGGGCCGTGTTCACCTCACGGGTAAACTGCTTGAAGATGCGATAGGAGGCAGGGGCCTGAGCGCCGCCCAGGATGCATGCGATGGCACGAGGCTCCTGGAAGCCCCCAACCCCCTCGTCCTAGTGGTGGTCGTCGTTCCTTCTTGGTGGTGGTGGCAGCAGAGGGAGGCCAGCGTTGCCCTGAGGACGGTCCTCACGAGGCTAGTCCCGCTAGGGGCCCTCGCAAGGCTGGCCCTGCCAGTGTTCCTCACGAGGCTGAACGCGCCACTCCTGGCAGGGGCCGCGATCGTCCCAACGTCCTCCAGTTTGGCCTCCTCCGCGACTGAGGCCTCAATCATTGTGCTCAGCGCGACGACCGAGGTGCCTATCACTGATGGCTCTGAGCTCCTGATAGTCGTTGGTGTTGTGGCTGTGCATGTTGTGGAAGAGGCAGAACGGGCGGTTGCCCTTGGATGACTCCGGGTGATCGCATTCGCGCTTCATCTCTTGCTCGGCCGCTAGCACGGCTGCCCCCTTGCGCTTCATGCCCTTGGCCTTGGCTTTCTTGTCCTCTAGATCAGCTTCAGGGAGCTCGAGGAGGGAGAGGCGTCCCTCCTCAGCTCTTGCGCACTTGGTCACCATGTTGAACATCTCCAGGGTCGTGCACATGTCCTCGTGTATGGTGAGCTCCTCCTTCATCTTGACGTCGTGGACGCCATCAGTGAACGCGGAGATGATGGCCTCGTCCGACACCTTGGGGATCTTGAGATGAACGTTGTTGAAGCGCTGGATGTACTTCTGCACGGTCTCACCTGCCTGCTGCTTGATGCGCCTCAGGTCACCCGCAGTCGGTGGGCAGTCGTGAGTGCCCTGGAAGTTGGCGACGAAACGCTCGCGCATCTCGCCCCAGGAGGAGATCAATCCTACGGGCATGTTCAGGAGCCACGAGCGCGTGCCGTCCTTGAGGTCCATGGGAAACCAGTTCGCCATAACCTTCTCGTCGCCGTTGGCTGCCTCGACGCTCAGCTCGTAGAGCTGTGGAAACTCAACAGAGTCGGGGGTGCCGTTGTAGTGTGGAGGCAGGCCAAGCTTGAACTTCCCCGGCAGACGACGCTGCGCAGCTCCGGAGTGAAGGCGCGGCAGCCCGCTGTGGTCACGGGAGCCCGTCGTGGGGGTGGAGCTTGATCTTTGCGCTCGCGCGCCACCGCCACAAGCGGCACTAGGAGTGCTCGAGCATCTTCATGCGGCCGTTGGAACACATGGAAGCTTTCTTCTTCACATGCTGGTGCCCTGCTTGGCGGGTCGCGCCGCAGGACTTCGCACCTTGGCTCGACGATGGCTTCTTGACGGGGAGGTGGAGGAGGTGCCCCGTGGGCCACGTCACCTGCAGCAGGCAGCGGGCGAGGCAGCGAGAGAGATGGTGCAGGAGAGCCCCCGGCGGCGCTGACGAGCTCGGCGATGCGGTCCAGCCAGTCTTTGTAGAGGTTGTCGACGGGGCGGTAGCGCAGGAGCTCGCGCGCCATGAGCAATGCAGCCTGTGCGTCCATCGGGCTACGACGAGCATAGGACGATGAACCGGCCGGAGTCAGCGACGGGGTGGCGGTGTGCCCATCACGCCGCACGGAGGGTGCAGCGACGAAGCTTGCTGCTCGTGCCCTGCCGGGCCGTTGGCGGCGTTGGCGGCAGGCAATGGAGAACGACGAGGAGGCCCGCCGGCGGGCGCCGTCAAGGCGACACGAGCGGCCAGGGCGGCCCGGCACTCAGCACGGGCTCGAGGGGCGTCAACCATGGAAGCGGTGTAGCTATGGCGAGTCGACCGGCAAAAGAGGCTCCGACGCACTCCTACCTGGCGCGCCAAATGTCGGATTTCAGGTTCCGTAGTCCCTTGAGAGGTTCGAACTCTGGGGTGTGTGCGAAGAACTCGTCCTCCCTAGTTTGCCTGCTCACTAATCTCACGGCCTAGCTCGATGAACTAAATGGACAGGAGACACAGCAGTTTACGCAGGTTCGGGCCACCTTGCGGTGTAAAACCCTACTCCTGCTTTGTGGTGGATTGGCCTCGAGGGGCTGAGGATGAACTGGTATAGTGGAGAACGACCTCAAGAGGAGAGGTGTTCTTGTGCTCGATGAGCTGGTGGGTGCGAGGATGATCTGAATGATCCGTCCCCTCCGTAAGGATGATCTCTCCTTTTCGTCCCCTCCGTAAGGATGATCTCTCCCCCTATGGTGGTGGATAGGTCCTATTTATAGTGGCCTTGGTCCTCTTCCCAAATGAAAGTGGGAAGGGATCCCACAATGGCCAAATTCAAAGGGAGATAGCTAGTACATGCTATCCTAACAAAAGTAGTCTTCACCTGCAAAAGCCTCTGGTGGTGACACCGTGGTGGGCTCGGCGACGACCTCCATCCTGCCGTCCTGGCGGTCTTGGTCTTGTTGCACCGGAGTGGAAACCTTTGCTTGATTCCTCGGGACTCCACGCCCGCGCTTGCCTCCTTAGCACCAAAGAGGAAACTGGTACACTGCGCCCGCTGGCGCCCGCCTGGTCTTGGTTGTAACACCCCGGATGTAACTTTCCCAATTTGTACTCCAACTCTTGCCGTTTCCGGCGTTAAGTTATATTTATTTCCTCGGGTTCGGGTTTTGTCTCCGTCTGTTGTTGTCATTGTCATGCATCTCATATAATGTCATCATGTGCATTGCATTTGCATACGTGTTCGTCTCATGCATTCGAGCATTTTCCCCGTTGTCCGTTTTGCATTCCGGCGCTCCGTTCTCCTCCGGTGGTCATTTCCAGCTTTCTTTCGTGTGTGGGGATTAAACATTTCCGGATTGGACCGTGACTTGCCAAGCGGCCTTGGTTTACTACCGGTAGACCGCCTGTCAAGTTTCGTACCATTTGGACTTCGTTTGATACTCCAACGGTTAACCGAGGGACCGAAAAGGCCTCGTGTGTGTTGCAGCCCAACACCCCTCCAATTTGGCCCAAAACCCACCAAACTCTGCTCCATCATCTAGAGCGTTCGATCATGATCGCGTGGCCGAAAACCGCACCTCATTTGGACTCTCCTAGCTCCTCCTATGCCTATAAATAGGCCCCCCTCGAAATATCTCGGATCCCCCTCCCCGAAACCCTAGATCCGCTCCTCCTCGCGCCGCCGGACAACGTCCGCGCCGAGTCGGACATGTCCGACCTGCACGCCGCCGCCGCCAGCCACTCGCCGCCCGCCATGTGGCAACCCGGCGCCCCACATCGCCGCCTCCTCCGCCGGCCCGCCGCGGCCCATCGCGAGCCCTCTCCGCCGCCACTCGGGCCCGCGCCCTGTCGCCCCCGACCCGGCTCGCCCCGCCGCCTCCGCCGCTGCAGCGCCGCCCCGCCTCCCCGCCCGACGCCGGCCGCCGCCTACCGCCCGGCCCGGCCACCGACCGAGCCGCCCCGACGCGCCAGGCCGGCGCCGCCTTCACCGCTCACCACCAACCGCCGCAGCCGCCCGCTCCGGCCCCCGCGGAGCACTCCGGCGAGCGCCACCGCTCCGGCCGGCCCTCCCTCCTCTCCGGTGAGTCCTCGTCGCCGGCGAGCGCCGGATCCGCCGCTGTGAACAGTGTTTTCGCCAGATCCGGTTTCGGTGAACAGTAAACCCTAGGGGTAAACTTCGTCTAAGTCCCGAAATTCTTGATCCATATGCTCATGTTCGCGGCTCTGTAACTTTGCATCCGTATCTCTGATTCATGCATATAGCATATCAAAATGTTCATCTCAGAGAGTAAATTATTTCATTCCATTGCATCGTTTTCATTTGAGTTCATATTGATGCCCGAAATGCTGTTAGAAGAGGGCTACTTGAGATAATTGTCAGAACTGCTACTCCGTTTAGCACTTTTGTCATTTTTGCCATGATTATTGTGTGCATGATATGCCCGTGAGTTCTACATATGTTTTGTTAAGGGTTTTTTCATCTCTCCAGAGGTGCAACCCATGTATTTTTAGGATGTGTGTGGTGTCTTGTGCAAGCTTGCAAAGTGGTGCACTCGCTAAGTCTGTTTTCAGGGACTTAGTGATTTCACTAAGTCCTGGGGCTGTTTATCTCATGATGCCATATGTTCTTGTTGTTTCCTAGTGATCCGTGCCTCTTTTGAGGATGATCAATAAGGGAGTTTTGTTAATCTTGTAGTTATCTATCCATCCATGTCTTTTTTTGCAATTATGGAGTACCCTAGCTTGAGTCAATCGAGCTCTACTTTTGCTACTTTGTGAATCTGGGCAGATTGTCAACTTGTTTGCAATTTTGCCGGTGATGTTGTAGTTGACCCGTGCATGCTATGCTATTGTTCTTGCCATGTCTAGCTTGTATTTTGTTCCTTCTTGATGGGTGTATGCTTTTCTTGCCATGACTTGCACCGTAGTGAGTGCATCGAGCTCGTAAACATGCCTACTTGAGTTATGTTTCAGCATGTGCCAGTTTTCACTAAGTCTGAAAACTGATTATGTTTTTGCTATGTTCACATGCCTGCAATTGTATTTTCTGATCCCTTTTGGCTCAAGGTCACTAAGGGACTTTTGTTAAGCTCTTTGAGTAGCTCCATGCCATGCTTTACTTTGCCATGTTCAGGTCCTGTAGCTTGTATTTTTGTGGCTCCGAAGAGGGCTATCTGATCTGAAATTCCAGACAAGTGTTAATTTCACTAAGTCTGAGATCTGTTTGTCATATGCATTTTTGCCATGCTTGTTTGAACCTGTTAATGGATGAATTGGCCGTAGCTCAGTGCTAGACTTTTGTTAAGCATCTTGTATGCATTCCTGCCATGTATTTTGTTGTCATGTTTGGGTGCTGTAGCATGTTCATCTCATTGCATTTAGATGCCTGCTTGCTGTAAATCGCAGACCGATGTCATTTTTGAATCGCTTGCCATTTCCAAACCGTAACTCCGATTCCGGCGTTCTTTATATCTTTTTCAAGCGATTTCATCTCATCTTTCCAGTGGCACACTTGGTTTTCCAAGTTGAGGCCAGGTTCATGCATTTCCTGTCATATCTTGCATTTTGCATCCCGCATCGCATCCCGCATAGCATATCATCATTGCATCATATCGCTTGATCCTTGCACGTGGTTGATTGTGTCCTTGTTGCTTGTTTGTCTTGTTTGGGTAGAGCCGGGAGACGAGTTCGCTAACGAGGAGCCCATTGAGTTTGCTTTCGAGGATCCAGTCAACTCTGACAACTGTGCAGGCAAGATGATCATACCCTCGAAATCACTACTATCTTTGCTATACTAGTTTGCTCGCTCTTTTGCTATGCCAATGCTACGATGCCTACCACTTTCTTGCAAGCCTCCCAAATTGCCATGTCAAACCTCTAACCCACTATTGTCCTAGCAAACCGTTGATTGGCTATGTTACCGCTATGCTCAGCCCCTATTACAGCTTTGCTAGTTGCAGGTGAAGATTGGAGGCCGTTCCTTGTTGGAACATCATTTATTTACTTGTTGGGATATCATTATATTGCCATGTTATCTTAATGCATCTATATACTTGGTAAAGGGTGGAAGGCTCGGCCTCTCGCCTAGTGTTTTGTTCCACTCTTGCCGCCCTAGTTTCCGTCATATCGGTGTTATGTTCCCGGATTTTGCGTTCCTTACGCGGTTGGGTTATAATGGGAACCCCTTGATATTTCGCCTTGATTAAAGCTTTTCCAGCAATTCCCAACCTTGGTCTTACCATTTTCCACCTAGCCTCTTTTTCCCTCGGGTTTCCGGAGCCCGCGGGTCATCGTATTTAAACCCCCCCGGGCCAGTGCTCCTCTGAGTGTTGGTCCAAACTAGAGTCCTGTGCAGCGCCCCCTCGGGGAAACTCGAGGTTTGGTTTTAGTTGTATGGAGCGCTCATCTGAGTGTGCCCTGAGAAAGAGATATGTGCAGCTCCTATCGAGATTTGTCGGCACATTCGGGCGGTGTTGCTGGTCTTGTTTTAACCTGTCGAAGTGTCTTGAGTTACCGAGATACCGAGTCTGATCGGAACGTCTTGGGAGGAGGTCTATTCCTTTGTTGACTGTGAGAGCTTGTCATGGGCTAAGTTGGGACTCCCCTGCAGGGATTGAACTTTCGAAAGCCGTGCCCGCGGTTATGGGCAGATGGGAATTTGTTAATGTCCGGTTGTAGATAACTTGAACCTTAATTAAAATGAATCAACTGAGTGTGTTACCGTGATGGCCTCTTCTCGGCGGAGTCCGGGAAGTGGACATGGTGTTGGAGTAATGTTTGCGCAGGTTGCTCTCTAGTTTCTCTCTCGTGCTTGCCTCCTCTTCTCGCTCTCCTTTGTGAATAAGTTAGCCACCATACTTGCTAGTCGCTTGCTGCAGCTCCACTCATATTTTACCTTTCCTTACCTATAAGCTTAAATAGTCTTGATCACGAGGGTGCGAGATTGCTGAGTCCCTGTGGCTCACAGATTACTATTACACCAGATGCAGGGCCCGATGATTCCGGTCCAGGAGACGCATATGAGCTCAAGTGGGAGTTCTACGAAGACTCTCAATGATACTATGTTTCCTTTCCCGATGATCAGTAGTGGTGCCCAGTTGGGGGTGATTGGGACCGTGTCGCATGTTGGGTTATCTTTCATTTTGGCGCCGTAGTCGGGCCATGAGTGTTTGGATGATGTAATGTTATTTATGTACTTGATTGACGTGGCGAGTGTAAGCCAACTATTGTTATCTCCTCTTTATTATTTATATTACATGGGATGTTGTGAAGATTGCCTAACTTGCGACATATGCCTTCAATGCGATTATGCCTCTAAGTCGTGCCTCGACACGTGGGAGATATAGTCGCATCGAGGGTGTTACATTGGTCATCATGGCTCACGTCATCTGAACCTTGCGAGGTGAACCTTGCATAGATATCTCCGCTCCTCGTGAGCCAGCCTGGGGAGGCCGCCCCTCGTGGAGGTCTTGGTGTCGTCCGCCTCACGAGTCTTGGCCCCTCGTGAGGGTCTTGATGTGTTGATGTTGATGCTGGGCCGCACCAGGCCGTCGATGGAGCCATGCCGAGGGCCGCAGGCAGGCAAGTCCCCCGTTCCCAGAACACCGACAAGGGGCGGTGGCAAGCCGCTCGAGGAGGAGCACGCTAAGAGGGAGACCCGGGAGGCCATGCCCAATGCACAAGGGGGATAGCGCACTGGGGGAGGGGAGGTGGATGCCGGTGCCATAGTGGCAGCCGGCGTTTGGAGTGGCTGCCGAGGCCGGAGCAGCGGCCGGCGCTCACGGGAGGGCGAGCTCAGAGCAGGGGAGCGGGAGTGGTCGACGCTCAACGCGATCGGCCTATGCGGTAAAATTTTGGGAACGACATGTCATACCTACTATGAATTTCACTTGGAAGTCAAAAGCACCACTTCAACCATTTCTTTGCGTGGCTTGCTGTCCAAAACAGATGTTGGACTTCTGACAGACTAGAGAGGCGTGAACTCGATCATCAGGAGGCATGTCCCTTCTGCGAGCAAGAGCAGGAGACCATTGATCATATCCTCCTCAACTGCGTTTTTGTGCGAGAGCTTTGGACCATTGTCTGCTCCGGCCTCAACAGACAAGATTGGATCCCTAACCACCAATCTAGCTTAACGCAATGGTGTGCCAACAAGCAAAATATGATGCTTTGCACGAGGGACATGTGTGCATTATGATGTTAGTCTTTTGGGAGATCTGGAAGCACCGAAAGTCAACTGTGTTTGACGCGGACCAACCTTCCATGACCAGACTAGTCAAAAGGATCGAACAGGAAGGCGCAAGCTAGAAGTAGGCGGGCATCTTTAAGGGAGACATGGAACCACTGTTTCAAGCGTTGGCTACGTGGGCCATTGCGAGGGGTTAGATATGTAATAGGTAGATCAATCGTGGAGTTGGCTTGCATATAATATGTAACATCCAACGTGGAGGGGTTTTCTTCTCCCCATCCCCCCTTTAATATATAGTACACACACTCGTGCGTATTCGAGATTTTTTTGGCAAGTTTGCCTAGGCCCTCCACCATAACTACCGCACCACCACTGTTGGAATCGGGGCTCCGTAGACCCAAGAAGGTTCAAACTCTGGGGCGTGTGCGAAGATCCCAACCAGCTCTAGCCTCAAGCTCACCACCCCACGACCTAAACTCTGGGACGTGTAAAAGCCTACTCCTGTTTTTGGTGGATTAGTCTTATGAGGAGGTAGAGGATGAACTAGTACAGTGGATGAGCGGCCTCGCGAGGGCTCGGGTAGTGAGGATGAATCGGCCCGGGGTTGGATCAGATCCTTTCTACGGTGGTGGCTAGCCCATATTTATACTGGCCTTCGTCCTCTTCCCTCATAGCTTAGGCGGGAAGGGATTCCACAATGGCCAATTTTAAAAGGGGACAAGGAGTACATCTTATCCTGATGAAAGGTGGTCTTCACCTGCAAAGCTTCTGGCCATGATGCAGTGGTGGGCTCGGCGATGACATCCTTCCTAATGAGCTCGTGGTCTTGGTCTCGTTGCACCGGAATGGAAAGCTTTGGGGCCTTCCTCGGGAACCTGCGCTTGCCCTTGCTCCCTTAGCACCAAAGAGGAAACTGTCCCCTTTGCGCCCGCTGGCGCCCGCCTGGCCTTGGTCGTCATGGCTCACATCATCACAGCCTCATGAGATTGGAGGCTTGCATAGAGCTCTCCACCCCTTGGGAGGCAAGCTCGGGGAGCTGCTCATCAGGAGGTCTTGGCGTCATCTGCCTCGCGAGGCCGGGGGACCCTCGCGAGGGTCTTGTCCTACAGGCCTTGCCACTGGGCCATACCAGGTCATCGATGAGCCCGCGTGCTGAGCTGCAGGCAGGCAAGTCTGGGTACCGCCGATCCCAGAATGCCGACAGTAGTCCCCGAGCCCAAGGCACGCTCGAGCTGGCGTCGAGGCGAAGCCAATGGGCAAGGACGAAGTGATGCGGGCCCCAATCGCCTGCGGGCCAGGCTCGACACATGGCACATGACGGGACGCGGGCATCTCCACTTCCCCATGTCGCCTCGGCAACTGCCAAGGCTAACAAAAGGCTGGCACACACTGCGGGGCCATCATTGCTCAAATGCGAAGGGACACCGGTTTGACTTTGTTTGCCTATAAGAGGCGAGGGAGGCAGAGCCCCCTAGCCCATCTTCATATTCTTGCTCCCCTATTTCGTACTCTTCCTGTCGCATCCATGGCGCCGGTGAGAAGGTTCTCAGCTGCCGAGAAGGGGAAGGCTCCGCGGGAGGAGCTGGAGTCGTCCCCATCGTGGAGAGGGCGAAACTGCCTTCACAAGACCACCGTGATGCCTGCGGGGGCCCATCTCCGGCGCGAGCATGCTTTGCTGGGGGTCCGCGTTGGCTCCCGCAGCCATGGGAAGGGCCCTTCCCGCACGGGCGGCCATGGAAGCCGCAGAGGAAGGCATGCAATGACCGCTCGACCACCTCGGCCATGGGCTCACTCTAACGACATGGCCTGGGAGTTCGTGGTGTGGGTAGAGAGGCCGCCAGGCACCTGGATACAGATCCCATGCATCTTCGCGAAGGATTTGCCGGCGAGGGAGCACGTCGAGCTGTGGCTGCAGCACAACTGGTGCTGCCGCCAGTCTTCTCAGGCGGACATCGAGGCCATCTCCTGCGGTCACGTCTACATGACCCGAGGATGGGGGGCGATCCCCCATGCCTGCGGGTCAAAGGGGAGGTATGCCCTCCACTTTAGGTATGACGGGGTGATGACGCTCTTCTTCAAGGTATTCAGGGGAGACGGTGGGCTCCTGGAGTACTTCTCGGAGGGCGACAGCAGCGGCGGCGACACCCTCGGTGATGAACTTGCCCTTGGTGATTGTCGCGTCGCCTCCAGAAGTGGCGGCACCTCCCCCGAGGGAAGCTCGAGCGGCGCCGATTATGACGAGCCGTCGCGTCGCCATGTTCGGGTCAACGAGGAGTACACCGACTAGGTGCCGCGACACAGAGCCGACACCTCCTGAGCTGCAGCCCTCGGGAGGCTGCCTCTTATGTTCTTTTTCCTGCATTGAAGTCATGAAAGGCCCCATGGGGGCGTGTAAGAACCGTGGCGCTTGCACCTTTATTTCTAGTGTTTCCAGCTTATGTTCTCGGCTATGCTCGCATATGTTTGCATCTCTCACTTGGGAGGGGGTCCCTTTTTGGTCTTACGGTAGCGTGTTGCTCTATGTCGACAGGATCCAATCCCCAGGTGAACTTCAGCCGTTGCTAGTATGCCAGGTCGTGATGCTGTGTGCAAGGCCAGGAGGTGAGCGACCCGAGGTCCAGTAAGAGCTCCTGAGGTGCAATGCTGACGAGGCCCCCCTTGGCACGCAAGCGGTTCCCAAAAGATTAAAGAGGGGGGGGTCCTTGGCTGAGTGAGGTCGCTAGAAAATAAGGCGTTAGTGGTAAGGCTCGTGTCCGGCGCGAGCAGGGTGACTTAGCTTAGTGCGTTCGAAGCCCACGGTGGCTCTTGGTTCATGAGGGCACGCGTCTCTGGAGCTTTCTGATCCTGTTTGCGTCTCCTATTTTAGCCTTTCCAGATCAGAAAACTGCCCGGTCGAGGCCATCCCTCATGAGGGGACGGAGTGTCGCTCGGACACTTAGCTCATGAGGTTCTCACGAATCATACGACTACACAACATGAGAGGCGAGGCAACTTGTCGATCCACTCATGATCATTTCGTGAGAAGACGAAGGCACTAAGGACCTAGTGAGGTGACGCGTACGGGGCCGACTCGAGGGTCAGAGCTCAGTTTCTTAGGTTTATCGGCGCTGTAGGGACAGACCCGAGCAGAGATGCCGTGCCGGTAGCCCCCTCTCATGGGACGCTCAGAAGGGGAGCTGACAATGCACGAAGCCCGCGAAGGTGACTCCAGAAGTGATACATCAGCGTATGTAGGGTTAACGATCTCAGTAGCTTGCGGAAGCATAACAGGTTCAAGGTACACGAATGAAATGACATAACCGCAGGGGTGGACCCTGACAGCCCAAGGATAATGCATCCCAGGGGCGCCCTCAATTGAACAAACCAAAAAGTCACCTAGCACCGATGTTGTAGAAACGTCGAGGTAGCTGAAGAAACATATCATGGAGGTTGCTCCTCACGAATTGGGCGGCTCCAGAGGCCTGGGGAGCTCATGAGGCTGAGGGGGCTCGGAAGGGTCCGGGGCCTCCTGAGACGCGACCGCCAAGTGCGTGGCCTCGTGAGATGCCATAGCATGCTGCGCGAGGCACTGGTACGATGCGCCCGCATTCAGGAGGCCAAATGTCATGTGGATGTAGTTGCAGGGGCAGCCCCCGCACCGGCCGACGCGCGATGGCCAGAAGAGGTCCTACGAAGCGGCCCTGTTGAGGCTCGGGATGTTGACGCAGACAGCCCGCCACCTGTGTCGGGGGCGGCAGCTGCACTGGTAGACCGTGCGGGGCGGCGCTCGCCGCGCATGGCCCGCGCCTCCTGAAGCTCCTCAACCGCCTTGGTGATGAACTCTTGCGCACCTGGCGCCTCCCTCCATGCTCCTTTCTTGTGGGAACATGCACCGAGGCACGCCTCCAAGTGGTGCCCGAGCACCTCCCTCGTCGCACCGGTCAGGTCGGAGGCTCTCTAAGCGGAAGCCCACAAGCTCGCCCTGAGGGAGGCACCGAGCGTGCCTTCCTATATGAGAGGGAGAGGCACCCCCGCAGTGGGCGCCCAACCCGAGGC
This sequence comes from Triticum urartu, assembly GCF_056163025.1. Taxonomy (NCBI): domain Eukaryota; kingdom Viridiplantae; phylum Streptophyta; class Magnoliopsida; order Poales; family Poaceae; genus Triticum; species Triticum urartu. The sequence continues at coordinate 231,533,633 of NC_141878.1, forward strand.
ACCGCCAGCGGGCATCTCGGCCTCTTGACGGCTCTTGGGGAGGAGCTGGTTCTTCTTCTTGGGGGTGGCCTCGGGAGGCATGATGCCTCCATCATCGTCAGATTTTTCGGCTGCGGCGGCTTGGTAAGCGTGCTCAAGAGAGAAGACTACATCCTTCTCATCGCAGGCAACCGTGATGATTCCACTGCACCCTGGCATCTTAAGGATGTTGTAGCCATGGTGGGTTGCCGCCATGAACTTGGCAAGGGTAGAGTACCCAGGATGGCGTTGTATGGGAGTCCGATGTGGGCAACGTCGAAGTCGATGAGCTCGGTGTGGTAGTTATCACGCTTGCCGAAGGTGACCGGGAGGCGTACTTGGCCCAGGGGGGACGGTGGACCCATCGGTCTCCCCGGAGAATGCCTTGGTTAGCATGAGATGATCATAGGGCACCTGAAGCGTCTCGAACGTCTCGACAGAAAGAACATTGAGCCCAGTGCCACCGTCGATGAGGGTCTTGGTGACTAGGATGTTGCTAATGGTGGGCGTGCAGAGCATGGGGAGCGCACCTATGGTGGCTAAGCACTTGAGGTGATCCTTGGAGTCGAAGTAATGGCATACTACCACCACCTAAGGGGACGTGGGGCCTCAAGCTTCGGGAGCGCTGCGTTCACCTCATGAGAAAACTGCTTGAAGATGCGGTTCAAAGCAGGGGCCTAGGCACCACCCAAGATGTAGGTGATCGCACGGGGTTCCTAGAAGCCCCACCCCCATCATCCTGTCGGTTGTCGTCATTTCTCCTTGGCGGCGGCGGCAGCGGAGGGAGGCCGGCATTGCCCTGGGGACAATCCTCACGAGGATGATCACACCAGGGGCCGTCGCGAGGCTGATCTCGCCATCTGTCCTCACAAGGCTGGTCGCGCCTGTCCTGATGGGCATCGCGGTTGTCCCAGCAGTCTCCTCCACAGCCATAGCCATGGTCGCTGCGCTCGGGGCGGTGGCCGAGGCATCCGTCACGGAGTGCTCTGAGCTTCTAACAGTCATTGGTGTTGTGTCTGTGTACGTTGTGGAAGACGCAGAACGGGTGGTTACCCCTGGGAGGCTCATCATGGTCACGGCCGCACTTCATTTAGGGCTTCGCTGCCAGCACGGCGGGATCCTTGCACTTCGCCTCCTTAGCCTTGGCCTTCTTGTCTTCAAGGTCGGTCTCTGGGAGCTCGAGGAGTGAGAGGCAGCCCTCTTCGGCCCTTGCACACTTGTTCGCCGGGTTGAACATCTCCAAGGCTCAGCACAAGTCATCGTGGATGGCAAGCTCCTCTTTCATCTTGACATCCCTGACGCCATCGGTAAACACCGATATGATGGCCTTGTCCGACGCCTTCGAGATCTTGAGGCGAACATTCATGAACCGCTGTATGTACTTATGCAGAGTCTTGCTCGGCTGCCGCTTCACGCTCCGCAGGTCGTTCACTGCAGGGGCGCTGTCACGGGTGCCCTGGAAGTTGGTGATGAAGCGCTCGCGAAGCTCGTCCCAGGAGGAGATTGATCCCTCCGGGAGGTGGAGGAGCCAGGAGCGCCTGCCATCCTTGAGAGCCATGGGGAACGAGTTCACCATGACCTTGTCATCACCGTTCGCCGCCTCGATGCTCAGTGAGAAGAGCTGGAGGAACTCCGCAGGGTCAGGGGTGCTGTCGTAGCATGGAGTTAGGTCTGGCTTGAAATTGCCGGGCCAAACGATGCGGCACAACTCCAGGGTGAAGGCGCAGTAGCCCGCTGCACTCGCAGGCGCAACACACGTGGGGGGGGGGAGCTCGGTCTTGATGTCCACGCGCCACTATCTCCAGCGGCGCGTGTTCCTGATGCTGGCGCAGTGGTGCAGGAAGTGCACGTGCACCACCTTGTGGCCGCTGCACCACCTGGCAGCTTGCCTCATCCCATGCCGGTGCCGGCGCCGCACGCGGCAGGCCGCGCTGGAGAGTGTCGCGCCTAGGCTCGGGGTCGGCCCCGCGCAGGGTAGCAGGAGGAGGCGCGCCATGGGCCACGTCGCTCGCCTGGGATGGCGGGGACGGAGCGAGTGGGAGGGCGTCGACGCCTCGCCTGCGGCATTGACGAGCTCGATGATGCGGCCAAGCCACGTATCATAGCCCTCGTCGGTGGGGCGGTAGCGTAGCAGCTCGCGCGCCATGAGCAGCGCACACTACTAGGGAAAACCCTAGTAGTAGCACTTGTTTTATAGCTAGCAGTAGCACTTGTACAAGCGCTGCCACTAAGGCGCTACAGCTAACTGGTAGCAGTAGCACTGGAAAGCGAGCGCTACTGCTATACCTTGTTAGCAGTAGCACTTTTCTTGGGAAAGCGCCACTGATAATAGTAAGTAGCCGTAGCATTTCTTTTGAAAAGTGCTGCTGCTAACTTTTCTTGTATTTTTGAAAATGCAGCTTATTTTCGCTGTTGGTTTTATATATAGTACTTTCATCATATGATTTTATGACCATGATTAGTTACTATATATAATAGTGGGTGAAATGAACATGGATTAGATTCAAGTGGAGGCAACATGTGGTGCACATCGAATAGTACTTGCGATGTACACCACATGTTGCCTCCACTTGAATCTAATCCATGTTCATTTCACCTACTGATATATATAATAACTCATGATGCTCATATAACAACTTAGCATCATGCATTATCGATCATAATAATAAATAACTCATCATTGGTATCATAATAACAAGTCCTACTCATCATCATCATCATCATCATCATCATCATCATCATCATCATCATCATCATCATCATACAACTTCTACTCGTTATCATAATAACAAGTCATACTCATCATCATCATAGTCATCTAACCAACCCTACTTAATTGTTCTTAGCACATGATCATGAGTATTAGCTAGGACCTAAATACCCTTTCTAAGGTAAAATAGCATAAAACAAGATAGGCCCTCACTCTCCATTATGGAGAATGGAGATTATCCCGTCTCCAATTCTTTCCCTTCGCACAATGTTGCTTCCAAGTAGCTCCCTATGATTGACCATACATTTTTCCAATCTTTGATTGTGATGTCTTCATCGGTTTTAGAAATCCGGTATGAATAGCAGTGATGCGTAGGATGACCTGGCCGTAATTTCATAACATCAAGGCGACCATTCGAAAACATTAGATGAGGCACACTATCCTTCGGTATTTTCTGTTGAAAAACATAGTAATAACTTCGTAGTTAGCAATGTAGTTGAGTTTTAGAAGAATTTATGCAAAAGATGCACGGATGTCATAATAGTAAAAAAATCTCACCATGACATCTCCATGGATGTTATCATAGTTCAACACGTGCACTAGCGGCACGTATTGACCATAATATGGAGGAGTTTGATAATAGATATTGTAATTTTCAAGATCAGTAATAAATGAGATTAGATGATTTTTCTTCCGATAAGTTCATTCTGAGCCATCGGTGTAGTAGGTTCTATCTACCATCTTCCGCACATTCTTTGAAGAATGAAAATAAGCTATCAATGGAAATAAGCTGTCAACTATTATGAAATAAACAATATAAATTACTCAATAACTATGTTTGAGAAACTCACATAGCGGTAGAACTGGAAGCGTATCAACAAGGACCCAAATGTCCACATTGTCTTGGGCGATGTCAGGATCACCAAGATCCATGGTGACAAGCATACCCTCATGAAAATCATACATCTTGCAAAGTGCTTCCCAACTCGGGCAACCAAAATGGGATACACTATCAGAATTGTGTAGATTTACCTCAAAATCCATACCATGATGGGTCATTAGGTGAATTATCTTTGTTTCCATACTTTCGTGATCTTCAAAATCCATCCTCTCCAAGACACAGCGTCTTGCATGGCATGGGATAAGCTAGTCGAATTGTAAAAGATGAAAATTACACGTTGAAGTAGCAGAAGTCGTGCTTAATTACGAAAAAAACACTTGTCGTCATTGCCTACCGTTTCAACATTGAAGGTCCCCTGGAGCTTAATGCTGAAGCGCCGACCTTCGTCCAGGTGAGGCCTGTCGCACAGACCCCGGTCGTCGCCGCACCATTCGCACTCCCCGGGAGACTTTCGTTGTCCGACGCTAACATTTCCTAGGTTCATAATTTAAATATTAAACTTTTACAATTAAATGTATGTACTAAAAAAACTAAATTAGATCATTATTATTCATCACGGGTTGACTATCGGTCTGCCGAGTCTTTTCTTGAAAACACTCAGCTCACATGGTGTATATATTCGACCATCGGTGATGATCGCTCCTCCCTTCGTCCCCGAGTGCATTACACCAAAATGTCTAAAACACGGGAACGAAGGAGAAGCGACCCCCACGACAACAGTCGGGATTCTTCGTCCTCTCATATATGGTGGAGACTCTCCCCCACTGATTCGTCTCTGACATTTGCGACCATCGGTGATGGTCGTTACTCCTCCTTCCCCTAGTGCATAACAAAGGTCTAGCACAAGGAGAAGAAGGAGAAATGACCCCCACGACAACAGTTGGAATTCTTCGTCCTCTCTCATATATGGTAGACGCACTCCCTCACTGATTTTTCGACCGTCGGTGATGGTCGTTATTCCTCCTTCCCCTAGTGCATAACAAAGGTCTAGCACAAGGAGAAGAAGGAAAAACGACCCCTACAACAACAGTCGGGATTCTTCTTCTCTCATATATGGTGCATACTTTCTCCCATACTCATTTGTTGACTGTCATGTATGGAGCCTCGACAGACTTAAAGTCAACCCAAAATGTCGTTTAATTATGTTTCTAGAAAATCCAGGCCACTCAATATTTCCTACATATTCTAGCACAAGTCATGCCAAAATTCATGAAAAAATCCGGCATGACCTTTGCTAAAAGAGGACATATCGAGCACCTAAAATTTGCCGGAACGGAAATTAATCAACACTCTGGCAAAACATAGGCCACTCAGAGGTGTTACCTGCAAACATGGACGGCCACTTGGGCAAGCACATATCCTATTTGAGCAACACAAGATATACATGGCCGGCTAGTCTCACCTTGAGGTCGAAGGGGGTCGGTAACGGGGACAATGGCGGGGATGATGGAGGGGCTCCTTGATTTTTGCAAAAACAAAATTTAAACAAAAACATTATTATCCTCATCTTAGGATTTAGTGAAACCTGGTAAGTTATCAACTAATCAAATGCATATGCCTTGCATAGTGCTCTCCAATTTGAGCATTCAAAATAGGAGTAGTTCTCCAATTTGAGCATTCAATAAGCAAAACAAAATCATAAAATAAATTAGTATCAAATTAGCATGCATTCAATAAGAAAAACTAAATCATCTCATGCATCCGTACATCGCTGAATATTATCACTAATACATATTGAATAGTATCATACATATAACATCACTAATATAGCTAAAACCCTCACGAACGACGGGTATCGGCGCGGGCGGTGTACACCCAAAGAGAAGGAACCATCACATGATCATAGCTCCAGTGAGATCCCTGAAGAACCTGCCCTCCAACGCAACCATGTAGCGACGGACGTGCTTGTCCTCCTCGCTGAGACAGTGACGTACCACCCCTACGGGGTACTCAAGCCTCTACACCGTCACTTCCTACGCGACCGCCACCAAAGAAGGTTTAGGTCAAGGACAGACTGGCTCCTCACCAAGCTGCGCCCCCCCAGAAGTTAGCACCTCCCAGTACTAGCCCGGTGAAGCCCAGTCCCGAACATGGCCCCTCTGATCAAGCAGTCCTCCTCCCTGAGTCGACGACGAGGATGCGGGATAGGAATCATCGACGTCCATGCGAGAATAATTGCTTTAACTAAAAAAATAACAACAAACGTGACATGTTGAACATGGTTCGATCATAACTAGGGTTCATACTACATTATTTTAAGATTAAACACCTAAAACACCTCAACTATATTAACTACACCTAATTAAAAACCTACATTTTGAATATGGTTCGATCATAACTAGCTAGGGTTCATACTACATTATTCTAAAATTAAACACCTAAATTAAACACCTAAGATTAAACACCTAAGATCATAACCTACCACATTATTGTAAGATTTAACCTAAAATTTTCAACAAGCCAGGGTTCAAAATTAACTAGGGAGGAGGAGGAAGGAGGGAGGAGGAGTACCTCGGTGGAGGAGGGCCGACGCAGGGGGGGTGACCGGCGGGGGAGGAGGGCCGGCACTGGAGGGCGGCCAACGGGGGAGGAGGCCGGTGCGGGGGAGGGTGGCCGACGGGGGAGGAGAGCCGGCGGGAGAAGACCGGCGTGGGGGACGGCGACGCGCGGTGGACGGCGACAGCGACGGCGTGCGGCGGAGGCACGCGAGTGAGAGTGTGTGAGGGGGAGAGTGAGATCGAGCATGGGCCGGACCGAGAGCGTGGATAAGGTGCCTGTAGTAGTAGCGCTTGTCAGTGGAAAGCTCTACTGCGACGTACAATAGTAGCAGTAGTGTTCTATGAATACATCGTTACTGGTAAGTGCGTAGTAGCAGCGCTTTCCGAGGCCAAGCGCTATTGATAAGTAGTAACAATGCTGCCTTCTAAAAAGCGCTACTACTAAGCTCCTGTGTATAGGCATTTCCCTAGTAGTGGCAGCCTGCGCGTTCGCCGGTCCGCGGCAGGCGTGAGAGGACGATGCCGTGGCGGGAGTGAGAGAAGGAGTGGCAGTGCCCCATCGCACCACATGGAGGGTGGCAGCGATGAATCATGCTGCTCGTGAGCAGCAAGGTCAGTGGCAGCGTTAACCACAGGAGAGGCAGAGTGGCACCGGACACCGCGGCCCATGGGCACCGTCTGGGTGACGCGAGCTGCCCGGTGCTCCACGCAGACTCGGTGTGCATCGGTCATGGGAGCGACGGAGCGGAGACGAAGTGGAATTAGAAGGAGGATTACGACACACCCCTACCTGGCGCGCCAAATGTCAGAATCGGGGCTCCATAGACCCAAGAAGTTTCGAACTCTGGGCGTGTGCGAAGATCCCAACTAGTTCTAGCCTCAAGCTCACCACCCCATGGCCTAACCTCGTCGAGTTCGTGCAAGAAGGGAAGAAGATGGACACAATGATTTACCTAGGTTCGGGCCACCTTGCAATGTAAAACTCTACTCCTGCTTTTGGTGGATTGGCCTCACGAGGAGGTAGAGGATGAACTAGTACAGTGGATGAGCGGCCTCGCGACGGCTCGGGTAGTGAGGATGAATCGGCCTGGGGTCGGATCAGATCCTTTCTACGGTGGTGGCTAGCCCATATTTATAGTGGCCTTGGTCCTCTTCCCTCATAGCTTAGGTGGGAAGGGATTCCACAACAGCCAATTTTGAAAGGGGACAAGGAGTACATCTTATACCGACGAAAGGTGTTCTTCGCGTGCTGAGCTCATGGTCTTGGTCTCGTTGCACCAGAATGGAAAGCTTTGGGGCCTTCCTCGGGAACCTACGCTTGCCCTTGCTCCCTTAGCACCGAAGAGGAAACTGTGCCCTCTGCGCCCACTAGCGCCCACCTGGCCTTGGTCATTATGGCTCACATCATCACAGTCTCAGGCGGGAGGCTTGCATAGAGCTCTCCGCCCCTTGGGAGGCTGGCTCGGCGAGCTTCTCCTCTGGAGGTCTTGGCGTCGTCCACCTCGCGAGGCCAGGGGACATCACAACGGTCTTGTCCTATAGGTGTTGGTGCTAGGACATTCCAGGCCATCGATGAGCCCGTGTGCTGGGCCGCAGGCAGACAAGTCTGGGTACCCCCAATCCCAGAACGCCGACAACCATCCAAAAATTCCGCAACCTAACCCATTTTGGTTCCCATTGTATTTGTGGTTGTTTGATTTGTGATTTAAGTCTCGTAAGTTGTATCGGCTACTTAGGGACAATTACTTCTTTATCAACCATCGTAAGATTGTATCGTTCCATCGAATACATCAACCATCGAAGTTCGACATCGACGATGACTATCCGTCCTTTGAGACCATCTTCAACCGGAAGCAAGGCCGGTGACCCCCAACTTCATGGAAGGTTATGTGCGACGAAGGTATCCATTCTGTCATACACTCTTCCTTCCTTGCTATTTTCACATTGATATCCCCACCATCGTTGCAAATACCTTCATACCTATTGAGACTAGCATTCTAAGTATTGTCGGGCTTCGCGAAAACTTGAGCACCTTAGTGTCGGTACTAAAATCGGCAGATCTCGAGTAGGGTTCCCGAGCTATGGACCTAGAAACAATGGGTAATAGGAGACAAGGGACACAATGTTTACCTAGGTTCGGGCCCTCTAGAAGAGGTAAAACACTATGTCTTGCTTTGATTGTATTGATGATGAAGTATCGAGTATAGGATGATCTACCTTGAGATCTTGTGTTGTGGTCTAAACCCTAAGGCTGGTAATTATGATTGTGTCTCTATGGACTAAACCCTCTGGCTTATATAGGCACAAGTGGTCTCTAGGGTTACATATGGTCGGTTGCCAACTAGGAATTAACACACTGATAGTTGGAGTTCTCCTTGAATTATAAGCCAAGTCTTCAGCAATGTTTGTCTCGATCACGCCTAGGTTTGAGGCTTCTAGAGTCCTTCCTTGTTGAGGTCAGCGGGCCATAAGCTCGACCCATGGACTGCGAGCCAACTATGTTGGTACCCCTAGTCTTGGACACCGTTGGTAGCCCCTGAACTTGTCTTCAAAGCTGTAGGATTGGAGAAGATAGGTCTAGAGGGGGGGTCAATAGACTTTGAACCAACAAAAGGTGCAGTTTTTAGTTCCCTTGAAATTTAGGCCGATTTTGGCACTAGGTAATATAACACCAAGACTTCCTACACATGCATATCTAGAGATAGGGCAGCGGAAATAGTAAAGCATGCAATTGTGCAGAAAGTAAAGGGTAGAGATGGAAGATCAAACACAATGAAGACACAAAGATATTTGGCGTGGTTTCGATATGTGGTTGATGAGGACATCGTACCACAGTTACACCCACAACCCCTACTATTACATATACTGGACCAATTACTAGAGCTCGCACACGCCAATTAAATTACCAGGTACTTACATTTTTTGGTAATGATTCTAATTTTCATGAGAATATGATGCTGCCTAAATTGGGTACATTTATTTTGCTTACAAATGAAGGGAACGGCATGGACAAGAACTATGTACATTGGAGCGTCATTAAGCATGGAGATGTTGACGTGCGCAAGGGGAACAAGAATGGAGTGTCTGGTAGAGTTCTCAACACTTTGGAGCCACCATGATGACATACAAGGACACGGATGAAAATATTCAAGATGGCCTTTCATAAATTCCGTCCATAGCTTAATATAGGTGTCGCACCACCTTATTTTTGGCCCAGGTCCATGTAATTCTGATATACACTTTATAGGCTGTTTTTAGAATCCATATTAATAGGGAAAACGACTTACGACAAAATTTAGTCCCACCTTGACAAGGGTGGACGAAATCCCCTCTGCCTCTCTATAAATACAACCTTTAGGGCGTCACTTAGACATGGGTTTTGTTTAGATTAAAGTTCGCCATAGCTGCAACTTCTGTCCATCGTTTGTGTTCAACGACCAGGCCAAGACGTCACAGAACCCCACTTTCATCAATAAAACTTTCATCTTATATTCGCAATATCTATATTGTAATCTTAGTTTCTTTCTTGTTTGTTTTCCTACAACAAATAGACCCTCATGGTCAGGTTGATCATGTTTCTGCATGGTTAATAACCTCTCGGAGTTGGTTTAGTGATTGCTAAGGCACGACGTCTTTGCACGTTCGTAGTCAGATCATCAAAGTATACTCCACTAAAAATGATAGCCACCATCTCATGAAAAGACGGGACACCTTTGCCTCTATCAATTGGTATGAGAGGTGTAGGTTGCTCAATGAGATTTTACCAGTTTTCATAGTCTAGATTGTATCTATTCTTCATACCTATAGTCCACGAAAAAGCCAAAAACATTAGGGTTAGTTCATCACATCCGACCAATCTGAGCCTTTGCATAATATTTTCAGTGTTTTTGCTTTTTTGAATTTGTGGTTGCATCATCGTGTCAAGTTGCTGGTCTTAGTGTCTAGTCCTTTAGAGTTTCGATTTTTGTTCACATGTTGTCACGCCGCTACCACACCATCGTTATCACCACTGCCATATACCACCATCGTCATCACTGCTTCCATATACCACCATCATCATCACCGCTGTCATATATCACCATCGCATATCCGCCGCCAATCTGAGTCCATATACGCCACCACCTATCTATCGCCAATCCGAGTCCACCTCCATCACAGATTTGCCACCAGTCCGCTACATATATCCGCCACTAGTCGGAGTTCCACCAGATTCATCTCTGCCACCAATCCTACTTTGAGTCCAGTATTTCCTTCTCTGTCATTGATTTCCAGATCACGTACTAGTACGAGTTGTGACCAAGTCGGATTCCCCAACTTCCATGCCACCCGTAGAAGAAAAATAGTTCGAGTTAAAAAAAACTAAGTATGGAAAATTCTGGCTAGGCAGTTTTTAGACCATTTGTAGTCTTTTTCAAAAAAAATTGTTGCAGAGTAAAAAAGAGAGGCAAAAGGTGCAAAAAAAGAGAGAGAAAAGAAGATTCAGAGTGTGCTCGTCCTTTATTTACGTGCATCATCGTGATTTTGCTAGTGCTGTAGGTTCGTGTCTCTAGCACGGTCTAGCTTAGGACCATCACAGTACCGTCATTGAGTGTTTATTCAACTTTGCATCTCTGAATTGATTATTACTGTCCCTTTTTGCTACCATATATTAAAGCCTTCCCAGCTCCACATACATCTACACCATGCGTTTGACACCACTTGGCAATCTCGCTATCCAAGCTTTGAGAGTTTTGACTACAACGATTGCCGATCACCGCCCGCTGCTTGTTAAGAACTAGTAGATAATTTGAGATTCACTTGATGGATTTGTGAATCACCACCACCACACTTCCTAGTAGTATGTAGGATCATATTCTTGTGTGTTTCTCTTGCTGCTAACCATGCCAGGGTCACAAGCGGACGAGCTAGAATGGGAGAACATGACGAACAAGGAGCTCCATGATAATTTTTAGTAAATGTTGGATGAACAGGTGCAAGACGTGATGAGAAGCTTTGGAAAGGCTCTGAAGAGGATAGATGGAATTGAGAAGGCGATTGACAACAAGTTGAATGCCAAGTTCGGTGAAGTACACATGCGTCTGCCACCACCTGTTGCCTCTGCTGCACCGTTGCAACAACAACAACAACCACCTCCACAACGCGATCCAGTAGGATGAGCAAAGCATGTTCCTCTTGAGGAAGGCCAAAATTCTAGTGCCGCTGCTACTGCTGCTACTGCCGAGGAGGGCACGATTATGAGGGTGAATACGAGGATGAGGCTGTGCGAAATCAGAACTACGTGCAACCACCAACACCACCACGTCGTCCACATGCATATAATCACAACGGTAGGGCTGCACCACCACCTCAGGTACTATACCATGACCATGTTCCTAAACTAAAATTGAATATTCTGCCATTTGAGGGTAGATACGTTCTCGATGTATATCTTATTACTTGGGATTTAGAAACTGAACACCGTTTTACATGTTTACAATATACCAAGGATAGACGTGTTGCTGCTATTATTTGTGCATTGACTAGTTTTGCTTGTGTATGGTGGTCTGAACATTGTAGATTATATCATGATAATATTCCAACTACTTGGGCTGCTTTGAAAATTTCTATGCGTACTCATTGGGTTCCACCATATTATCAACGTCAATTGCTCCAAAAACTGTAGCATTTAAGACAAGGAAAAAACTCTATAGAGGAATATTATCATGAATTACAAACTAGCATGATTGGATGTGGTATTGTTGATGATAATGAAGCTATGCTTGCATGTTTTATGGGTGGATTAAATAGAGAGGTTCAGACCATATTAGAGTATAAGGATTATAACAATGTCACTCATTTATTCCATCTTGCTTGCAAAGCTGAACGTGAAGTGCAGGATCAACAGGCATTGGCGCGAACAGATTTTTTTCGTAGGTCAATCTTCATCATGGACACCATGTACATCTTCTACTTCCACACATCCTTCTGCAGCACCGCCTACTTCATCCACCAATTCCAACTGTGATACAAGAAAACAAGCACCACCACCATCTGCCAAGAGCACACCTACCGGTCTCGCACAATGCTCTTCTTCATCCATGGCATCAATAGGGAAAACACATGATGTTATATGTCATCGTTGCAAGGGTGGAGGTCACTACGCGAGCAAATGCCCATCTTCGTGTGTGATGATTGCTACTAAGGATGGTGGGCATGAGTCCACTAGTGCCTATGATGAGGAGACTTTGGCTCTTACTGCAAGTGAAGGACACGGTGGAGATGATTCTGAACAAGATACACAATACATGGCTGCTAAAGACGCTGATAGGTATGAAAGTTTAGTTGGTCAACGTGTTTTAGTGTGCAGATAACACGTGCTGAGCAAACCAGAGGCACAATTTGTTCCATACAACGGGAGTTGTGAAGGAACATTCTATTCGCATCATCATAGATGGAGGGAGTTGCAACAACTTGGCTAGTATGGAGATGGTGGAGAAGTTGTCTCTCACCTCCAGACCACATCCTCATCCTTACTATATATAATGGTTCAATAATAGCGGCAAGGTTAAGGTAACACATACTGTGCGTGTGCATTTTAGTATCGCTACATATGCTGGTTATGTTGGTTGTGATGTGGTACCCATGCAAGCATGCTCCTTATTACTTGGTAGGCCATGGCAATTCAATGAAAAATCTGTAAACCATGGTAGAAACAACCAGTATACTCTTGTTCATAAGGATAAACATATTACTTTTCTTCCTATGTCTCCTAAACACATTTTGAAACACCATCTTACTAGAGCTAGTAAAGCAAAATAGGAGCAAAACAAGAGTGAAATCAGATTGTGGCAAAAGAATCTGAGCAACAAACGAAGCCTAATAATAAACCATAATCTCATGTTGCCTATGAAATTAAATTGAAAAATGGATGTTTACTAGCCACCAAATCCGATATTGATGATCTAGATTTCAGCAAATCTATTTGCTATGCTTCTGTGTGCAAAGAGGCATTATTTTCATTCAAGGGCGTGCCTCCCTCTTTGCCTCCTACTATCACTAACATTTTGCAGGAGTTCACTGACGTCTTTCCACAAGACGTGCACCGGGATTACCACCTATTCGAGGGATTGAGCATCAGATTGACTTAATTCCCGGTGATTCGCTGCCCAACAGTGCGCCATACCATACCAATCCAGAGGATATGAAGGGGATTATGCTTCAAGTACATGAGCTCCTCGACAAAGGTTACATACGCGAATCCCCTAGTCCCTGTGTTGTTCCTATTATTCTAGTGCCGAAAAAGGATGGTACATCACGTATGTGTGTTGATTGTAAATCCATTAATAATATTACTATTCGTTATTGCCATCCTATTCGTAGGAAAGATGGTATGCTTTATGTATTTAGTGGATTTACCATATTTTCCAAAGTTGATTTGCGTTAGTGGATACCATCAAATTCGTATGAAATTGGGAGATGAATGGAAAACGACATTTGAAACTAAGTTTGGCTAATATGAATGGTTTGTCATGCCTTTTGGGTTAACTAATGCACCTAGAACCTTCCATGAGACTAATGAACGGATTTTTACGTGCCTTCATTGGACGATTTGTGGTAGTCTATTTTGATGATATACTGATTTATTGCAGATTTTTGGAGGAACATTTGGAACATTTACGTGTTGTTTTTGTTGCGCTATGTGATGCACATTTGTTTGGTAACCGTGGGAAGTGCACCTTTTGCACCGACCGAGTATCTTTCCTTCGCTATGTTGTTACTCCACAGGGAATTGAAGTTGATAAAGCCAAGATTGAATCTATTGAGAGTTGGCCGTAGCCCGAAACGGTCACACAAGTGAGGAGTTTTCTTGGACTCACCAGTTTCTATAGGCATTTTGGGAGAGATTTTAGCACCATTGTTGCACCTCTCAATGAGCTTACAAAGAAGGATGTGCCTTTTGTTCGGGGTACCAAATAGGAAAAAGCCTTCACGGTATTGAAAGATAAGTTGACACATTCTCCATTACTTCAAATTGTTCATTTTAGTATGACTTTTGAGGTTGAATGTGATGCTAGTGGAATTGTACTCGGAGGTTATTTAAGACAAGATGGTAAACCTGTCGCATACTTTTCTAAAAAAATTGAGTGGGCCTAGTCTGAATTATTCTACTTATGATAAGGAATTATGTGCTCTTGTTAGGACTTTGGAAACATGGCAACATTATTTATGGCCCAAAGAATTTGTTATACATTCTGATCATGAAAATCTTCGAAACACATTAAAAGTCAAGCAAAACTGAACCATTGACATGCTAAATGGGTTGAATTCATTGAGACTTTCCCTTATCACTAGTAGAAAACATGGCTTTGGTCCAGGCCAGATAAGAGCATTAATCCGGTTCTCTTACGATCCGGGACCAATGGGTGCATCAGTCCGGATTAGTGAGGCCAGGGCGCCTGTCGGCGTCCTAGGAACGGGGGTAGCCAGACTTTCCTGCCTGCGGCCCATGGCATGGCTCCACCAGCGGCTTGGTACGGCCCAGTTTCAGTAGCAACAACACCAGACCCTCGCGAGGCAGATGACACCAAGACCTCCCTAGGGGGCGACCTCACCAGGCTGGCTCCCGAGGAACATAGATATCAAGGCAAGATGCACCTCACAAGGTTTACATGACGCGAGCCATGACAACCAAGGCCAGGCGGGCGCCAACGGGGGTAGCGCACCAGTTTCCTCTTTGGTGCTAAGGAAGCAAGCACAGGCGCGGAGTCCTGAGGAGTCAAGCAAAGGTTTCCATATTGGTGCAACGAGACCAAGACCACCAGGATGACGGGACGGAGTTCATCACGGAGCCCACGACAGCGTCACCACAAGAGCCTTTGCAGGCGAAGACTACTTTTGTCAGGATACCTTGTACTAGTTGTCTACCTTCGAATTTGGCTGTTGTGGGATCCCTTCCCGCCAACATTTGGAAAGAGGACCGAGGCCACTATAAATAGGACTTAGCCACCACCATAGAAAGGGATCAGATCATTCAGACCATCCCCTCACCCACCAGCTCATCGAGCTCAAGAACACCTCACCTCCTCAGGCTGTTCATCCACTATACTAGTTCAACCTCAGCCCCTCGAGTCAATCCACCACAAAGCTAGAGTAGGGTACTACACCGCAATGTGGTCTGAACCAGGATAAACTATTGTGTCTCTTGTCCCTTGGGTTCATCGAGATAAGATGTGGGATCGTTGTGGTGGCAGGTCGGGGAGAAGGAGTTCTTCATACGCACCCTATTGTTTGAACCTCTCAAGGGTCTGCGGAGCCCTGAATCCGACATTTGGCACGCTAGGTAGGGGTGCGTCGAAGCTTCTCTTCTGTCGATTGACTCACCGCCGCTCCACCATCTCCATGGCAGATGCTCGCCGAGCCCGCGCTGAGCGTCGAGCTGCTCTCGCCGCGTGTGTCGCCCAGACAGCGCCCGTTGGCGGGCCTCCCCGTCGTTCTCCATCACCAGCCACCAACGCTGTCACCGACCTGGTGAGACACGAGTAGGAAGCTTCATCGTAGCACCCCTTCGTGCGGCGGGACGGACGCAACGCCACCCCGTCGCTGACTCCAGCCGGCTCGTCGTCCCATGCTCGCCACGGCCCGACGAACGCGCAGGCCACGCTGCTCATGGCGCGTGAACTCCTGCGCTACCGCCCGGTCGACGACCTCTACGAAGACTGGCTGGACCGCATCACCGAGCTTGTCAGCATGGCTGGGGGCTTGCCTGCACCGTCCCTCTCGCTGCCTCGTCTGCCGCCTGCTTCGGGTGACATAGCCCATGGAGCGCCTCGGCCACCTCCTCTTCAAGACGTCGCCCTTGGCCCAAGACGCATGGCCCTCGGCGTGACCCACCGCGCTAGGCGCTCGCAGGTGAAGAAGAAAGCTGCTGGGAGGTCCAGCGGCCGCAAGAAGGTGCTCTAGCGCTCCCTCCGCCACCACGTCAAGATCGCGCACCTCTTGCAGCGGTGGTGCACGAGCGCCAGGATCAGGCTCCACCTCCACGACGGGCTCCGGTGACCACAGCGGGCTGCCGCGCCTTCACCCCTGAGCTGCACAGCATCGTCTGGCCTGACAAGTTCAAGCCTGACCTGCCTCCACGCTACGACGGCACCCCCGAACCTGCGGAGTTCCGGCAGCTCTACGAGCTGAGCATCGAGGCGGCCAGTGGCGACGGAAAGGTCATGGCGAACTGGTTCCTCATGGCCCTCAAGGACGGCACACGCTCATGGCTCCTGAATCTCCCCGCGGGATCGATCTCCTCCCGGGGCGAGATGCGTGAGCGTTTTGTCGCCAACATCCAGGACACTCGCGACCGCCCGCCTGCCGCGGGTGACCTACGGTGCATCAAGCAGCAGCCTGGGGAGACCCTGCAAAAATACATCCAGCGCTTCAACAACATTCGCCTCAAGATCCCCAAGGTTTCTGACGAAGCCATCTTCTCAGCATTCTCCGATGGCGTCCGCGATGTCAAGATGAAGGAAGAGCTCGCCATTCACGAGGACCTGTGCATGATTCTGGAGATGTTCAACATGGCTACCAAGTGCGCGAGAGCTGAGGTGGGGTGCCTCTCCCTCCTCGAGCTCCCAGTTGCCGACCCAGAAGACAAGAAGGCCAAGGCCAAGGACTTATAGCGCAAGAGGGCTGCTGTGCTCGCGGCCGAACCAGAGATGAAGCGCGGCTGCGACCACCAAGAGTCGTCCAAGAGTAGCTGCCCGTTTTGCGTCTTCCACAACGTACACATCCACAACACCAACGACTGTCAGGACCTCAGGGCCATCCGCAACGGATGCCTAGGTCGACGCCCCGAGCACAACAATCGAGGCTACGGCCACGGAGGAGGCAGAAGCGGAGGACGTTGGGATGACCGCGACCCCCGCCAGGAGTGGCGCGACCAGCCTCGTGAGGATCGCTGGCAAGGCCAGCCTCGCGAGGGCGCCTGGAGAGACCAGTGTCATGAGGACCGTCCTCGGGGCAATGGTGGCCTCCCACTGTTGCCGCCACCACCAAGAAGAAACGACGATCACCACCAGGACAAGGGGGCTGGGGGCTTCCAGGAACCTCGTGCCATTTCCTGCATCTTGGGTGGCGCTCAGGCCCCAGCCTCACACCGCACCTTCAAGCAGTTTGCTTGTGAGGTGAACTTGGCCCTCCCCAGGCTCGAGGCCACACGTCCACTTAGGCGGTCCAAGTGCACCATCACCTTCAGCTCGTCCAACTAGCTCAAGTGTGCAACAACTGCCGGCGCCCTCCCGATGCTTTGCTCGCCCGTCATCAGCAATGTCCTTGTCACCAAGACCCTCATCGATGGTGGTGCAGGGATTAGTGTTATTTCCATCGAGACGTTCGACTGCCGCAAGGTGCCATATGATCAGCTGCAGCCCACCAAGCCCTTCTCAAGAGTGACCGATGGCTCCACCACCCCGATAGGGAAAATCCGCCTCCCTGTCACCTTCGGCCAGCGTGACAACTACTACACCGAGCTCATCGACTTCGACGTCACTCACATCCGCCTCCCATACAACGCCATCCTTGGGTATCCGGCCCTGGCCAAGTTCATGGCAGTGACCCACCATGGCTACAACGTCCTCAAGATGCCAGGGAACCAAGACATCATCACGACCGCCTACGGGGAGAAAGACGCGGTGTGCTCCCTCGAGCGTGCCTATTACGCTGCGACAATTGAAGACCCAGACATTGAAGGCACCATATACTCTCCTGAGGATATCCCCAAGAAGAAGAAGCAGCTACTCCGCCAAGAGCCTTAGGAGAGCGGTGTCTCCAGCGGCACCACCTGAGGATCAGCGCCCACGGATGGGGCGCCTCCCTCTCGCGCATAGGAAGGCACGCCTGGTGCCATCCTCAGGCTGGGCTCGGGGGCTCTCTTTTGGAGGGCCTCTGACTTTGCCAATGTCACAAGGGAGGCGCTCGGGCACCACATGGAGGCGTGCTTCATTGCACACTTCCCTGACGAGGGCATTAGGCACAGGGTGCCAGGTGCTCAGGACTTTAGCACCAAGACGACCGAGGAGTTTCAAGAGGCGAGAGCCATGCGTGGCGACCACCGCCTACCACCTGGCGCGGCTCCTTGTCCTGGCGAGGACAACAAGCTACATGTCTGTGTCAACATCCCCGGGCTAAACAGAGCCTCAACTCAGGAGCGCTTCTGGCCTTCGCACGCCGGTCGGTGTGAGGGCCCGCCTCACAGCTACGTTTGCATGCCTTTTGGCTTGCCGAACGCGGCTGTCGCCTTCCAGCGTCACCTACAAAGCATCATGGCTGCTCAGGAAACCAGGTACCATGCGGTCTTGGCGGAGGTAGCAACGGTTCTTCGCGAGCCTCCCGAACCACCAGAGCCTCCTGAGGTTCAAGACCAAGGCGGCTCATGAGGAGCAACCTCTTCAGGGCGCATCTTCAGCTACTTCAACATCTCTTCAGCAATGGCACCAGGTGACATTTTCTAGTTTATTCAGTTGGGGGCGCCCCTCGGGCTGCATTATCCCCAAGTCGCATGGGCCTGTCCCTATGGCTCGTATCCTTTTTGCATGTTTAATTTATCTTGTTGGGGGCGCCCCTCAGGCTGCATCATCCCAAGGCGGCGTTGGGTCCGTACCTGCGGCATGTATTGTTCTCGCATCTGTCTGGACTAGCTTTATCTTCTACCATATGATGATTTATGTTATCACCTACCTGTCTGACGCCCTTCGCGGCTCCCTGCGTTGCTGACCAGCCTCTCACTCATCCCACAAAGGGGGTTCCACATGCTGGCACGGTGCTTGTGCTCGGGTCCGTCCCTGCAACGCTGATAAACCTATGTGATCGAGCTCTGGCTCGCGGCCCGCTCCGCGCACGTCACCTCACCAGATCCTCAGTGCCTTTATCTTCTTGTGGAAAGAATAGTGGCAGGATAGCAAACGTAATTATGAGTTATGCTCTCCCCTCGAACTAACCCGCAGGAATCTCCGGAGCTCAACTACAGGAGGCCTCGCCGGCCGCCCCTTTTTACGCGATTCGCTTGCGCATTTAAGGGGGGACTCCTGAGCATCGCGCCTCAGGAGCCCTTACTGACTCTCCAGCCCTCACCCCTGGCCTTGACCACGGCATTGCGACCTGGCATACCAGTGGCGGCTGAGCCTCGCTCGAGGGTCGGGACCCAAGGACGTAGAGCATTCAGATGAGTGAGGAAAGGGGAGACCGGCGTGGCCCTACCTAGTAGCATCACCGCTAAAGCACGAGCCGGGCGTTGTGTGAGGAATCACCACCGGGTTTCCAAAAGATAAGTCACCCATGCGTAATGAA
The DNA here is from genome assembly GCF_056163025.1 of Triticum urartu. Classification (NCBI taxonomy): domain Eukaryota; kingdom Viridiplantae; phylum Streptophyta; class Magnoliopsida; order Poales; family Poaceae; genus Triticum; species Triticum urartu. The sequence goes on from NC_141878.1 coordinate 231,553,074, forward strand.
GTGAATCTCTCTGCCTGAAGCCCCCCGCTCCCATAAACTCGCTCCAGCAGTGCTGCTCTCCTTTTCGGCCTCCAGGGAGCTGCTTGCACGCCAAGGGGGACCTCCTGAGCATCGCGCCTCGGGACCTCTTGCCAGACCTCGGGCCGCTCACCTCCTGGCCTTGAACACGACATCGCGACCTGGCATACCAGTGACGGCTGAAGCTTGCCTGGGGACTGGGACCTGACGGCGTAGAGCGCTAAAGCTACCGCAAGAACGAAAAGGGGGAGTGATGTCTGAGCGAGACATGTAACCACTATCTCACGTTAAGAACAAAGAACATTGGAACACAAGCATTACATGTTCTTTACATACCCCCATGGGGTTCGTTTCGATTCCTCGCAGGGAACAAAAGAAGAACAACCTCGAGAGGCCCCGACTATGGGCACCGCCGCAGATGCCATCATCAACAGTGGGCCACATGAGGCCCACGCCGACCCCATCCAGATCATCGCCGGCACCGGATGGAGGCCGCTGCGATGCTCTGGGCACGAGAAGAGCTTGGAGGCATGTATCTGTCATCGCTCGACTCCGGAGACTCGCTGGGCTCAGGAGAGTCGCTGGTCTCCCAGGAGTCGTCACTGCTGGAGGAGCTGTCGGCAGGACCAATGGCAGGCCCTGCGTCTGTCGCCTCACCCTGCTGGCGGTCTCCTCCAAGGAAGCACTCCAGGCGATGACCTTCCTCGTCGAAGACCTTGAAGAACAACATGGAGGTGTCGTCATACTCGAAATGGATGGCGAGGGCCCCCTCCGTGCGGCAGGCGTGGGCGACCTCACGCCATCCATGAGTTATGAAGATCTTGCCGGGGGAGACGACCTCAACCTCCGCCCCGTTGGCTAAGCTGCAGAACCCAGCATGCTGCAGCCACAGCTCGAGCGGCCCCCTCGGCGGCATCTCTTCGGTGAAGAACTACGGGACCGGATCCACGTGCGCGGAGGCATCACCGCCCACATCGCGAACTCACATGAGGAGGCTTCGGCGTGGACTCACAGGACAGACGGCCGTGTGGCCCTAGCTTGGTCCCCGTGGCCACGGCTCACGTGGCGTGGAGCGCTGCTACCTTCTCCCAAGCCTGGCGCCTGAGCGTATAGAGGAAGTGGGAAGCCAGGGGTGGCCGCTCGTACCGAGGCCGCGTCACCTCCTTCCTCGCCTCGGCGTCATGAGGGCGCCGGGACCTCTTCTTCGGAGGAAGTAGCTCGGGCTCCACGAGGGGGGTCTTTCCCTTTTCTGCTGCGGAAAACCTCCTGATCGATGCCATGGATGTTTCGGCAAGATAGCAGGATGGAGGGACCAAGAGGAAGAAGAAGGAGCAGACTATGAGAAGATAGGGATGAGCGAGGGGGCTCTGCCCCTCCTCTCATTTATAGCCAGAAGGAGGCCAATCGCTGGTCACCACGATCGCACGTAATAATGATTTTCCTCTACATGCAGCGGAGTCTCGTCAAGTCGGGGAGTTGCCGAGGCAGCATGGGGCAGCGGAGGCGCCCACGTCCCATCAATCGCCATGCGTCGACCAAGGCCATAGGCGGTTGGGGCCCGCGGCACTCTGCGCTTGCACTTTGGCTTCGCCTCGAAGCCAAGCTCGAGCGTGCCTTGGGCCCGGAGGTTACTGTCGGCATCCTAGGAATAGGGGTACCTAAACTTGCCTGCCTGCTGCCCACGGCGTGGCTCCACCAGTGGCCTGCTACGGGCCAATTTCAGTAGCAACAACACAAGACCCTCGCGAGGGGCCAAGCCTCGCGAGGCGGACGACACCAAGACCTCCCTAGGGGGCGGCCTCACCAGGCTGGGATATCAAGGCAAGATGCACCTCTCGAGGTTTACATGATGTGAGCCAGGACGACCAAGGCCAGGCAGGCGCCAACAGGCGCAATGCACTAGTTTCCTCTTTCGTGCTAAGGAAGCAAGCGCAAGCGCGAAGTCCTGAGGAGTCAAGCAAAGGTTTCCATATTGGTGCAATGAGACCAAGACCGCCAGTACGACAGGATGGAGGTCATCGTGGAGCCCACGACAGCGTCACCACCAGAGCCTTTGCAGGCGAAGACTACTTTTGTCATGCTAACTTGTACTAGTTGTCTCCCTTCGAATTTAGCCGTTGTGGGATCCCTTCCCACCAACATTTGGGAAGAGGACAAAGGCCACTATTAATAGGATTTAGCCACCACCATAGAAAGGGATCGGATCATTCAGACCATCCCCTCACCCACCACCTCATCGAGCTCAAGAACACCTCACCTCCTGAGGCTATTCATCCACTGTACTAGTTCATCCTCATACCCTCGAGGCAATCCACCAGAAAGCTGGAGTAGGGTATTACACCGCAAGGTGGCCCGAACCAGGATAAACTGCTGTGTCTTTTGCCTTGGGTTCGTTGATCTAAGCTGTGGGACCATTGGGCCGACATGTCAGGGAGAAGGAGTTCTTCGTACGCACCCCAGTGTTCAAACCTCTCAAGGGTATGCGGAGCCCTTAATCCGACAGCACCAGCCGAGCCTTGGGGGCCATAGGTCCCGGTTCCAGACACGAACCAGGACCAAAGGGGCTCGCTCCTGGCGCTGCCCCTTTAGTCCCAGTTGGTGGCTGGAACCGGGACCAAAGAGCGGGCTACTTTCCTGGTTCTAGCCACCAAAAAGGACTAAAGAGATGCCCATATATACCCTCGCCCCTGCCCACCCTCTCCTCTGTTTTTGGCTGTGTGGGAGGTATGTGCATGCGCTGCTCTGTTCTCCCTTCTATGCATGCACATGAGAGCCACACTTAAGATTTCTCCTCTCCAAGCTCGACCTCCAAGCTCCATTTTCCCCAAGATTTGTCGAGTTTTGGCGGTCCGTTCTGTCCGGTCCCCGTCCTCACCGCCGTCGATCGCCCGCGCTGATCTCGTTGTCGGCACCACCATGGTGAGCCTCTTGTTCTTATCTTCTTTTTAAAAGAAAAAAAATCTTACTTGTATGATTTAGATAGATACTTGAATAATTTTCTTAGTTTTATTATTGTTTGTTATTATATAGTGCCATGGTTTTGGTATCCGCCCCCGTCGGCCCTCGACCTATCTATGATTTGAATGTGGTATATTATCTTTTATTATTATTTGTTTCATTTAGTGTTTATGACAATTATGCCGACTGATAACCCACAAGTATAGGGGATCGCAACAGTTTTCGAGGGTAGAGTATTCAACACAAATTTATTGAATTGACACAAGGGGAGCCAAAGAATATTCTCAAGTATTACCTGCTGAGTTTTCAATTCAACCACACCTGGAAACTTAATATCTGCAGCAAAGTATTTAGCAGCAAAGTAATATGATAGTAGTGGTAACAGTAGCAAAAGTAATATTTTTGGTGTTTTATAGTGATGATAACAATATAGCAACGGAAAAGTAAATAAGCGAAGAGCAATATATGGAAAGCTCGTAGGCAATGGAAAGGTGATAGAGAATTATGCCGGATGCGATTGATCATGTAACAGTCATAACCTAGGGTGACACAGAACTAGCTCCAATTCATCATTGTAATGTAGGCATGTATTCCGAATATAGTCATACGTGCTTATGGAAAAGAACTTGCATGACATATTTTGTCCTACCCTCCCATGGCAGCGGGGTCCTAGTGGAAACTAAGGGATATTAAGGCCTCCTTTTAATAGAGTACCGGACCAAAGCATTAACACATAGTGAATACATGAACTCCTCAAACTACGGTCATCACCGGGAGTGGTCCCGATTATTGCCACTTCAGGGTTGCCGGATCATAACACATAGTAGGTGACTATAGACTTGCAAGATAGGATCAAGAACACTCATATATTGATGAAAACATAATAGGTTCAGATCTGAAATCTTGGCACTCGGGCCCTAGTGACAAGCATTAAGCATAGCAAAGTCATAGCAACATCAATCTCAGAACATAATGGACACTAGGGATCAAACCCTAACAAAACTAACTCGATTACATGATAGATCCCATCCAACCCATCACCGTCTAGCAAGCCTATGATGGAATTACTTATGCACGGCAGTGAGCATCATGAAATTGGTGATGGAGGATGGTTGATGATGACGATGGCGATGGATTCCCCTCTCTGGACCCCCGAACGGACTCCAGATCAGCCCTCCCGAGAGGTTTTAGGGCATGGCGGCGGCTCTGTATCGTAAAATGCGATGAATTCTTCTCTCTGATTTTTTTCTCCCGAAATACAATATATGGAGTTGGAGTTGAGGTCGGAGGAGCTCCAAGGGGCCCACGAGGTAGGGGGCGCGCCTAGGGGGGCAAGCGCGCCCCCACCCTCGTGGCTAGGGTGTGGGCCCCCTGTTCTTGATCTTTTGCCAGGATTTTTTATTATTTCCAAAAATACGCACCTTGGAGTTTCAGGTCGTTCCGAGAACTTTTGTTTCTGCACATAAATAACACCATGGCAATTCTGCTGAAAACACCGTCAGTCCGGGTTAGTTCCATTCAAATCATGCAAGTTAGAGTCCAAAACAAGGGCAAAAGTGTTTGGAAAAGTAGATACGACAGAGACGTATCAACTCCCCCAAGCTTAAACCTTTGCTTGTCCTCAAGCAATTCAGTTGATAAACTGAAAGTGATAAAGAAAAACTTTTACAAACTCTATTTGCTCTTGTTGTTGTAAATATGTAAAGCCAGCATTCAAGTTTTCAGCAAAGATTATAAACTAACCATATTCACAATAACACTTAGGTCTCACGTTTACTCATATCAATGGCATAATCAAGTAGCGAGCAATAATAATAAATCTCGGATGACAACACTTTCTCAAAACAATCATAATATGATATGACAAGATGGTATCTTGCTAGCCCTTTCTGAGACTGCAAAACAGAAATGCGGAGCACCTTTAAAGATCAAGAACTGACTAGACATTGTAATTCATGGTAAAGAGATCCAGTCAAGTCATACTCAATGTAAACTAATAGTAATGAATGCAAATGACAGCGGTGCTCTCCAACTGGTGCTTTTTAATAAGAGGATGATGACTCAACATGAAAGTAAATAGATAGGCCCTTCGCAGAGGGAAACAGGGATTTGTAGAGGTGCCAGAGCTCGATTTTAAAATAGAGATGAATAATATTTTGAGCGGTATACTTTCATTGTCAACATAACAACCAAGAGATGGTGATATCTTCCATGCTACACACATTATAGGCGGTTCCCAAACAGAATGGTAAAGTTTATACTCCCCTTCCACCAACAGGCATTAATCCATGGCTTGCTCGAAAAAACGAGTGCCTCCAACTAACAAGAGTCCTAGGGGGAGTTTTGTTTGCAATTATTTTGATTTGATTTTCATAAAGCATGGGACTGGGCATCCCGGTGGCCAGCCATTTTCTTGTGAGTGAGGAGCGGAGTCCACTCCTCTTGAGAATAACCCGCCTAACATGGAAGATACAGACAGCCCTAGTTGATACACGAGCTATTCGCGCATACAAAACAGAATGTTTATTTGAAGGTTTAGAGTTTGGCACATATAAATTTACTTGGAACGGCAGGTAGATACCGTATATAGGTAGGTATGGTGGACTCATATGGAATAACTTTGGGGTTTATGGAGTTGGATGCACAAGCAGTATTCCTGCTTAGTACAGGTGAAGGCTAGAAAAAGACCGGGAAGCGACCAGCTAGAGAGCGACAATTGTCATGAACATGCATTAAAATTAATCAACACCGAATGCAAGCATGAGTAGGATATAATGCACCATGAACATAAATATCGTAGAGGCTATGTTGATTTTTTTTCAACTACATGCGTGAACATGTGCCAAGTCAAGCTACTCGAATCGTTCAAAAGAGGATACCACCCTATCGTACCACATCACAACCATTTTAATAGCATGTCGGCATGCAAGGTAAACCATTATAAGCTCCTAGCTAATTAAGCATGGCACAAGAAACTATGATCTCTAGTTGTCATTACAAACATGTTTATTCATAATAGGCTGAATCAGGAACGATGAACTAATCATATTTACAAAAACAAGAGAGGTCGAGTTTATACTAGCTTTTCTTATCTCGGTCAGTCCATCATATATCGTCATAATTGCCTTTCACTTGCACGACCGAACGATCTGGATAATAATAATAGTGCACGTGCATTGGACTAAGCTGGAATCTGCAAGCATTCAATAAACATGAGAAGGCAAGGCAATATGGGCTCTTTTGTCAGATCAACAATAATGCATATAAGAGCCACTTCAACAATTTAATTTTGGTCTTCTCCTATCGACCCCCAAAGAAAAAAAAAGAAAATAAATAAAACTATTTACACGGGAAAGCTCCCAACAAGCAAAAGATGAATATGAAATCTTTTTGGGTTTTCTTTTTAATTACTACCACAAGCATGGAAAGTAAACTAATTAAAAGCTACAACTAATTTGTTTGCTTTTTCTTAAGGTTTATTAAACACACAAGAAGAAAGCATAAAAAGGAAATAAACTAGCATGGATATTACAATGAAAAAGTATGAGCACCGACATCTGGCAATGAGTGTGTGAGCATAAATGTAATGTCGGTGAGCAATACGTACTCCCCCAAGCTTAGGCTTTTGGCCTAAGTTGGTCTATGGCCACGGTTGTCCTTGCGGATATCCATAGTAATAATTGGGGTCGTACTGCGAAGAAGAAGACTCTAATTGCCACTGGTTGGCAATCATGTCCGGATCCCACTGGTAATTAGACTGTCGTGGAGGATCAACTTGTGGTTCCGACTCTGGCTCTGTGGCTGATGTAGAGTTCCAGTAGGCGTGAATAGCCTCTAATGGAACAAGGTACTTGCCTGCAGATAAATCGAACAAGGAAGGAGCAGGCAAGGTAATAGTCTCAAGATGATGTTTATCAAATAACAATTTGTATTAGAGCTCATTTCCCCTATTCTTAACAATAAAATCATGTGCTACCATACTCTTATAATCTAAATAAATAGGAGGCAACAATTTTTCTTCCTTCTCATAATGCCTAATAGGTATGTTAAAATGTGCAACTAGGCGCGAGGCGAAGATGCCTCCAAAGACTGGGCCCTTAGTACAGTTAAGATTTAACCGCTTTGCAATAATAGCACCCATGCTGAATGTATCATCATGAAATAAGGCGTGGCACAAAATAACAATATCAAGGGCACTCAGGTTTCCACAGTTTCCACGCCGAATTAAGCATCTACTAGCAAATATAGAAAGTAACGTAGAACAGGAAAGTGTATGCTAGTAGTTCGTGCATCGGAAACCTTCCTCGTTTCCCCTACCGCGATGGTATCAATAAACCCATCCACATCGCCGCGTTGTGGTTCCTCTATGATGCCCTCGAAAGGGATCAAACAAACCCGGCAAAAATCACGAAGTGACATCTCCTTATGCTCATCATATAAATAAAACTCCACCGTAGGTGGTGAGCTCCTAGCATGGAAATGAAAGTTTTGCACAAAGATATTGGTGAGTAAGAGATACTATTCACGCTGGTCATGGAGGAAGGCGGTGAGGCCTGCATTCTCAGCCAATTCATAGAAATCATCATAAATCCCGGATGCTCTCAAGAAATCATCACAAGGCCATTCACATGGCCGAACCTCCGTGATGCGAGGCAGATTATATTTGGGCTTCTTTGCTTCTTCATTTTGCTTTTCCTTCGAGCTTCGGCTCAATGAGCCCCTCAAAAATCTATTCATTATTTTCTGAAAAATTCTGAAATTTTTAGTAACTTCAAAATAAAAGTGAACCAAACTCAACAAAATTGATAGCAACGACTCCTACAAGTGCCTAGAGCCTATATCATGCATCTAAACTACTTGGAACCATATAAATTTGACATGCAAGCTCAAGAACATGGTCACCTAGGCAGCACAAATTTTCAATGAATAAAGCACTAGAACAAAAACTAATTGGACCAATGGAGGATTCACATACCAAGGAACAATCCCCCAAAGCAGTTTTTTGAGAGGTGCTTTGAGCAAGGAGATCGAAAATCGCAGCAAAATGAGCTAGAACTCGTGCTTAAGATGGATAATGGTGTTTGTGGGAGGAAGGAGTGTGTGGGTGCAGGAATAAGTGGAGGAGGTCCATCATGGGCCCACAAGGCAGGGGCGCGCGCTTAGGGGGGGTAGGGCGCGCCCTCCACCCTCGTGGCCAGGTGGATGCCCCCCTGCCGTGTTCTTAGTGCCAAATATTCTCAAATATTCCAGAAAAATCATATTTAAATTTCAGGGCATTTGGAGAACTTTTATTTTCGGGGTATTTTTATATTGAACGGATAATCTAGATAACAGACAGAAAATACTATTTTTATTTTATTTAATATAAATAACAGAAAGTAAAAGGAGGGTGCAGAAGGTTGTGCTTTCTAAATTCATCCATCTCATGATCACCAAAAGGAATCCATTAACAAGGTTGATCAAGTCTTGTTAACAAACTCATTCCGAATAACATGGAACCGGAGAATTTTCGAATAACACTAGGTTACCTCAACAGGGATATGCACATCCCCAATAATTAGAATATCATATTTCTTCTTGACAGTAGGAAGTGGAAATTCAAAACCTCCAAAAATAATCGATGGAATTTTTCCAATAGAATTGATACTGTGGACTTGAGGTTGTTTCCTCGGAAAGTGTACCATTAACATGAAAAGTGACATTGCCCTTGTTGCAATCAATAACAGCCCCTGCAGTATTCAAAAAGGGTTTTCCAAGAATAATAGACATACTATCGTCTTCGGGAATATCAAGAATAACAAAGTCCGTTAAAATAGTAACGTTTGCAACCACAACAGGCACATCCTCACAAATACCGACAGGTATAGCAGTTGATTCATCAGCCATTTGCAAAGATATTTTAGTAGGTGTCAACATATTCAAATCAAGTCTATGATATAAAGAGAGAGGCATAACACTAACACCGGCTCCAAGATCACACAAAGCAGTTTTAACATAGTTTCTTTTAATGGAGCATGGTATAGTGGGTACTCCTGGATCTCCAAGTTTCTTTGGAATTCCACCCTTAAAAGTATAATTAGAAAGCATGGTGGAAATTTCAGCTTCCGGTATCTTTCTTTTAGTAGTAATTATATCTTTCATATACTTAGCATAAGGATTCATTTTGAGCATATCAGTTAATCGCATATGCAAAAAGATAGGTCTAATCATTTCAGCAAAGCGCTCAAAATCCTCATCATCTTTTTTCTTGGATGGTTTGGGAGGAAAAGGCATGGGTTTCTGAACCAATGGCTCTCTTTCCTTACCGTGTTTCCTAGCAACAAAGTCTCTCTTATCATAACGTTGATTCTTTGACTGTGGGTTATCAAGATCAACAGCAGGTTCAATTTCTATATCATTATCATTGCTAGGTTGCGCATCATCATGAACATTATCATTAACATTATCACTAGTTTCAGGTTCATTACCAGATTGTGTTTCAGCATCAGAAATAGAAATATCATTTGGATTCTCAGGTGTGTCAGCAACAGGTTCACTAGAAGCATGCAAAGTCCTATCATTTTTCTTTTTCTTCCTTTTAGAAGGTCTAGGTGCATCTATACTATTTCTCTGTGAATCTTGCTCAATTCTCTTAGGGTGGCCTTCATGATACAAAGGTTCCTGGGTCATTATACCAGTTCTAGTAGCCACTCTAACAACATAATCATTGTTCTTACTATTCAATTCATTGAGCAAATCATTTTGAGCTTTAAGTACTTGTTCTACTTGAGTGGTAACCATAGAAGCATGTTTACTAATAAGTTTAAGTTCACCTTTAACAGTAGCCATATAATCACCCAAGTGTTCAAGCATATCAGCACTGCATTTTAATTCTCTACCAAAATAAGCATTGAAGTCTTCTTGCTTAACCATAAACTTATCGAACACATCTAAGCATGGGCTAGCAAATTTAGTAAATGGGATTTCATCTTTATCATATCTATAGAGAGAATTTACCTTTAATACATGTGTCGGGTTATCAAGACCATGTATTTCTTCAATAGGAGATGGATTTAAATTATGCATTTCTTTGACAGGCGGTAAATTAAGACCATGTATTTCTTCAATAGGAGGTAAATTCTTAACATCTTCAGCTTTAATACCCTTTTCGTTCATGGATTTCTTTGCCTCTTGCATATCTCCCGGACTGAGAAATAGAACACCTCTCTTCTTCGGAGTTGGTTTAGGAAAAGGATCAGGAGTTGGCTCAGGAAGTGTCCAATTATTTTCATTTGTCAACATATTATTCAATAGAATTTCAGCTTCATCCGGTGTTCTCTCCCTGAAAATAGAACCAGCACAACTATCCAGGTAATCTCTGGAAGCATCGGTTAGTCCATTACAAAAGATATCAAGTTTTTCGTTTTTCTTAAGAGGATGATCAGGCAAAGCATTAAGTAATTGGAGAAGCCTCCCCCAAGCTTGTGGGAGACTCTCTTCTTCAATTTGCACAAAATTATATATATCCCTTAAGGCAGCTTGTTTCTTGTGAGCAGGGAAATATTTAGCAGAGAATTAATAAATCATATCCTGGGGAACGCACACAACCAGAATCAAGAGAATTAAACCATATCTTAGCATCACCCTTTAATGAGAACGAAAATATTTTAAGGATATAAAAGTAGCGAGTTCTCTCATCATTAGTGAACAGGGTGGCTATATCATTTAATTTAGTAAGATGTGCCACAACAGTTTCAGATTCATAGCCATAAAAAGGATCAGATTCAACCAAAGTAATTATATCAGGATCAACAGAGAATTCATAATCCTTATCAGTAACACATATATGTGAAGTAGCAAAAGCAGGGTCAGGTTTCATTCTAGCATTAAGGGATTGCTGCTTCCATTTAGCTAATAACCTCTTTAGATCATATCTATCATTGAAAGCTAAAATATCTCTAGTAGCTTCTTCATCCATAACATAGCCCTCAGGAACAACAGGCAATTCATATTTATTAGGGGGAGAGTCTTCATCACCACTTCCATCAATATTATCAGTTTCAATAATTTCATTCTCTCTAGCCCTAGCAAGTTGATCATCAAGAAATTCACCAAGTGGCATAGTAGTATCAAGCATACAAGTAGTTTCATCATATGTATCATGCATAGCAGAAGTGGCATCATCAATAACATGCGACATATCAGAATCAATAGCAGAAGCAAGTTTAGTTGTCACAAGCTTACTCAAAACAGAAGGTGAATCAAGTGTAGAGCTAGATGGCAATTCCTTACCTCCCCTCGTAGTTGAGGGATAAATCTTGGTTCTTGGATCTTTCAAGTTCTTCATAATGATAAGAAGATATAAATCCCAAGTGACTCAAAGAATAGAGCTATGCTCCCCGGGAATGGCGCCAGAAAATAGTCTTGATAACCCACAAGTATAGGGGATCGCAACAGTTTTTGAGGGTAGAGTATTCAACCCAAATTTATTGATTCGACACAAGGGGAACCAAAGAATATTCTCAAGTATTAGCAGCTGAGTTGTCAATTCAACCACACCTGGAAACTTAATATCTGCAGAAAAGTATTTAGCAGCAAAGTAATATGATAGTAGTAGTAACTTTAGCAAAAGGTAACGGTAGCAAAAGTAATATTTTAGGTGTTTTATAGTGATGATAACAATAGCAACGGAAAAGTAAATAAGCGAAGAACAATATATGGGAAGCTTGTAGGCAATGGATTGGTGATAGAGAATTATGCCGGATGCGATCGATCATGTAACAGTCATAACCTGGGGTGACACAGAACTAGATCCAATTCATCAATGTAATGTAGGCATGTATTCCGAATATAGTCATACATGCTTATGGAAAAGAACTTGCATGACATATTTTGTCCTACCCTCCCGTGGCAGCGGGGTCCTAGTGGAAACTAAGGGATATTAAGGCCTCCTTTTAATAGAGTACCGGACTAAAGCATTAACACATAGTGAATACATGAACTCTGTCAGATGTGGGGTTCCGGCAAACCCTTAAGGTTCGAACACTGGGTGCGCGCGAAGTCTTTTCCTCCCACCGATCTACTCCCTAACTCGCTAAGATCTCGCATACGAACACGACGAACTCACAACACAGAAAGACACAAGATTTATACTAGTTCGGGCCACCATTGTGGTGTAATACCCTACTCTAGTGTGGTGGTGGTGGATTGCCTCTTGGGCTGATGATGAACAATACAATGGGAAGAACAACCTCCTGAGGTTGAGGTGTTCTTGTGCTTGGCTAACTTGTGTGGGTGAGAATGATCTAAGATCTCGTCCTTTGCCTATGGTGGTGGCTAGTCCTACTTATAGAGGCCCTGGTCCTCTTCCCAAATCTTGAGCGGGAAGGGAGCCAACAATGGCGGGCAAATTTAAAGGGGGACAACTAGTACAAGGTATCCTGGCAAAAGTGGTCTTCGCCTGCCAAAGGCTCTGGTGGTGACGCCGTCTTGGGCTCCACGATGACCTCTATCTTGCCATCCACCTTGTCATGGTCTTGTTGCACCGAATTGGCAACCTTTGCCTGATGCCTCGGTACTCCTCGCCTGCGCTGGTTTCCTTAGCACCAAAGAGGAAACAAGGACACTGTGCGTGCTGGCGCCCGCCTGGCGCCTGCCTGGTGTCGATCGTCATGGCTCACATCATGAGAGCCTCATGAGGTTCGCCTCGCCTTGATATCTCCGCTCCTCGTGAGCCTGCCTGGCTAGGCCTCTCCAGAGTAGGTCTTGCATCGTCCGCCTCGCGAGGCTTGGCCCCTCGCGAGGGTGTTGGATGCCTTGTTGATGAAGGTGGGCCGTACGGCCTGCTAGCTTAGCCACACCACGAGCCGCAGGCAGGCAAGCCTGGGGACCCCCGTTCCCAGGACGCCGACAGTAGCCCCCGGGCCCAAGGTGCGCTCGGGCTTGGCTTTGTGGCGAAGCCAAGGGCCAAGTATGGAGCACCGCGGGCCCCAAAAGCCTATGGCCTCGGTTGACGTGTGGCGGTTGATTGGACGCGGGCGTCTCCACTTACCCATGCTGCGTCGGCAATTACTCGACCTGACAAAAGGCTGGCGCAGGCATCACTTGCCTTCATTGCTTCTTCCTCGCCTTGCTCCAGATCTCCTTCCTTGGTCTCCGCCACCGCTATCTCCAGATCCGCTCCAATCTCATCCCGTAGTTGTGATCCATGGCGCCGCGTAAGGCCAAGGCTTCCCCAGTGCCGGCTTGGTACGAGCCGGCCCTTGAGGCACCTACCGTCACGGAGAAGAGCCTCGCCTACGTGCGCCTGCTGACGGCGGGCGAGAGCAATGAGTGGTGGAAGACCGAGCTCCGGCTTGCCTCCGACGCGCCGGAGCCCGAGTGAAGCACCTTCTTCCCCTTCTTCTCGAGCAGCATCACCGTCGGGTTGGTTCCTCCATTCTTCGATTTCTTTTGCGAAGTCCTCGACCACTACGGGCTGCAGGCGTTGCATCTCCATCCCAACTCTATCCTCCTCCTTTCCATCTTCGCCTACTATTGTGAGGCGTACCTAGGCGTGATGCCGTCCGTGGCGCTCCTGCGCCATTTCTTCTTCCTCCGTGTCAGTGAGGGTAACATCTCTGGATGTGCTAACTTTGTTGCATCCAGCAAGGCCAATTCGATCTCGAGCATCGGGAAGAGGGCCGACAACATTCGATCCAAATGGGTCATGATGGACGCCAAGTGCGCTGATCCGCGTCTGGCGTTGCCCATGGCGGCGCCGTCTTTACACGAGGGATGGCCCAGGGCGGAGCATGCTGATGAGCGGGCCATGTTAGTGTTGGTGCAGATGGTGACCGACCTAAAACCGGGCAACGCGAGGGCAGCAAAGGTGATGGGGGTCATGCTTCTGAGGGAGTTCTTAACCCTGTGAGTAGCTCCACTCCAGGCGCGTTCACGCCCCCCGTGGGAGCTTGAAGAAGAGGGGAACATGACCCACCAGAGGCCAGGGGCCCTGCCTGACGATGAATTGGTCACTGTCCTGCGCCTCATAGTTGGGGACAACCAGGAGTACCCACCAAGCGCCTTCGTCCCCCTGTTCCGGCGCAAGGATTGGGAGGAATTCGTCGCCTCCAGGCCGACCTTCGATGTGCGTGGGCTGGTGCCACCGGTGCTCCTAGGAGCCCCCGCGGCACCGGAACCTGTGGAGATGTCTTCTGGCGAGCCCCGCAGGGAGGAGGAAGAGGAGGTGGACCCAAAGAAGACTCTGGAAGAGGTGGGGGAGACTTCCCCTCTGAGCAAGGGAGAGGGAGCAGCCCCCCATCCCGACGAGGGGTAGGTCGTCATTGGTGCCTCGCGATGCCGTCTCCGCCCCGATGCTGTCAGGCTTCAGGCTTCCTAAGCAAAAGTATGTCGCGGTGGACCAGTAAGTGTCTCAAGCTTCGCCTTGTCCCTATTTGCACTCTTCATTTCCTGATGCTGGCCCTTGGTTGGTCAGGCCGACATCTTCCGCGAAGAAGATGAAGGAGGATGCGGCGTCCGTGACTCCTTCCTCAAGAAAAGGTGGTAGCAGCGCCCGCATCTCCCCAGCCCGGTCGTCCTCACGGGGCCAAGAGGAGCATCGCCATGTGGAACCAGCCCCCATGGCCCTGCTAGCTCCGGAAGTGCCAGCGCCTGGCGCGGCTGACGAGGTCCCAGCTGCTCCGGAGGTCGCGGTCTCCCAGGTCCTGGTGATGATGTCGCCTGCTCTCACTGCTGCACCTCCACTTCCAGGTTCTTCTGCCCCTGCTGCTACTCTGGAACGTGCTCTCTTGGAGATGACCCAGCTGTAGGCGGATCTCCTGGGCGCAGACCCACGCCTTGTGGCCGGGCGCCTGGAGTTGGCTTTAGGCTGGCTCCATTCCGACTCGGCGGTTCGCACGGCGCTGGGCCAGGCCGCTGCGGCTTCTGAGAAGGAGAAGCAAAGTGCCGCCAACGCCGCAGCCGGTCGTGAGATGGTGTTGAAAGACGCTGAGGTCGCCCGCGACCGCTGCCAGGCGCTAGAGGATGAATTGCAGGGCCTGTGCACCAAGCTCGCCGAAGAAGCACGCTGCCACCAAGCGAAGGAGGGGGAAATGAAGGCCCGGGAGGACGCCGTCTAGAACCGTGATGCCGAGCTGGTGGAGTTGGGGCGGACACAGGCCGCTAAGCACAGCCGGTTGGAAGAGATGGAGCGGGAGGCGAAGGCAAGGGAGGCTGAGCTCGACGCCAAGGCGCGAGTCCTGACTGAAGACCGTGCGGCCTTTGCCGATCTTGAGAAGAGGTCCTGCAAGGCGCTGAAGACGCTTTACGAGCACGACCCGGAGAGGTCGCTGGCCACCGATGAGGATGGCCCCGCCCAGCTGCTTCCTCTCTTGGTGCAGGCGCTCGAGGAAGTCGTTGACGATGTTGGTCCTATGGCGGAGGCGGAGGCTCGCGTCCTATCTTCAGCTGCATTGACTCGCGTCTTCAGCCACCTGCACCATCGCGACCCCGACACTTGCCTTGACGAGCTGCTGGAGCCTGTGGTTGAAGACCAATACGAGGCTGCCGCCACAGCTGTGCAAGGTCAGGTAGAGGCCTTGTTGGAGAAGTTCCACGGCTTCGTCTCCACTCCTATGTCCGGCGATGTTTCCGATCTTGCAGCTGGTGGTGAAGGCGAAGACAACGTCGCTCATGAAGTGGCGCCTTCCGCAGGTGATGGCGGCGTCCAGGGGTGACCTGTGGCTACTCTCCTGTTTCGTTCCTGCAACATGCATTAGGCCTCGGGGAGGCGTTTAGACTTTTCATTTGGTATCATGAGGACAACGTGCAAGGACAATATGTTTGTAATATTTCCTTTGAGATTTTGCGATTTCCTTCCTATTCGCTTTGCGTTCTGCGTTGGCAGAGCCCGGCCCCGCGCATACCTCAACCGCCATTGGGCCGACCGGAAACCAGGATGGACCAAGGAGTGAGGGGCCACGTGACCAGTTAGGATCCTGAGTCGCGATGCTCAGGAGTCCCCCTTGACGCGCAAACAGCTTATAGGGAGAGTTCACAAGGATAGGCTGATGTTCTACGTCGGCAAGGCCCGGCCCCGTGCATACCTCAACCGCCATTGGGCCGACCGGAGACCAGGACGGACCAAGGAGTGAGGGGCTATGTGACCAGTTAGGCTCCTGAGTCGCGATGCTCAGGAGTCCCCCTTGATGCGCAAAAAATTTTCATACCTGCCCTCGCCGAGGCCTCGGGAGGGGCGCGCGACGCCCAGGTCCGAGAGACCTGGTGGGTTGGCATGCGCTTAGGTGTGGCCTGAGCGCAACCCCCATGCCCAGCCTCCTCGTGCGGCTCTCCTGAAGGGAGGCGTTGCGGTGAGGCCGGATGCTGAGCTTTGGGCTCCCTAAGGTTGGTACGACCGTGGGGCCGCCCTCAGTTGTTTATCACCAGCGCGGAGCATAGTGCTTCCGCTTGTGCACGGGCATAGCCGCTCCTCGGAAGTGTCAACAGCCAGCGCGGAGCATGGTGCTTCCACTTGTGCGTGGGATGGGGGCCCCCGTCCGGGAGGAGCCCCCGGGACGTGTACAGCCCCGCCCTGACACGTGGCTTGCACGGCGGGGCTGCGAGGTGTATCTGGGCACTCGTGAGCCAGCACGGGACTCACAAGGCCCTACCTCAAGGCGGGTTGCGCCTGGTCTTGAGTCTTGGTGATTGTGTGTTCCTGCAAGGCGGTCAGGTGCAAGCACTCTATGTCCTCAGGACCCGGCCCTCGAGCGAGCTCAGCCGCCGCTGGTACGCCAGGTCACGATGCCGTGGTCAAGGACAGGGGGTGAGGGCTGGAGAGCCAGTAAGAGCTCCTGAGCCGCGATGCTCAGGCGCCCCCCTTTTAACGCGCAAGCGAATTGCACGGGGTGAATGTATCCGTGGTGGGCGGCAATTGAGCAGGCGATAACCGTTGGCAGGTTAAGCAGGGAAGGCAAATTAGTTTGGGTAAATGCAGGAAGATACATGCCACTAGGTCCGGCCCTAGCGGCTTGGGGATGATGCAGCCCGAGGGGCGCCCCTAGCAAGGTAAGCTAAAGACATAAGAAAATGGGATACATGCCGTAGGGACGGACCCACACGGTCTAGGAATAATGCAGCGCTTCCATCTTAACGAGCTTGGAAGATGTCACCTGGTTCTATAGACGAAGCAGAGTTGGTGCAGCTGAAGGTGTGCGTCAGAGAAAGGACTCCTCATGAGCCACCGGAGCCCTGAGCCTCAGGAGGCTTTGGGGGCTCAGGAGACTTCCCGAAGACCGTCTCCATTTCCTCCAGGACGACGCGGTGCCTGGCCTCTTGAGCCACTAGGTCACGCCACACGGTGCGCTGATAGGCCGACGCCGCGCTCGGCAAGCCGAGGGGCATGCGAACGTAGCTGTGTGGCGGGCCCTCGCAACCACCCACACGCGAAGGCCAGAAGCGCTCCTGAGACGCGGCCCTGTTGAGCCCTGGGACGTCGATGCAGACATGCAGCTCAGCACCCTCGCCTGGGTGGTGAGCCGCGCCCTGTGAGCGGCTGTCGCCGCGCATGGCTCTTGCGTCTTGCAGTTCCTGTGTGGTCTTGGCGATGAACTCCTGAGCGGTGGGCACCCCTTGCCCTGTGTCCTCCTGAGGAAAACGTGCCGCGTGGCACGCCTCCAAGTGGCGCCCAAGCACCTCCCTCGTGAGGTTGGCAAGGCCCGAGGCCCTCCAGAAGAGAGCCCCCGAGCCCTGCCCGAGGAGGGCGCTGGGCGCGCCTTCCTATGTGATGGAGGGAGGCGCCCCTGGGACGGACGCTGATCCTGACGAGGCTCCCGCCGCGCGCCATCCTCCTGAGGTCCTGCACGGCGCAGCTTCTTCTTCCTGGGGATGGCCTCTGGAGGGCCCTCACTTCTACTATCGGGGTCGTCGATTGCTGTAGCTTGGAAGGCGCGCTCGAGGGAGCACACCACATCCCTTTCTTCACACGGGACCGTGATGACCCCGCCACTTCCAGGCAGAGGACGTTGTAGCCATCGTGGGTGACCGCCATGAACTTTGCCAGGGCCGCATACCCGAGGATGGCATTGTACGGCAGGCGGATGTGCGCGACGTCAAAGTCGATGAGCTCGGTGCGATAGTTGTCGCATGTGCCGAAGGTGACAGGCAGGCGGACCTGCCCTATCGGTGTGGTGGAACCGTTGGTCACTCCTGAGAAAGGTTTGGTAGGCTGGAGCTGCTCATATGGCACTTGGATGTTGTCGAAGGTGTCGACGGACAGGACGTTGAGCCCTGCCCCGCCGTCGATGAGAGTCTTGGTAACTTGCACATTGCTGATGACTGGGGAACACAACATCGGGAGGACGCCGGTGGTGGCCGCACACTTGAGCTGATCTGCCGAGTTGAAAATGATGGCGCACTGGGACCACTTGAGAGGGCACGCGGCCTCAAGCTTGGAGCGCCATGTTCATCTCACAAGCAAACCGTTTGAAGATGAGCTGAGAGGCTGGGGCCTGGGCGCCGCCCAAGATGCAGGCGATTGCACGCGGCTCCTGGAAGCCCCCAGCCCCCTCGTCCTGATGATGGTCATTGTTCTTTCTTGGCGGCAGTGGAGGAAGACTGGCGTTGCCTTGGGGGCGATCCTCACGAGGCTGGTCCCTCCAGGGCCCCTCGCGAGGATGGTCCTGCCAGCGGTCTTGATGAGGCCTGTTGTGCCATTCCTGGAGCGGGCCACGGTCGTCCCAACGTCCGCCTCCTCGTCTTCCTCCATGGCCGTAGCCCCGGTCGCTGGGCTCAGGGCGTCGATCGTAGCGTCCCTCGCGTAGGGCTCGGAGCTCTTGGCAGTCGCTGGTGTTGTGGGTGTTCAGGTTGTGGAAGGCGTAGAACGGTCGGCTGTTCTTGGATGACTCGGGCTGATCTCTGCCCCATTTGGTGTCGGGCTCCGCAGCTAGCACTACCGCTTCCTTGCGCTTCACATCCTTGGCCTTGGCTTTCTTCTCCTCTGTGCCTGCGGTTGGCAGCTCAAGGAGGGAAAGGTGCCCCTCCTCAGCTCTCACGCACTTGGTCGCCAGGTTGAACAGCTCCTGAGACGTGGAGAGCTCCTCGTGGATGGTGGGATCTTCCTTCATCTTGACGTCATGGACGCCGACGGAGAATGCGGAGATGATGGCCTCATCCGTGACCCTGGGGATCTTGAGGTGTGTGCTGTTGAAGCACTGGATGTACTTCTGGAGGGTCTCCCTTGGTTGTTGCTTGATGCGACATAGGTCGGTCGCGGCCGTGGGCGGTCGCGAGTGCCCTGTAAGTTGGCGACGAAGCGGTCGCGCATCTCGTCCCAGGAGGAGATCGAGTGCTGCAGGTTCAGGAGCCAGGTGCGGGCCCCATCCTTGAGAGCCATGGGAAACCAGTTCGCCATGACTTCCTCGTCGCCGTTGGCTGCTTCGATGCTCAGCTCGTAGAGCTGCAGGAACTCTGCGGGGTCAGCGGTGCCGTCGTAGCGAGGAGGCAGATTTGGCTTGAACTTGCCTGGCCAGGCGACGCTGCGCAGCTCGGGGGTGAAGGCGCGGCAGCCGGCCGTGGTTACTGGGGCCCGCCTTGGAGGTGGAGCTTGGTCTTGTCGAGGTTCGCGCGATGCCGCCGCAAGCGGTGCACGGTCTTGACGAGGCGGCGCGGGAAGTGCGGGTGCAGCTTCTCGCGGCCTTGGGATTTCTTGGCAGCTTCTCTCTTCATGCGCGGGCACTGGTCGTGGTGGTTTGCACCGCAGGGCTGCATGCCTTGGTGCCAAGGTGCCGTGTTTGGGCTGGGGTGGTGGAGGCGCGCCTCGGGCCTCGTCGCCCGCGGCTGGCTGAGGGTGAGGCCGAGAGAGGGACGGCGTCGAGGAGCCCCCTGCGGCACGGATGAGCTCGGCGACACGGTCAAGCCACTCCTCGTTGAGGTCGTCGACTGGGCGGTAGCGCAGGAGCTCGTTTGCGGCGATGAGTGCGGCCCGCGCCTCCATGGGAGCGCGGTGTGCATGAGACGAAGAGCCGGCTGGGGCCAGCGATGGAGTGGAGGTGCTGCCGTCCTACCGCACCGAAGGTGCAGCGAAGACGCTTGCTGCTCATTCCCCACCGGGCCGGTGGCAGCGTTGGTGGCAGGAGACGGAGAACGACGTAGTGGCCCGCCTATGGGTGCCGTCTGAGCGACGCGGGCGATGAGGGCAGCCCGACACTCAGCTCGAGCACGGCGAGCGTCCGCCATGGAGACGATGGAGCGACGGAGCAACAAACTGATGGAAGGAAAGCTACGGCGCACCCCTACCTGGCGCGCCAAATGTCAGATGTGGGGTTCCGGCAAACCCTTAAGGTTCGAACACTGGGGTGCGCGCGAAGTCTTTTCCTCCCACCGATCTACGCCCTAACTCGCTAAGATCTCGCGGACGAACTCAACGAACTCGCAACACAGAAAGACACAAGATTTATATTGGTTCGGGCCACCGTTGTGGTGTAATACCCTACTCCAGTGTGGTGGTGGGGGATTGCCTCTTGGGCTGATGATGAACAATACAATGGGAAGAACAACCTCCTGAGGTTGAGGTATTCTTGTGCTTGGCTAACTTGTGTGGGTGAGAGTGATCTAAGATCTCATCCATTGCCTATGGTGGTGGCTAGTCCTACTTATAGAGGCCCTGGTCCTTTTCCCAAATCTTGAGCGGGAAGGGAGCCAACAATGGTGGGCAAATTTAAAGGGGGACAACTAGTACAAGCTATCCTGGCAAAAGTGGTCTTCGCCTGCCAAACGCTCTGGTGGTGACGCCGTCTTGTGCTCCATGATGACCTCCGTCTTGCCGTCCTTCTGGTTTTGGTCTTGTTGCACCAAAATGGCAACCTTTGCCTGATTCCTCGGTACTCCTCACCTGCGTTGGTTTCCTTAGCACCAAAGAGGAAACAAGGACGTTGTGGGCGCTGGCGCCCGCCTAGTGTCGGTCGTCATGGCTCACGTCACGAGAGCCTCGTGAGGTTCGCCTTGCCTTGATATCTCCGCTCCTCATGAGCCTGCCTGGCTAGGCCGCTCCAGAGGAGGTCTTGCATCGTCCGCCTCGCGAGGCTTGGCCCCTCGCGATGGTCTTGGATGGCTTGTTGATGAAGGTGGGCCGTACGGCCTGCTAGCTTAGCCACGCCGCGGGCTGCAGGCAGGCAAGCCTGGGGACCCCCGTTCCCAGGACGCTAACAAACTCCTCAAACTACAGTCATCACCGAGAGTGGTTCCGATTATTGTCACTTCAGGGTTTCCGGATCATAACACATAGTAAACTCGATCTCCGGAAAGGAGGTCCGCTTATTTACTTATTTGGAAAAGCAAAAGGTAGGTAGGCTGTTTCAGAGAAGAATACGTGGGTTTTCACATAGCCGGATATGAAAAGAGACCCTAATGAGCAGCTTTTTTTATTCGTAAACCCTTCTTTCTGTGCTTATGGAATCAGCCAGTGGCAGGTCTTAGCGATTGAATTCATCTTGTTTTACTTTGTTGAGTGTGATCTGGTGACTATAAACTTGCAAGATAGGATCAAGAACACTCATATATTGATGAAAACATAATAGGTTCAGATCTGAAATCATGGCAATCGGGCCCTAGTGACAAGCACTAAGCATAGCAAAGTCATAGCAACATCAATCTCAGAACATAGTAGATACTAGGGATCAAACCCTAACAAAACTAACTCGATTACATGATAAATCTCATCCAACCCATCACCGTCCAGCAAGCCTACGATGGAATTACTCACGCACGGCGGTGAGCATCATGAAATTGGTGATGGAGGCTGGTTGATGATGGCGATGGCGACGGATTCCCCTCTCCGGAGCCCCGAACGGACTCCAGATCAACCCTCCTGAGAGGTTTATGGCTTGGGGGCGGCTCCATATCGTAAAACGCGGTGAATCCTTCTCTTTGATTTTTTTCTCCCCGAAAGTGAATATATAGAGTTGGAGTTGAGGTCGGAGGAGCTCTAGGGGGCCCACGAGGTAGGGGGCGCGCCCCCCACCCTCGTGGCAAGGATGTGGGCCCCTTGGTCTTGATCTTTTGCCAGGATTTTTTATTATTTCCAAAAATACGCTCCGTGGAGTTTCAGGTCATTCTGAGAACTTTTGTTTCTGCACATAAATAACACCATGGCAATTCTGCTGAAAACGGCGTCAGTCCGGGTTAGTTCCATTCAAATCATGCAAGTTAGAGTCCAAAACAAGGGCAAAAGTGTTTGGAAAAGTAGATACGATGGAGACGTATCAACTCCCCCAAGCTTAAACCTTTGCTTGTCCTCAAGCAATTCAATTGATAAACTAAAAGTGATAAAGAAAGACTTTTACAAACTCTATTTGGTCTTGTTGTTGTAAATATGTAAAGCCAACATTCAAGTTTTCGGCAAAGATTATAAACTAACCATATTCACAATAACTCTTAGGTCTCATGTTTACTCATATCAATGGCATAATCAACTAGCGAGCAATAATAATAAATCACGGATGATAACACTTTCTCAAAACAATCATCATGTGATATGACAAGATGGTATATTGCTAGCCCTTTCTGAGACCGCAAACATAAATGCAGAGCACCTTTAAAGATCAAGGACTGACTAGACATTGTAATTCATGGTAAAAGAGATCCAGTCAAGTCATACTCAATGTAAACTAACAGTAATGAATGCAAATGACAGTGGTGCTCTCCAACTGGTGCTTTTTAATAAGCGGATGATGACTCAACATGAAAGTAAATAGATAGGCCCTTCGCAGAGGGAAGCAGGGATTTGTAGAGGTGCCAGAGCTTGATTTTAAAATAGAGATGAATAATATTTTGAGCGGTATACTTTCATTGTCAACATAACTACCAAGAGATGGCGATATCTTCCATGCTACACACATTATAGGCGGTTCCCGAATAGAATGGTAAAGTTTATACCCCCCTCCACCAACAGGCATTAATCCATGGCTTGCTCGAAACAACAAGTGCCTCCAACTAACAAGAGTCCCAGGGGGAGTTTTGTTTGCAATTATTTTGATTTGATTTGCATAAAGCATGGGACTGGGCATCCCGGTGACCAGGCATTTTCTCGTGAGTGAGGAGCAGAGTCCACTCCTCTTGAGAATAACCCGCCTAACATGGAAGATACAGACAACCCTAGTTGATACATGAGCTATTCGCGCATACAAAACAGAATGTTTATTTGAAGGTTTAGAGTTTGGCACATATAAATTTACTTGGAACGGCAGGTAGGTACCGTATATAGGTAGGTATGGTGGACTCATATGGAATAACTTTGGGGTTTATGGAGTTGGATGCACAAGCAGTATTCCTGCTTAGTACAGGTGAAGGCTAGAAAAAGACTGGGAAGCGACCAGCTAGAGAGCGACAACAGTCATGAACATGCATTAAAATTAATCAACACCGAATGCAAGCTTCAGTAGGATATAATGCACCATGAACATAAATATCGTAGAGGCTATGTTGATTTTGTTTCAACTACATGCATGAACATGTGCCAAGTCAAGCTACTCGAATCGTTCAAAAGAGGATACCACCCTATCATACCACATCAAAACCATTTTGATAGCATGTTGGCACGCAAGGTAAACCATTATAAGCTCCTAGTTAATTAAGCATGGCACAAGAAACTATGATCTCTAGTTGTCATTGCAAACATGTTTATTCATAATAGGACGAATCAGGAACGATGAACGAATCATATTTACAAAAAATAAGAGAGGTCGAGTTTATACCAGCTTTTCTCATCTCGGTCAGTCCATCATATATCGTCATAATTGCCTTTCACTTGCACGATCGAACGATGTGGATAATAATAATAGTGCACATGCATTGGACTAAGCTGGAATCTGCAAGCATTCAATAAACATGAGAAGGCAAGGCAATATGGGCTCTTTTGTCAGATCAACAATAATGCATATAAGAGCCACTTCAACATTTTAATTATGTTCTTCTCCTATCGACCCCCAAAGAAAAGAAAAGAAATAAAACTATTTACACGGGAAAGCTCCCAACAAGCAAAAGAAGAATAGGAAATCTTTTTAATTACTATTACAAGCATGGAAAGTAAACTAATTAAAAGCTACAACTAATTTTTGGTTTTTCTTAAGGTTTATTAAACACACAAGAAGAAAGCATAAAAAGGAAATAAACTAGCATGGATATTACAATGAAAAAGTATGAGCACCGACATCTAGCAATGAGTGTGTGAACATAAATGTAATGTCGGTGAGAAATACGTACTTGTAACACCCATGATGCGGCTATATCGACCATGTGTCGGAGCACGACTTATAGGCATAACCGCATTGTAGGCATGTCGCAAGAGGGGTAATCTTTACACATCCCATGTACTGAATAAGAAAGAGATAAAGAGTTGGCTTATAATCGCCACTTCACACAATACATGGATATAGCATTACATCATCCAGAATACAATCAAGGTCTGACTAAGGATCCAAATAAAGAAATACAACCCCTAATGCAACAGATCCCCGATCGCCCCAACTGGGCTCCACTACTGATCAACTGGAAACGAAACAACACAACAAACACGATCTTCATCGAGCTCCTCCTTGAGCTCAGTTGCGTCACCTGTGCTGGTATCATCGGCACCTGCAACTAGTTTTGGAAGTAAATCTGTGAGTCACAAGGACTCAGCAATCTCACACCCTCGAGATCAAGACTATTTAAGCTTATGGGTAGGAAAGGGGTAGTGAGGTGGAGCTGCAGCAAGCACTAGCATATATGGTGGCTAACATACGTAAATAAGAGCGAAAAGAGAAGCAACGCACGGTCGTGAACTAGAAGTGATCAAGAAGTGATCCTGTAAGTGCATCTAGTGCCACCCCTAGTTGGTTTTGGAGTATTGACGACAAACCTAGTTGAGGGACTAATGTGTTTGTGAGAATTGCAGGAAAACACAGGTAGAAGTCCCTCATTGATTCGGTTTCGCTACCAGAGATGACCCCTAAAAATGTATGAAGACATTGAAGACAAAGGTGGTATATGAAGATATTCACATTGAAGACTATGACAAAAGAAGACACGTTATGAAGCCTATGGAGCTCGAAGACTTAGATCTTTCGTAGTTCCTTTTATTTTGTGTTGAGTCATAGGAACCACCGTACTGTTAAGTGGGGTCCAGGAGAACCAGTCAGAATGACTGAAGTGATGCCTAAAATCAAAAACCTATGTCTTCGAGTGAAGACAATGAGAGCGAATCTTGTTCAGAGTCGGACAAGTCAGCTTTGCTTGCAGCCCAAGTAAAGTTGCCATGAGAGTTCGAAATCTGACCGTTGAGACACGTGTCAGTTCCTTAGTGACCCAGGGTCATTTCGGACAAATCAGGTCGGGTTGCCAAGTGGCTATAAATAGCCCACCCCCACAACCATAAAGGGTTGGCTACTCAGATTTCAGTGCACGGCTTTTGTCGTTTTAGAGCAACCCACCTCGAAGCCTTTGAGAGAAAATTCCTAGTGAGGAGAAAAGCCCTAACCACCCAGAGCCAGAGCAAATTGGGCATCACTTAGGTCTTCTTGTCTGTGTGATCTGAAGACCTATTACACTTGAGGACTGTGAATCCTCCAGACGGTTAGGCGTCGCGTTCAGAGCATCCAAGAGACATTGTGGATTGCCAGTGAACGAAGTCTGTGAAGGTTTGGGAGTCTACCTTGAAGACTTACCAGAGTGATTGGGCGAGGACTAAGTGACCTTAGCTCAAGGAGAATACGGTGAGGACTTGGTGTCCTGAACTGTGTGTTCAGGACTGGGTGTCCGGGACTGTGTGTCCTAAGGTTTAAATACCTAGCCGCTCCAACCAGATGTACAGTTGTCACAACAACTGGAACGGGTCCAACAAATCATTGTCTTCAACTAGTCACTGGTTTCATCTTCACTTCCTTTTTCTTACTGTTATTCATTGTGAAGCCATTGCATGCTTGCTCTATTTTTTGTCTTCACAACATGAATGTATGATCTGTTTGGCTTCATAACTTCTTCCTACCTGATCCTTCTTTCATCTCAGCTATTTGTCATTGTGCTTTCACTCTATTGAATACTTGACCATGGCTGGCCTAGTGTAATCTAACTTCCGCTGCATAGAGATAGGCATAATCTTCACTGTTTGTCTTCATAACTTCTACGTATTGAAGACTTTCATAAAAATCGCCTATTCACCCCCCCTCTAGTCGATATAACGCACTTTCAGATCCTGGAACTACTTACGTTCAAGCATAACACAAGAACCGTGTTCACTTCCCGGACCCGCCAAGAAGAGACCATCACGGCTACACACGCGGTTGATGCATTTTAATTAAGTTAAGTGTCAGGTTTTCTACAACTGGATATTAACAAATTCTCATCTGCCCATAACCACGGGCACGGCTTTCGAAAGTTCAAAACCCTGCAGGGGTGTCCCAACTTAGCCCATCACAAGCTCTCACGGTCAACGAAGGATATTCCTTCTCCCAGGAAGACCCGATCAGACTCAGAATCCCGGTTACAAGACATTTCGACAATGGTAAAACAAGATCAGCAAAGCCACCCGAATGTGCCGACAAATCCCGATAGGAGCTACACATATCTCGTTCTCAGGGCACACCGGATGAGCAAGACGGCGGGTTGGCATAGACCCTGGTTGCCCAAGGGGCACCAGACATCGCTCAGGTTGGACCAACACTTAGAGAAGCACTGGCCCGGGGGGGAGGTTAAAATAAAGATGACCCTCAGGCTCCGGAAACCCAAAGGAAAAAAGGCTAGGTGAGGCAAATGTAAAACCAATGTTGGGCCTTGCTGGAGGAGTTTTATTCAAAGCAAACTGTCAAGGGGTCCCCATAACACCCATCCGTGTAAGGAACGCAAAATCAAGGAACATAACACCAGTATGACGGAAACTAGGGCGGCAAGAGTGGAACAAAACACCAGGCATAAGGCCAAGCCTTCCACCCTTTACCAAGTATATAGATGCATTAATATAAATAAGATATAATAATGGTATCCCAACAAATAGCCATGTTCCAACATGGAACAAACTCCATCTTCACCTGCAACTAGCAACACTATAAGAGGGGCTGAGCAACACGATAACATAGCCAAACAACGGTTTGCTAGGAAAGGTTGGTTAGAGGCTTGACATGGCAATATGGGAGGCATGATATAGCAAGTGGTAGGTATCGTGGCATAGCAAAAGAGCGAGCAACTAGCAAGCAAAGATAGAAGTGATTTCGAGGGTATGGTCATCTTGCCTGAGATCCCGCAAGGAAGAAGAACGAGTCCATGAAGAAGACAAACGGACGTAGTCAAACGAATCCTCACAAACGCGACGTTATCGGAACTAACCCGAAGAAGCAACACCGGAAAGAAGCGAACAACATAGTAAACAACCAACACATAAACATGATGCACAACCAAGTATGATGCATGTCCGATTTAATTAAGCATGGCTTGGCAAAGTGCACAAACAAAACTAAAAGTTAAGTGGAGCCCAATATGCAACGAGTTGCATATTGACGGAACACCACATCAATTATTTAGTTCACTCCCGGTTAGGTACTCAACAATATTAAATGTTGGTTAACATGGCAAGAGGTGGAGCATAACGAAACTGTACTATCTAAACAACTTAAATGGGGCCGGATATAACAAACAACAAATCCGGTAAATCCCCATATGCAATTAGCAAAAATAATGCAAACAACAATTTAAACCATTCTTGGTGTTGTTAACATGATGCGGATGTCATGTTCAAGTTTATGCAATTTTATGAAAATGTTGAGATGAGCATGTTATGAAGCATTTGACATCGTGGCGGAAATGAAAGGGTGCCACGGCGATGAATCCGAAAATGATGCCACGACACCATATCAGTTCCGGTAGCTCACGGAGATACCGGTGCAAACGATCAAATGAGAGATGAGCGGAACGTGCAAGAGATGGTGGGGTGATCTCGGTAACCGGGTTCCCACGGGTCGACGGCATGGCAAACGGGGATGTGCATGAACAAACGGGCATGGTGCAAACACGGAGTTCATCTCAAACATCGCAAGCATTCGTTCACCAACGTCGCGTCGGGGTTATACCCTCGAAGCGTGCAAACGGGATGGTTTGGGTTCGGTGAGGTAGAGGAAGTAGACGTTCTCGGGGCGTTTGTAGTGGAGGTAGTCGTTCATGTTCGAGAAGCAGTAGAGGTACGAGTCTTCAACAACGGTCATCGTACATGTTCCGAGGTCGTCGGTAGAGGTTCTCTCGATCTCGGCGATAGTAGTGGTACACGTTTTCGTAGATGTTCGAGTCATCGGTAGCGGTACTTGGTGAATCCCGAAACGGTCTTGGCGTCTTCACACGTAGGGGTACTTGGCGTCATGGTACTTGGGTCTTCGGACTTTCCAGTCTCGTCCTAGCGACGGTAGTCGAACTTGAAGTTTTTGGTTCATAGGTCTTCGGCGACGGTAGTCGTACACGTGTCGGAGAGGAACTTGTTGCATCCAAGTCATTCAAGGCTCCTTGTTGTACTTGCATTTTGGTGTGGTACTTAGAGATTCCAGGATGTAGAGGTACACTTGTCATAGCCGTGTAGTTGTTCATGTATCGCCATGGTGTAGTCGTACTTGGCGTCCGCAGCAACATGTCCATGACGGCCAAACAAACCAATAGCAACCGAAGGCAGCATGGTGTGGGGAAAGGCTTGAGCGACGAGGATGCCATGGGCGTGCAATGGAGCAAAGGCGGCGCCGGGGCTCAGGGATGGCATCGACGGGCAGAAGCGCTCGGGATCGAGCTCCTCTTGATCCAGAGCATGGCTACGGGCGCGAGATGGAGGTGGAGGCCCGACGAGGTCGGCGGCTTAGGCCTCCATGGTGGTAGCGAAGTTCCTCTGATGGACTTGGGTGACGGTGCGGTCGGGAGCAGCAGAGGAAGGGGAGCGGCCCTGGCCATGAGGTGCAACGGCGGGAGCTTCGAGCTCGGCTGGCTGCGGCCATGGCGGACGGCGGTGCTGAGGCAGGGTAGAATCAGAGGGAGGCGATAGGCGTGGGGATGGCAGGGGCGCGCGGCTCTGCAGGCTCCAGGTGGAGGAGGAGAAGGGGCGCGCCGGGGCAAGGCTCGGTCACGTCGGGGTCCTGTGGAGCGCGGCGGCGGCGGTCGCAGGCCGACGGGCGAAACGGCCGCAGGGCAGGAGAGGCCGGCGAGGTCGCATGCGCAGGGCGGTGGCCTGCTTGGCGGGGACGGATGCGGGGTGGAGGTGCGCGCAGGCTGCAAGGGAGGGATGAGAGGGAGACGACGAGGGAGAGATGGCGGCGCTGGGGATCAAGAAGATGGGGGTTCGGGCGAAGGGTTCGCTGGTGACGGCACTAGGAGGAGGCAAGGGGAAGTTGGGGATCGAGAATATGGTTAGGGTTAGGTGGGTCGAGGGTTTAGGTGGGCTTTGGTGCCAATGGGCCGGTTGGGCTGTGCTGGAATCCCTCCCCCTCTTAATTATCTTATTTCCTCTAGCAGAAAAAAAGAAAGAAAAGAGAGAAAAGAAAGATTAGGGAAGGAACTTGGGCAGCGGATAATTTTCTTGAGCTCCCAAAAATGAGCATGTTCACAGAAAAAATAGAAGTGACAAGATAGCATGAGTTAAATTCAAATTCATTTGAATATAATTCAAATAGTTTTGAATTTCTAGGTTTGCTATGGCAAAAAGTGTTTGGATTTTTGGTGGGGCTTGGATAAGGGAGAAAATAATTATCGACAAAGTTTGAGAGTCGAAAACTGGAAGAAGGAAAAGTCAAGGATTTAACATGCAAGTGGGTTGCGGATAATTCCAAATTAATGGAATACTTTATAATAGCTCCCTAAATATTTAGAGGGTATGTTTTAAAGAGAAACCACCATGTGAGTTCCCTTGATTTAAATGGATCGAAGACCCATACAATTTATTTAAGTGAGTTTTAGTTAGCTTTGAGAAAAAGATGGCATGATGACATGATGCAAAGATGAATGCAATGAACCAAACAAATCACACGACGAATCTCGAAAAACAAGGAAGGCACCTGGAGTGCCGGTCTTGGGGCGTCACAACACTCCACCACTACGAGAGGATCTCGTCCCGAGATCTAGGATGGCACCGAAGAGAAACAGAAGAGGAAGAGAAGAGGTAAAACTAAGTTGCTTCTTTGACAAACGAGTGAAACCAAAGAGTCTTGAGAGGTTGAACGACTTGAAAGAAAGAATACAACGAAGATGCACAAAGTTGAAAACACTCCGTTAGATAAGAGAAACAAGGAACCTTACTAGAACCTTGTAGGTTGAAAGACATAAGAAAAGTGTTACAATGTACAAGAAGTACATGCAAGCACTCTGGTAGCAACGAAATGTACAAGGAACGATAAAGATCAATTATGATAACACTCCGGTTGGAAAAGGAATAAGAATGATATAATTTGGGCAGCACTCCGACTGTAAATGGAAGGAATTAAACATGATCTTGACAAAACAAGATGATGGGTTGAAGAGAGCAACAACACAATGCTTCCGGAACAAATGTAAGAAAGGAATTAAAAGAATGGAGGAGACAACAACATCTTTTACCTCAAATGAGCTTGCAAAGGCATCCTTAGGCGATGGGTCGAACGGAGTTGTTAGAAAACCAACAACGAAAAGAGTAAGCTTGTTGTGGGCTTATGGAAAACACGTCGATATCTTGAGGTTAAATTCTACAACAAACAAAACAATAGATTGGATTGATATCAACCAGGAGATGGAAACTCTTTCACCGAGATGAGAAGCGGAAATTGGATCATAGACAAGCACCATAATGGCAACATTCCCAATGGAAGGCTTTAGGTGTAATCTATACCAAGATAACTCCAAGGAAGAAAATAATGGGTTTAAATATCTCATTCCTGACAACTTTTGAATCATGAAACATGAAGGGAAAATGTCAAGAAAGACATAACACCACCTGAAAAAGATAAGATAGAAAGAATTTCACTTCGGAATGCAAGATGTAGAATAGTTGAGCTCCTTTGAAAAGAATCTCGATCAACACTTTGAGAAGGAATTAAATCCTTTACGAACCATCATGTAGAGCCTCCATAAAGAACTCCGGTAATAAAAGGATGATCGAAAGAAAGAGAAGTTGAAAGAACAAGGTGAAGCCTTGCAATGATTTAGATGGAGCTTCGAAATGATATCATTGAAATAGCTTGGAGCTCCGGAAACAAAAGATGAACAACTTAGCACCGACAAATTGATATCATGAACGAACTCCGAAAGAGAAAAATTGAATCACCTCAAGGAAACAAGAATAAGATTAATTGTATGTTTATCCTTCACCAATTAAATTGATGACGAGCAATGGATTTGGCATACTACTTATTCTTGTAGAAGGATTAAGATAGACATAGCGTCAACTTGAGAAAGTCTTCAACGAATCGTGGTAGGATTGGAAAGAAAGAAAGAATGGAATGATACAATAACCAAGGAAGAGAACTCTTGGACGAACCACCGTAAGAATTGAAAATGAACGAATAAAGGGATGAATCACCGGTAAGAATTAGCAAATGAATGAAGAAACATGAGAGATTTTAGATACAAGAGAACGAAGAGATCATGAACTGATTAGAGAATACTTGAGCGATGCACCGGTAAGATTTAGAGAACAATAGCTAAAAGCTGAGAATGAATAATTCTAAAATGATGGGCTTTGGAGAAACAAAATGAAAAGACTCTTGAATTGCTCCGGATGGGTGAAAAGAATTCTCACAATCGAAAACAATTATGAGAGGATGGCATCAAGCTAGAATCACGAGTCTTCATGAGAACTTATATGATTTAAGAGAAACTCTTCTTCAGTCTTCAAAATCCGAGAATGACAACGAGAAAACACCACCATTAATTGTTGAGATACCCCGGGATGACGAATAGAAAGGTTGAGCCAATGGTTAAAAGAATTTGACATATAGAGAGAATTTACCTTTACTACCTGTGTTGGGTTATCAAGACCATGTATTTCTTCAATAGGAGATGGATTAAAATTATGCATTTCTTCGACAGGCGGTAAATTAAGACCATGTATTTCTTCAATAGGAGGTAAATTCTTAACATCTTCAGCTTTAATACCCTTTTTGTTCATGGATTGCTTTGCCTCTTGAATATCTTCCGGACTGAGAAATAGAACACCTCTCTTCTTCGGAGTTGGTTTAGGAATAGGATCAGGAGTTGGCTTAGGAAGTGTCCAATTATTTTCATTTGTCAACATATTATTCAATAGAATTTCAGCTTCATCCGGTGTTCTTTCCCTGAAATCAGAACCAGCACAAATATCCAGGTAATCTATGGAAGCATCAGTTAGTCCATTATAAAAGATACCAACTGTCGTGGAATTGTCACGATAGATGTCCTTAGTGTCAGGACTTAGTCGCGAGGCCAACGCATCTATGTAGTAGCTTGAGAGGGGTTGAGCGGGACGAGAGACGCGATGTTTTACCCAGGTTCGTGTAACACTCCGGATGTAATTTACCTTATATGTATCCCAACTCTTGCCGTTTCCGGCGCTAAGTTATTTTATTTTCCTCGGGTTCGGGTTTTTGTCTTCGTGTGTTGTTTCCTTTGTCATGCATCTCATATCATGTCATCATGTGCATTGCATTTGCATACGTGTTCGTCTCATGCATCCGAGCATTTTCCCCGTTGTCCGTTTTGCATTCCGGCGCTCCAATCTCCTCCGGTGCCCCTTTCTACCTATTTTCGTGTGTGGGGGTTAAACATTTCTGGATTGGACCGAGACTTGTCATGCAGCCTTGGTTTACTACCGGTAGACCGCCTGTCAAGTTTCGTGCCATTTGGACTTCGTTTGATACTCCAACGGTTAACCGAGGGACCGAAAAGGCCTCGTGTGTGTTGCAGCCCAACACCCTTCCATTTTGGCCCAAAACCCACCTAAACCTCTCCCATCATCTAGAGCGTTCGATCAAGATCACGTGGCCAAAAAACCGTACCTCATTCTGAGCTTCCTAGCTCCTCCTACCTTTATAAATAGCCTCCCCTCTGAAAATCCCGGGTCTCCTCTCCCTCCTAACCCTAGAAACCTCCTCGCGCCGCGCCGGACATGTCCGCAGGCCACCGGACATCCCGCCGCCACCAATCGCCGCCTGCCACGTGGCCTCCCGCCACCCACCGCCGCCCGCGGCCCGCCGGGCCCGAGGAGAGCCCCCGCGGCCCGGGTCTTCACGCGTCGCCGCCCGAGTCGCCTTCCTCGCCGCGCCGCCCGGTCTCCCTTGTCGCCAGCCGTCGTTCCGCCTCCACCGCGCCGGCGCCGCCTCGCGCCTCGCCGCCCCGTCCTCGCCACCTCACCGCCCGGCCACGCCTCGCCGCGTCTTCGCCGCCTCCGGCCAGTCCGGCTCCCTCCGGCGAGAGCCCTCGAGCCGGCGAGCTTCGACGACGCCGGCCACCGTGGCCATTGACTCCGGCGACCTCTATCTCGAGCTGCTACAGTGTCTTCGCCAGATCCGGATCGGGAGCTACAGTAGACCCTAGATCCGGGGTTGACTTTCCCTCCCGCTCAATTATTTTTTTTGCAATTTTCATCATATCATAACTCCGCATCCGTAGCTCCGATTTGCGTGTGTAGCGTATCAAAACATTCGTCTCAGAGAGTACATCATTTCATCTCATTGCATCATTTTCATTTAATCTCATCTTGATGCCTGAAATGCTATTGGAAGAGGGCTATATGATAAAATTGCCAGATCTGTTTCTTCAAATAGATATTTGTCATTTTGCCATGATTAATGTGTGCATGATATGCTCCTGAGCTCTAAATGAGTTTTGCTATATGCCATGCCATCTTTACAAAGGTTCTTACCATGTATTTTTGTGATTTGTGTGGTGACTAGCACAAGCTTGCAAAGTAGTGCGTCGGTAATGCTGATTTCAGGGACTTAGAATTTCTCTAAGTCCTTGTCCTGATTTTGTCATTATGCCATATGTTCATGTTGTTTCCTAGTGATCCTTGCCTCTTTTGGGGATGATCAGTAAGGATGTTTTGTTAAAATTGTGGTGCTCTATCCATCCATGTCTTCGTTTGCATTTATGGAGCACCCTAGCTTGAGTCAATCGAGCTCTACTTTTGCCATTTCGTGAATCCTGGCAGATTGTTGACTTGTTAGCGATTTTGCCGAGCATGTTGCTAGTGATCCGTGCATGCTATGTTGTTGTTCTTGCCATGTCTACTTCTATGATATGTATTCTTGATGGGTGTATGCTTAGTTTGTCATGCCATGCTCTACAGTGAGTGCATCGAGCTTGTAAACATGCCTACTCGTTAACAGTTTTGCATGCTCCAGTTTTTCACTAAGTCTGTAATCTGTTTATGTTTTTGCCATGTTCACATGCTTGCAATTATATTTTCTGATCCCTTTTGGCTCAAGGTCACTAAGGGACTTTTGTCAAGTGCTTTGAGTAGCTTCATGCCATGCCTTGCTTTGCCATGTTAAATTCCTGTATCATGTAGTTTTCATGCTCTAAAATGTGCTACCTGTTGTTAA